>NC_072391.2:24355000-24678750 GCF_028885625.2 Pongo pygmaeus
CTGGGCTCAAGTGATTCTCTGAACTCAGTCTCCTGAGTAGTTGAGACCACAGGCACATGCCACCAAGGCTGACTCATTTTTTAAAATTTTTTGTAGAGACAGGGTCTTCCTATTTTGCTCAGGCTGATCTCAAACTCCTAGGCTCAAGTGATTCTCCTGCCTTGGCCTCAAAGTGCTGGGATTACAGGTGTGAGCTACAACACCTGGCCAATTTACTACCATTTTTAATCACTATGATATATAAAACTATAATGAACCGTTTTATACATTCGTTTTTGAGCGTAGCTCCGATTATTCCTTAGGATAAGTTTAAATTTGCAGTTGCTCAGAAATGAAAAATTTGAAGATACTTGTCACATTTTGTTCTTTTTTTTTTTTTTTTTTTTTTTGAGATGGAGTCTCGCTCTGTTGCCCAGGCGGGATTGCAGTGGCGCGATTTCGGCTCACTGCAGCCTCTCTACCTCCTGGATTCATGCCATTCTCCTTCCTCAGCCTCCTGACACATTTTGTTCTTTAGACCTGTTTTTGTATCTATCAGTAGTGAATGAAGGTGCCTGTGTTCCCATCCACTCACCAGCACTAGATTCTTTTTTTCTCCTGTCATTGCCAGGTTCTTAGACAATTACTGATATATCATTTTAGTTTTTCACTTTGGTTATTAGCAAGTTTGAAAGTTACATGATAAAAAGTATCTTTTCTCTTTTGAATTGCTTATTCTTTAGCCTGTTATTCTGTTTGGGAGTTTAACCTATTTCTGGTTAATTTGTAAGAGCAATTTATTTAAAGTAATATATTATTAAATATATTATAAAAAGCAACAAAATATGTATTATAAGAATTAATGATATAGAAATCTGTGACACAAAATAACTCTCCTATAATCCCACTTTAACCACTGTTACAAATTTGGTGCATATTCCTGAAAGATCCTTATATAGTGAGGAATTTTTACCATTGTTTATCAAATATGTTGTAAATATATTGCCTAACTTTTAATTTTACCTTTAACATTTTTTCTATTATTTTAATAGTTAATACATGTACCTAATACAATTCAAAATACAAAAGATTATGCAATATAAAGTAAATTTCAAAAAATTTAGTTTGACTTTATCATTATAGAAAAATCTAGGAAAAAACAAGGAAGGAAAAATAAATCATTCTCAACCCACCATTCAGAAACAGCATTTTGGGCCAGGCATGGGGGCTCGCACCTGTAATCTCAGCACTTTGGGAGGCCAAGGTGGGGGAGTCATTTGAGTCCAGGAGTTTAAGATCAGCTCTGGCAACATAGACCCCATCTCTACGAAAACAAACAAAAAAAATTAGCCAGGTATAGTGGCACACACCTGTAGTACTAGCTACTCAGGAGGCTGAGGTGGGGAGATCTCTTGAGCCTGGGAGGCCAAGGCAGTGGTGACCTATGGTTGGACCCCTGCACCTTAGTCTGGGGAACTGAGTGAGATCCTGTCTCGAAGAAAAAAGAAAAAGGAAAAAGAAATAACACTTTGGATTCTATACATGTGCAGATTTGATTATTACCACGTTAGACCCACATTACTTTACCTAATCTCTACAAAACCTTGTAAAATTGGTGCCAGCAATCAAGAGCAGCAGACTTTAGCTGAGTGAGTATTGAAGGAGAAGTAGGAGTTAACTAGATGGAGAGGGGAAGGGACGAAGCCGGTCCTTCCAGACGGAGGATCAGCATGGGAACAGAAGGAAGCTTTTAGGAACTGAGAGAAGGCTGGGAGCTAGAGGAAGAGGGAAGGAGGATAAGGCTGTAGAAGTAATAATAAAACGAGCTGAAGGAGGGGACCAGAAGGATGTGAGGATACCAGTAAGTAGGCTATTACATTTACTAATCTCCTGTTGAGACTGTGTCCAAAGCTTTCTGATTCTGAGCCATGTTTCCATGAACATCCTTCTATCTCTGTGTATTTGTTGATTTCTTTGAGATGATTTTCAGGAATTGAATTACTGTGTTGTAGAATATGTACATTTACATTCTGATACAGCGTTTTACATTTTTATGTGGTTGAACGTAGGAATTTTTGGAATGCCTGGCCTATGGGGTATCCTTTTGTTTTTTGTTTTTGTTTTGACACAGAGTCTCGCTCTGTCGCCCAGGCTGGAGTGCAGTGGTATAATCTCTGCTTGCCGGGTTCAAGCAATTCTCTTGCCTCAGTCTCCCAGGTAGCTGGGACCACAGGTGCGTGCTACCATGCCCAGCTAAATTTTTTTTGTATTTTTAGTAGAGACGGGGTTTCACAATATTGGCCAGGGTTGGTCTCAAACTCCTGACCTCAAGTAATCCGCTCACCTCGGCCTCCCAAAGTGCCGGGATTACAAGTGTGAGCCACTGCGCCTGGTCTCTGTGGCAATTCTTGAACCTGACCTTGATGAGGGTTATTTTATTTTTTTTTTTTGAGATGGAGTCTCGCTCTTGTTGCCCAGGCTGGAGTGCAATGGTGTGATCTCAGCTCACCATAACTTCCGCCTCCTGGGTTCAAGTGATTCTCCTGCCTCAGCCTCCCGAGTAGCTGGGATTACAGGCATGTGCCACCATGCCCAGCTAATTTTGTATTTTTAGTAGAGACAGTGTTTCGGTTTCTCCCTGTTGGTCAAGCTGGTCTCGAACTTTTGACCTCAGTTGATCTGCCCGCCTCGGCCTCCCAAAGTGTTGGGATTACAGGCGTGAGCCACCGCGCCCGGCCAATGAGGGTTATCTTTTGAAGGGATTCTTATCCGTGATGGGTCATGGGATTCAGGGGGCTGGTGTCTTTAATAGTGCTTTAGGCAAACAATGTGCAAAGCCCAAATTTATCCAGATATTTGCTGAACTGATTGTAGGAGAAGCTTCCATGAATGATAAAAGCTGCTTAACAAAATGTAGTCCCCTCTGGAGATCAAACGGGGAAAGTTCTAGTAGAGCGCCTCTTGATTGTTGCTTTCCCACAGTTAATTTCAGATTCTTTGTTCATTATGGTTTTACATTTCTGATTCCCTAAAGATGAACACAATCTGGTAAAAGTCACGGAGCTGGTGGATGCTGTGTATGATCCATACAAACCCTACCAGCTGAAGTATGGCAACATGGAAGAGAGCAACCTCCTCATCCAGATAAGCGCCGTGCCTTTGGTAAAGTCGCAGTGTGTCCTGGGGCCACTGAGGAAGCATTCTGTTAGCCAGGCTGTTGGCCACATCTGGGAGAGGGCTGGGGGTTGTGATCCGGGGTGCTGAAATACGGCCTTTAAGCACTTGTGGGCTCTTGTAATCCCAGTGTAAAATGAGACCGTGTATTTGCTACCAATTTTCTATTGATTGATGGACTGAGACAGGGTCTCCATCTGCTGCCCAGGCTGGAGTGTAGTGGTGCGATTACAGCTCACTGCAGCCTTGATCTCCTGGGCTCAAGTGATCTTCCTGCCTCAGCCTCCTGAGTAGCTGGGACTCCAGGCATGCACCACCACGCCTGGCTCATTTTTGTATATTTTTTATAGAGACAGTTTTGCCATGTTGCCCAGGCTGGTCTCAAACTCCTGGACTCAAGCAACCCACCCACCTGGGGCTTCCAAAGTACTGGAATTACAGGCATGTGCCACCCTGCTGGGCCCTAGTTTTCTATTAAAATCCCCAATGAAGGTTTAACAAAGTGAGAGGCTTACATCTTTTGGGGGATAAGTTGATTATCTCCCTGGTTTAGTAATTTCTTACTAAGGCAGTCTTTTGTTTAAGGAAGACATGCAAATGGGCACAGGATCTTAGCACTCAAGGGCAATGCTGCAGGGGCAGGTTCACTATGTGGGTACCAGAGGTGGAACTGAGGCCATTTCCATTTCAAATATTATTTTGTTTTCAAGTCATAAGGTTGTCTAGCATGAGGTGCATTGATATTTCAGAATTGATCTTATAGTAGTTCAAATCTACTGCCTCTTACCATTTTCTTGTTTTCTGGGGATATATCTAGAAAGTCTATTGCACTTCAGTGCCATACTTGCCCCTGAAGGAAGGAAGCATTTTCCTTTTGCCTTATTTTTTATTTTTATTTTTTTGAGAGGGTCTTACTCTGTCATCCAGGTTGGAGTCCAGTGGTGCCCAGGTTGGAGTGCAGTGGCACAATCACAGCTCACTTCAACCTTGATCTCCCAGGCTCAAGCGATCCTCCCACCTCAGCTTCCCAGTAGCTGGGACTACAGGTGCACGTCACCACGCCAGGCTAATTTTTTGTAGAGATGGGGTTTCGCCATGTTGACTAGGCTGGTCTCAAACTCCTGGGCTCGAGCAATCTGCCCACGTCTGCCATCCAAAGTACTGGGATTACAGGCTTGAACCACCGCACCCAGCCCCCTTTTGCTACATTCTTTGGAGCATCTGATAAGGAGAATTTGAATCCTAGCTCGAGAGCCAGAGGGAGAGATGCCATCTTAATCATCACAGAAAAAGAGGAAAGCAATGAAAAACATTAGGGTCAAGTAGACAGACATTCAATCATGCTTTTCTGCCAGGAGTGAATTTCCATGATCCCACTGATGACTTAGACTGTTCTCCCTTGATTCAGGCTCTAGAGAAGCGTTCAAAGGGACTATATTTCTGACATCGTTATTAAGTGATTTTACTACAGATGAGAGGGCTTGGAGGTCTTCCCCTATCTCGACATTGTCTGTTCTAAAGCCTAATGCAGCTTTATTTGTCTGTATTTGCTGACCAGGAGCATGGGGAAGTGATTGACTGTGTGCAGGAGCTGAGCCACTCTGTGAACAAGCTGTTTGGTCTGGCGTCTGCAGCCGTTGACAGATGCGTCAGATTCACCAATGGCCTGGGGACCTGTGGCCTGCTGTCAGCCCTGAAATCCCTCTTTGCCAAGTAAGGCTGGGGAACTGGGGACCAGACGGGCCACATTGGAGCAGTGTCTGTCCCAGATAAAAATGCATGTGTTCTGTATTTGTTCTCCGAACCCTGGGAAACACTTGCACCTGAACCCAAGAGGATGTTGTTAAGGATATTCATAGTGGCATTGTTTGTAATGGTAGAACATTTAAAACAACGTAAATGTCTACCCATTAGGGAAGGTTACTTAAGATGTGACATATTCATATGAGGGAAACTTGTGCAGCAGTTAAAGTATGTTAAGAAAAAAAAAAGAAACCTTAGACAAGTTAAATTTAACAAAGTTTATTTGAACAAGAAAAAGGATCTTTGGCCTGGTGCGGTGAATCACGCCTGTAATCCCAGTACTTTGGGAGGCCAAGACAGGTGGATTGCTTAAGCTCAGGAGTTCGAGACCAGCTTGGCCAACATGGTGAAGCCCTGTCTCTGATTGTTGCAGAAATACTGAGCATGCCTCTGTGAACTGTGGAGGCTCCTTGGACCCAGAGCTCCCTGGCATTGCCATCTGGCATCCAGCACCTCCCAGGGCAGTTCCACGTAGGCATTTCTATAGGAACACATCATCTGGTGTGGCCAGATGAGCCTGGATATGTTCCTACAGAAGAAGAAACATTAGGCTGGGTGTGGTGGCTCACGCTTGTAATCCCAGCACTTTGGGTGGCTGAGGCAGGTGGATCACTTGAGGTCAGGAGTTCAAAACCAGCCTGGTCAATGTGGCGAAGCTCATCTCTACTAAAAATGCAAAAATCAGCGAGGCATGATGGTGGATGCCTGTAATCCCAGCTGCTCAGGAGGCTGAGACATAAAAATCGCTGAATCCAAGAGGCAGAGCTTGCAGTGAGCCAAGACTGCGCCATGGCACTCCAGCCTGTGCAACAAGAACAAAACTCCGTCTCAAAAAAAATAAAATAAAAAAAAAATACATTTCCATATTAAGCATTCAAACTGTACAAAAGTATATCTGGAAAACCCAGGCCATCTTCTCTAAAAGGGAAGATTTTGAAGTTCCCAAAATAGCTGATGCTTATAAAATCAGGGAAATCAGGTCGAAGCTAACTTGAGCAGGGCTCAAATGGCACATTGTTCAGTAGTGAGGAGGGTTTGGGGAAGGGTATTAAGGGAGGCAGGGGCAAGGAGGACAGGGTACGCAGGAAAGGCAGGTGCAGATTGGCCTAACTCGAACTAGGATGAAGCATAGAGTATAGCGGCCAACTGGTGGTTCAAGAAGGAGGGGTATTAAGACTGTGATGGGCACGGGAGCTCTGGACACTTACTAGTGGGGACCTCAGAGACGGTAGTGTTCCTCTCTGAGTAAACTGATGATGACAATATCTCCTTTCCAAGGAGGTTGTGAATATTAACCAAAAGCATATCATTAAAGCCCCTAACACAGTGACTCTGACATGGTTGACAATTGGAAATGTGTATTGTAAGAAACAGCTGGAGGGTTTGAGAACAAAAATGATGTGATGAAAGCTACGCTTTCCTCTGAGATTTCATGACAAACCCATTTAGAATTCTGGATTGACAGCTAATGAAATAGAGAAAGCATTTGCTTATAGCCATACCTGAGAATAGTGGCTAAACAAAACTCCTTCTCCTGCAGTGTGTACCTGCTCTTTCTGCAGAGCACATGGATATTTGCCATAGTTGCAGAGGTGGTGACACAGTTGCTTAACCTCCCATGGCTAAAGCACAATCATGTTCCTTAACATTCCCCTGTCAGTTTGTGCTTGAGGCCAGCCCCTCTCCCTCCTGGGACTTATAACCCTAGAAAGCTGTCACCTTTCTTGGTGCAAGGGGAAGGTGTTGTCAGTGGTACTCTGGGTTTTGCAGCTTTTCACCTGAAAGCATTGGGGTCTCTGTAAAGGGAGCAGCAGGATCATTTGCAGTCAGTGGAGTGGCCTGAAGCTGTTTCTTCCACTTGGTTCGTTGACTGGCCTGTGTCTCCACTGCATGGACTGACCTTTAGGGGCTGTGCCCTGGGTCCTCACCTTTCACTTTCCTCATTTAGAGCTTCATTTTGGGAGGGGCAAGCGGCAAGGCTTCTTGTGATGCATGCACATGTCACAAGTTTCGTAGCTTTCAGAGGACACGACTCCCTCCTTTATGTCCAGCTCTGTGCTAGTTCCTGGGGATATAAGTATGAGGCACAGACTCTGTTCTCCCAGAGCTTAAAGTCTAGCAGCAGCAATAAGCATCATACAGGCTATTTCTTTATCTGGAGACTGGTCTTGCTCTGCCACCCAGGCTGGAGTGCAGTGGCGTGCTCATGGCCCACTGCAGCCTTGACCTCCTAGGCTCAAGCCATCTTTCCACCTCAGCCTCCTGAGTAGCTGGGACTACAGGCACGCGCCACCACGCCTGGCTAATTTTTGTATTCTTTGTAGAGACAGAGTTTTGCCATGTCACCCAGTGTGGTCTTGAACTCCTATGCACAAGTGGTCCTCCCACCTCGGCCTCCCAAAGTGCTGTGATTACAGGCATGAGCTACCACACCCACCTAATTTTTTTTGTTTTTTTTAGAGATGGGATCTCACTGTGTTGCCCAGGCAGGTCTCGAACTCCTTGAGCTCAAGTGATCCTCCCTCCTCAGCCTCCCAAGGTGCTGGGATTACAGGTGTGAGCCACCATGCCCTGTCTAAACAAGCTGTTTAATTACAGTGTTTTAGATGCTGTGAGGGAAAAGTATGTGTGTACAGTGAGAGCAAACAATGCAGCCTGTGAGGGAGGATCTCCTGGCTTTGAATCCACTTTCATGCGTCTGTCCCATTAAAGTCGGACCCTTGCCAGCTGTGAAACTTTAATCTTTGTGCCACGGTTATTTAATCTAAATTTAGAGGATGAGAATGATGCAGAGGTGCCCTGGATGTCATGACCTTCCTTACGTTATCCCAGGTCACAGTCAGTTACTACCGTGGGACCGTGATGTTTAAACAGTTCTTCAAACCTGCTTTCACAGAAATGTACTTATCTGGATGAGGGGGGATTTATCAGCATCATCTCTCACCTGGTTGCTTCCTGGAGTCAACTTCACGATTATTCCTTCCTTCTCCTCTTGGGCATCTCTTTTAGAAACTGCTCAACCAGGTGGTAAAGACAGTCTTGCCACATAGAGAAGACCTTTTTGTGTTCAGAGGTTTACAAGCAGTTTCACTCCTCGGTGGGAGCCTCTAAAGATGCTCTCAAGGCCATTAGCAATTTGTCCAGAGCTGTAGAATTCCAGGTCTCTTTAGAGTTGGGGAATCAGTGGTGACCTCCCTACCATTTTCTTCCCTTTCCCGGCAGGTATGTGTCTGATTTCACCAGCACTCTCCAGTCCATACGAAAGAAGTGCAAACTGGACCACATTCCTCCCAACTCCCTCTTCCAGGAAGATTGGACGGCTTTTCAGAACTCCATTAGGTAAACCGGCGGTTGTAATTCAAGCTTGTTCGTAATGTAGCCAGCATAAACATGCATGATATAGTATATAAAAATGATGAATGTGTTTAGAAGGGGTTCATTTTTTTCTTTCACTGCCTTTTTAAAAAGCAAATACTCCAGACTCTAAACACAAACCAATAAAACCCAACCCAAACCAACCAACAAAAAGACCCCTCCAGCTCTTAAGATATTTTTTAAGTTCTTTACAAATGCCTTATCTCCTTTAATGACTTAAATTTTTTATATTTGATGTGAGATTTTTTACCCCCCCTTAGCATATAGTTTTTATAGACCTAAAATAACTTAGGGCTTATGTATTAGAAAATGCATAGGTGATTGGATCCTGTTTCTGGATCTGAGAACCATGGTACATGGTACTAAATGGTTCCAGGCAACGCTATTTGGCCTGGAAAGGGCCATTTAAGAGTTCAGTGAAAGGGCTGGGCTTGGTGGCTCATGCTTTTCATCCCAGCACTTTGGGAGGCTGAGGCAGGCAGATCACTTGAGGTCAGTAGTTCAAGACCAACCTGGCCAACACGGTGAAACCCCGTCTCTACTAAAAATACAAAAATTAGCTGGGTGTGGTGGTGTATGCCTGTAATCCCAGCTACTCGGGAGGCTGAGGCAGGGGAATTGCTTGAACCTGGGAGGCGGAGGTTGCAGTGAACCGAGATCCTGCTGCTGCACTCCAGCCTGGGTGACAGGGCAAAACCCTGTCTCAAAACAAAAAAGGTTTAGTGAAAGGAATTGAGGTGACCCTCTCAAGTGGTTGTTGATGGCCAGGTTCTGGAATAGCCTGTGTGGCCTGTGGGCCACTAGGTAGACACCCTATTTTGCCCCAGGCCCTGAGGCTTGATGGAGGTTCAATCAGCAGTTGCCTGAGAAGATTTGGTCCTCAACATGTCCAGCTGGAGAGCATGGACTGTTGGCCTATGGCCAGATTTGACCTATGGACATGTTTGATCATTGCAGTTTTTAACAAGTGGATTTGTTGCCAATATTTAGAAACTAGATTTAACATGATCCGGATTTCTAATGTCACCTAAAAAATGAGATGCTCAGGCAACACTGGGCCTGCATTGTCATAGCCACTGGGGCTGGCAGCAGGGGTACCTGAGAAACTGGGCACGGGTTCCCTGTTGTGCGGTGCTTCTCTCCTCTCCCAAGTTGGCTAATAGTGATACGATTAGGCTCTCAGACCACTTGGCAGAGGAGAGAAGCACCATACAACAGATGAAAAGCAGGCTGGGCATGGTGGCTCACACCTGTAATCCCAGCACTTTGGGAGGTCGAGGCAGGTGGATCATCTGAGGTCAGGAGTTCAAGACCAGCTTGGCCAACATGGTGAAACCCTGTCTTTACTAAAAATACAAAAATTAGCTGGGCATGGTGGTGCGCGCCTGTAATCCCAGCTACTTGGGAGGCTGAGGCAGGAGAATTGCTTGAACCTGGGAGGTGGAGGTTGCAGTGAGCCAAGACTGCACCATTACACTCCAGCCTGGGTGACAGAGCAAGACCTCATCTCAAAAAAAAAAAGCAATCTGGAAGTTTCTTTTTCTTAAAACCATTCTTCCTGGATGTATTTTCCCAAGAGAGAAATGGCCGCTCACTTGGCGCACTTCACCCACTTTCATGTCTTACCTGACCCTTGCCTGTGACACATGTAGTTCTTAATGCAGTGGCCCATGCCAGAGCAGACCCAGACCCACCCAAGGCCATTGGGTAGATCCAGGACCACTCAGGACCATTTTAGATTATAACCTCACCTCACAGGCTCTGTTCTGGATTTTTTTGATGAAATTTAATGTTCTATGGGTTGATAGGTGCAGCAAACCATGATGACACACGTTTACCTATTAACAAACCTGCACGTCCTACACATGTATCCCGGAACTTAAAATAAAATTAAATAAAAAAAAGTAATGTTCTAGATGCTAACTGTATCCCTTATCACCCGTGGTGGTTTGGTATTCTGGAAAATATTATGCACAAGTTTGTTCTGTTGCACGTAAGGGAAGTGGAATATTTTACCTTCTCATAAACTTTTCTTATGATGGAATGCCTAGATACCCTGGTGATGATGGGCACTTTTAGAGAAAGTTAAAAGTTAACTAGACTTAAGATGTTTTTAATCCTTGGATTTGTCCTGACATTATGAGTTTGGTGTTGAAGGACTCAGCAACTGGGAGTTTGAGGCTTGGCATAAAATTACTTGAAAATTAAAGGATCATTCAATATGGATATGATGGTCATTTGGGCTTATCTCTGAGAAACAAATGGATTAATCTTCATCTGCCTTTCATATGATCAGGGAAAGATACTTCTAGTACCAAAACATTTTCTGTGTCTGGAAACTAGCAGGCATCTAACAAATATTAAGTAATACATTTTTTTTTTTTTAATTTTAGATACAGGCAGGATGTGGTGGCTCATTCCTATAATCCCAGCATTTTGGGAGGCCAAGGCAGGTGGATCACTTAAGGTCGGGAGTTTGAGACAAGCCTAGCCGACATAGTGAAACCCCGTCTCTACTAAAAATACAAAAATTAGCCAGGCGTGGTGGTGTGCGCCTGTAATCCCAGCTACTTGGGAGGCTGAGGCAGGAGAATTGCTTGAACCTGGGAGGCAGAGGTTGCAGTGAGCCGAGATCACGCCATTGCACTCCAGCCTGGGTGACAGAGTGAGACTCAGTTGCAAAAATAAATAAATAAATAATAAATTTTAGATATAAAATATCTCTACACTGTTTTTCTCAAGGACAAAGCTGAGTATTTTGGAAATGTAAAATTATTTGAGGAGGCCAGGGATAGAATTGTGCTTTCATAGCAGAGATGCCAATGACAATGGAGGTTATTGGAAGGGACCAGCATTTTCTTTTTACATTAATGACTAATGAATGAAACATTTCAGGCCAGCAGATGTTTAACAGCTTTCCCAGAACCAAACTACCCAAAGGAGCAAATAATTAGGATTTTTATAAGACAATGTTTGTCCTGTAAAGGCTGGCATTCCAGATACTTGACCTTGAAGTGCTTTTTGTTTTGTTTAGGATAATAGCCACCTGTGGAGAGCTTTTGCGGCATTGTGGGGACTTCGAGCAGCAGCTAGCCAACAGGTAGGAGAGAGGAGTCATTGTCCTCTAGACCCTGGGGTTCCTGATCAGCACGAACTTGGTCTAGTACACAGTAGAGCAAGGACAGCATAGGCCAGATGTGGAGGCCACAGGGCTGGAGGACTGTCTGTACCTAGATACGGTGTGTCATTCTTGTCATCATTAAACGTTTATTGAGCACCTAAAAAGGGCAAGGCTTTGTCCTACTTGGCAGGGGTCACATAATTTTGGTTTGATATGGTGCTTTCAGCCTAAATGAGGAAACAGTGCATCTTGTCTCCAAATTAGGAATGGGCTGGGTTCCGACTGCTTGTTTATAAATTAGTTGTTGGGACTAAAAATAAATTTCCGTATAGAAACGGTGTGACAAGTGGTGGTGAAGTCCCTTGGGCCAGCCTTCAGGATCCGGGTGAACTTAGGCAGCCTGCCTTCTGGGTCCTGCAGTCAAATTGCGTGCTGCTGAAGGGCTGTGTATCGAAGGGGAATCTCTGGGGTCTGCCCTGGAAAAGCTTGTTCTACTCCCTTCCTCTCTTCTCATACCTGCCAGGGCTTTTATGTTGCCCTGAGGTGGCCTTCTTCAGACAGTTTTTCCCTTCAAGGGGCTCTGGCTTCCCACATTTCTTTCTGTATTCCTTTCAATAAAATCTCTTGATTCCCTTGGTATGGCTGATGCCTCTATTCCTTAGGAGTTAAGGGGAAGAAGTCTGTTTCATACAGGTGTTTGAGGGACCAGCAGCAATCCCTTAACCTCCTTCTTGCGTGATTCTTTATTGCCCTAAAGTAATCTCTGGGTGATGAAATTTTTAGTGGTGGTACAAAGTGAAATGAAAGCACCACTGTTCCAAAAGTAAGTAATAGGCGCTAGGAAAATACAGAGGAGCCACAGCAATCTCCCTGTATCTGGCCCAAGCTGCCCAGGACGAGAGAAATCTCTCAGATGAGATTTCAACTCGGCCTTGCTTTACTCAGCCCGTAAATCACAAAATGATCCCTTTCTGCAAAGAAGTGATCATGAGAGCCGGGTGGCCAATGTCAATCTTGTCACTGGAGCAGCCCAGTGCGTTCTGACCTGTTGCCTCTGCCACCCGCCTGTTGGTGGGGAGTGGTCCTTGGTAGGAGTCTAGGTGCTGCTGGTGAGATTGATGGGGAGATAAGATAAGCTTTACAGGCGCCTGCCACACACACACACACACACACACACACACGCACGCACACTGTGCAGCCTTCCAGCCAGGCACACAGATGGTGACTGTCCCTTTCCAGGCTTAGTGCTTCCAGGATGACATCATCTCTTTCAGGAGCTCCCTTGGATACACCCAGGCTGTTCTTGACTTGAAGCTCAGCCAGGGAGAGGCCCATCTTTTATCTATTGTGTCCCCATTCGTGCTCCTAATCAGTCTCTCCTTACCCTTCAGAATGTAATACTTGATTTCATTAAGAGATTAAGGAAAATCTGTGTCCTAGGAATTACCATTTACTTCATTTATATTATTTACACACACTCCACTGTATGCCTGTGGCACTTTGGTTTTATTCACTCCAGAAAGTCACCCAATTTCCGTGCTGGGCATTCAGGAGAGAGAGTTAGGAACAGCAGCAGCTGCTCCCACTCTATCCTGCTGGGAGCCTTTCCCCATAATGAGAACCATCACAAAAAATCTTGGACTAAAGACAGTTGGTGGTCTCAGAAATGACGGAAAACAAAGAATCGTGAGAAGAAACTGCCAACAAAGAGCACAGACCTTCCTTGGGAACTCGCCCCTACCTCCTACCCCACCTCCCACCCCATTCGCCTCTCCCTTCTGCCCCGCTCACCCCCTGCCTCCCGCCCCACTCGCCCCTACCTCCCGCCCCACTCGCCCCCTGCCTCCCGCCCCGCTCGCCCCCTGCCTCCCGCCCCGCTCGCCCCCTGCCTCCCGCCCCGCTCACCTCTGTCTTCCACTTTACTCACCCCTACCTCCCTTCCCACTGGGCCACAGCTTTCCTGGGCTCTGAACTAGGTCTTGGGGATATCAGATAATTAAACTCAATCCTTGCCCTCAAAGAGTTTAGAGATGAATGGGAGCATCCAGCATGTGCCAGTATGCTCATTGCTGTGCCAAGAGAACGCAGTGTGCACAGAGGAGGGAGCATTACAATTCCATTGGTTCCCTCAGCTATGACAAGTTATTGCCCACTTCTCAGCCATGGAAACTTGTAAATTTATACTAGATTTCCAAAACCTGACTTGTCTCATTGAACTGTCCTCCGAAGACCTGGTCACTAAAGACAGGGTCACCCATCCTTCAACAGTTGTGGAGCCCCTGCCATGTACCGGGCACTGTGCTAGTGCTAGTAATTCACAAATGAAGAACACTCAGTGTTTTGTCCTCCCCGTCCAGTTGGAGGGAAATGAGACGGCATGTGTTAAATGCAGAACAGAAGCAAGAGCCCTTTGGGAGCTCTGCCATTGGCTGATGGCGCAGAGGGCTGAAACCTCCCGGGCTCCCTGAGGCCTCTCCTCTGCCAAGCCTTTCTAACGCTCCTGTGAAGCACTATCTTCGGGAAAAAGCCAAAATCAGATTTGCCTTCTGGGAAGATCATTCCGCTAACCCTTAGGAGGACAGAGTAAGTAGAACTTCGAGGACTAGAGGAAGGGAAGCCGGTTAGTTGGAAGCCTGCTGCGATCCAGGCAAGAACTAGTGAAGACTGGAAGGAAGGCAATGGCAGAGACAGGCCACAGTTTGACAGATAAGAGACCCAACCAAAGTTACTGGTTGGCTCAAGCAACAGGAAGAACGAACCTGAACTCAATGGCAGAGGCAGGTAGCTGCTTGTGTCAGCAGTTCCTCCTGAGGAAGATCGTATCGCTGGGATGTATTTGCAAGTACAGGCATTTCTTGACCAGCTCAAGGATCTGTTTTTGAAATAGTGAGTGCATCCTAAGAACTGCTATGTCCAAAGCAATGTTTTCATAAGAAATTATAGTAAAGGAGAAGGCAGGGAATTAGCCACGTTTGGGATATGTCATAATGCGGTTCCCTAGTTACACATGTTCATGTAATTCTGTACATATTTAGATGGGTAGGATGGGTGGTAAAGTTGGGCTAAGGAAAACAGGGTGGAGGTCAAGATTCCACTTCCCCGGCGGTACAAGGGGTGGATTATCATATGAAACCTCCTCTAGGTGTTTGTCTTTCTCGAAGAGTTTGGAAAGTGCCAGCCTCAATAGATCTCTCTGTAGCACCTAAACCACAAAAATAAACCTCCCAGTGCCATCAAACACAAGCACCACACAGGCTTGGCATGTAGGACAGGTGAGCCCGTGGGTAAAGAGGCGTGCAGCGAGCTGCTGTCACTGTTCTCCAGAGCCAGCCAGCTGCTATCCTGCCTGGCGGTCTCTCTGATGGTGGTGCTGGTGGCCCATGCTGGCATTTGACTGTTCTACACCCTGATGCTCATATAGCAAGAAAAGTCTCCATAGAAGGTGCACAGTGTTCCGGACTAAACTGAGAGCTGCCCCTATGTAGGCTGTCGGTCATATTAGGGAGATGGCACGTTCTGGCACTGTGAGTGTTCAGCAGGAATAAAAACACTGGGTTTTTTTAATTGTGCACCTGAGGTCCAGCTCACTCCTCAATGATGGAGGGCATCCTTTCATTGCCTTACAAACTGGACCTTAATTCAGTCTGTCTCATGAGGATTATCTTAGAATTTAGTAAGGAGCAATCTGACTGCTCCAAGAAGAAAGTTCCATGCAAATAGCTCAGGGCATAATGGTCATTCCTTTCATTACAGGATTTTGTCCACAGCTGGGAAGTATCTGTCTGATTCCTGCAGCCCCCGGAGCCTGGCTGCTTTTCAGGAGAGCATCTTGACAGACAAGAAGAGCTCTGCCAAGAACCCATGGCAAGAATATAATTACCTCCAGAAAGATAACCCTGCTGAATATGCCAGTTTAATGGAAATACTATATACCCTCAAGGTATGAGACCAAATGGATGGCATTCTTGCAAATGAAAGGCTTCCTCTCATCACTCACCCTCTCCCTCTCCGGGATACAGGCGGGCCCTGTGTGTGGCCCTGGGCTGTGACGTACCCTGCTACTACTTCTCTGTCTCATTTATGTTGGGATTTTAAGGAGCTAATATATTAAACTTGAAACCCTTTGAGATACAGATGTAGAGGTTAGAAGAGATGGATCTTTATTACTGATAAAAGCCAGGTTAGAGAATGTGGCTTTAGGCCAGGTGCGGTGGCTTACACCTGTAATCCCAGCACTTTGGGAGGCCAGGGTGGGTGGATCCCCTGAGGTCAGGAGTTTGAGACCAGTCTGGGCAACATGGTGAAACCCAGTCTCTACTAAAAATACAAAAATTAGCCAGGTGTGGTGGCACGAACCTGTAGTCCCAGCTACTTGGGAGGCAGAGGTGGGAGAATCACTTGAACCAGGGAGGCACAGGTTACAGTGGGCTAATATTGTGCCACTACACTCCAGCCTGAGTGACAGAGCGAGACTCCATCTCAAAAAAAAAAAAAAAAAAGGAAAAAAGAGAATGTGGGTTTAGATCTGCGGCTAGGGGGACTTGCTGTAATTCACTTCAGAATGAAACTTGTCAGCCGGTCAGACAGAGCTGGACAGCCCCTGGCCCTGTTCAGGGTCAGCCTCCTGAGAGGGGACCAGATGTGTACTGCTTGCAGGCAGGCAGAACCTGTAATAGAGGATCCCAACCCAGGATACCAGGAGGAGCAAGAGAAGTCACTACTCTTTCCTAAGGGAGGAGCCAGGCTGCAGAGTCACCAGGAGTCTACCCAAGTACAAGTTCTTCCACATGGGACCATGAGGACTTGGGGATTGGTGTTCCCTCCTGGTTTTTTTCTTTAAACTCTTAGTTTGCCTGCCATAAAGCTGCCCTTGACTTTGAGCTTTGAGCCCCTTGGGGTCCAGGGACAGGAGAACTTCCTAACAAGTGGAATGAGTCACATAACTCCTTGGGAATGGCCTCCAGGGTCATAAGAAGACCATGGGCATCCTTTGCAGAACCGTCCCCCTCCCTCACTGGTCTGGCTTTAACTTCACTCTTGGTGATAGACAGAGGAGACATTGCTGTTCCTGGAGCACCAGATGCAGTGGAAAATTTTTTTTTTTGAGATGGAGTCTCACTCTGTCACCTGGGCTGGAGTGCAGTGGCAGGATCTCAGATCACTGCAACCTCCGCCTCCCAGCTTCAAGCATTTCTCGTGCCTCAGCCTCCTGAGTAGCTGGGATTATAGGCATGCACCACCACACCTGGCTAATTTTTGTGTTTTTAGTAGAGGCAGGGTTTTACCATATTGGCCAGGCTGGCCTCGAACTCCTGACCTCAGGTGATCTGCCCGTCTCAGCCTCCCAAAGTGCTGGGATTACAGGTGTGAGCTACCGCACCTGGCCAGATGCAGTAGAAAATTATCCAGGGCCTAGAGGTCTGGAATGAACTGCACAGGGGGCCTGGACATGTCTGAGGCTTCAGTGCTATTCTCCCAGGGCCTCCCCATCTCTTTGCACCTTGACCCACCAACTGGTTGCCTTGAGCTTGACAAACACTTCTTAAAGCAATTCTGTAAACTCATTCATCCATGCTTCTGTGATTAGGTTAAAGCAACTCTGTTTATCTTTATTGCTAATCTGATTTATGTCTGTTGTAATCGGTTCATTTATAATAACAAAACTAAGGTTACACTTTCCATCTCCATTTTCTCAGCCTATTTGGAATTCCTTGGGACTCATGGAGGTTGTACATACTTTGGCTTTCAGCCAAGTATATTTGACCTGACCTCCCCGGGAATTAGGGCTCTGTCCATCACTCTGATTTATATGTGAAGCTTCCGATCTTGTTTCCCCCCTCTTTCCCACCTCCTCTATCCCTGAGGGATGGTCACAGGTGAACTTTTCCTAAACTGCTAGTCCGTGAGCTCATGTTAGCCCAAGTGCATCAGAATCACCTGGGAAAGTGAATTTAAAATATAGATTCCTGGGCTCCAACCCCAGTGAACTCTGATGCAGTAGTTCCGGGGTGGAGCTTGGGAATCTGTAATTCAGCATGTTCTTGAGAGGGGCCTGGGGCACAGCCAGGTTTGGGAACCACTATTGCATAGAACCCCCAATTCTCCTGTGAGTTTTCAAAATGGTTAACTAGCTAATACTTGGGTTGGGTTTCAGGCCTAACAACTGCCTTTTGCATTTTCTTGTCTTAGGAAAAAGGGTCAAGCAACCACAACCTGCTGGCTGCACCTCGAGCAGCACTAACTCGGCTTAACCAGCAGGCCCACCAGCTGGCTTTCGATTCCGTGTTCCTGCGCATCAAACAACAGCTGTTGCTCATTTCCAAGATGGACGTGAGTTTCTCACTGACCACATCAATTTTCCCTGGGTCCTGCCTCCAACTCAAGCATACTGAGTGTGGGCTTAACCCTCCCTGTTCCAAGAGCTTTGGGAAGATCCCGCTTTAACTTTCCCGAGCCGGAAAGAGCCACTTTCCAATTTCACCTCATTGCTTAGCATGAATTTCTTATCTTTATTGTAGCTACTCTGATACTTTATTCACAGGCGGTTCTCAGGATTATTAAAATTGCTTGATTAACTTTCCCCATTTGGAGCAGCAGAGAAGTAATAGAGATTATGTGCCGCTTCGTAGGTTAGGCCAGGTCAGAAGAGCTAATTGTCTTTTGAGATTGAATTATTTTCACACCACACGAAACACTTCCGGAGAATTGGTTCTGGAACTTTACTCAGGGGAGTGCCTTATCAGAATTGATCTTGTGTTTTTGAGGGGGCTTTGGAGGGTTCTGTTCCTTTCTTTCCTTGATACCTTTTCTATTTGGCTGTTTCTAGAATCGACTCACTTTCCTTTCCTCGCACCCTCTTCTCTTTTCTGGTTGTCCGAATTATTTTTCAAGGCATTGCCTATTAGTTCTATTTTCTCTACTTGCTGTCTTTGCCCTGCTCCAGATCTCGTTAACTTTCCTTTTAGGTTACTGGGCGGGACAGCCCCCTGGTTAATGTATCTTACTGACCCTTCAAGGCCATTTGGATTCCAGTTATGGGCCTTTAATAACCAAGAGATCTTTTTACAAAGTGACAAGAACTCATCTGGCAAAATCAAACGTGCTCTCCTTTCTGCCACGCTCTAGAAAGCCTGCAAGGCTGGGAGTCCAGGACTCCTGCATGGTCTCAGTCAGGCCTCACCCCCTCACTGGGAGTCAGGATTCCCATCCGTAAAAGGGCTCAGTTAAACGACATGATCGTGAGGTTCCTTCTACCCTTGAAGTTTGTGATTTTCACTCTCTATGATTTTTCTGTACAAAATGCCATGAGATCTATTTCAATCAGATTTTGTATTTGTAACGCAGAAGGGGACGTAAAGTGGAGGAGAGCTGTAGCAGAAATGTGGCGGGTGCCATCACGTGGCTGCGTTATTCCTTCCTCCGTAAGCCTCCGTTTCCTCATCTGTGTGATGAGGATACAGTAATTCTCATAGATTGGTGAGGATTAAGTGAGATTTTGTATATTGATAGAATTTAGCATAGCACTGGCCACAGAGTAGATGTATAATAAGTGGTAGTTTTCTTCTTTTCTGTGATTCTCATTTTTAAGAAGAATGACTTACTTGATTTTTTAAAAATAAAAGTTGTATAGGTATTTATTTTCAGAAACTCAAGCAATACAAGAAAATACAAAAAAAAAAAAAAATCTATTAAATACCTCCAAGATCCCACCATCGAGAAATAATCAGCGTCAGCAGTTTGATGTCCAGCAACCCAGACATCTCTTTCTGCACGCCTATACATGTTAAAGGCTGAGTGGGCATCAGTGGATAGATCTATAGGAAGAAATGGAATTATACTATAGTGCTGTTTTTGAGAAAAACAAGATATGCACAATATAATTTTATTTTAATTTAACCAGAAAAGAGACACTAAATGAGTCCAAAGCAATTATTGAACTTGAGACATTTTTCTTTTCTTTTCTCTTTTTTTGAGACTGAGTCTCACTCTGCCACCTGGGCTGTAGTGCAGTGGCACGATCTTGGCTCACTACAACCTCTGCTTCCTGGGTTCAAGCGATCCTCCTGCCTCAGCTTCTTGAGTAGCTGGGACTATAGGCGCCTGTCACCACTCTGGGCTAATTTTTGTATTTTTTGGTAGAGATGGGGTTTCGTCAGGTTGCCCAGGCTAGTCTTGAACTCCAGACCTCAAGTGATTCACCCACCTCGGCCTCCCAAAGTGCTGGGATTACAGGCATGAGCCACCAAGCCTGGTCGAGATTTTTTTTTTTTCTCCACAAAAGATACTCATTCCCCAGAAGCTCTCTCCAAGGTTATGAAAAAAACATTATGAGTATGAAGAGATTGGAGTTGCCATTGCTTTTTGTTAATCCTGTTTCCATTGCAGACAGATACTGATACGTATGATCCATTGAAAACCGAAAGGATTAGCTTTCTTTGTCTCTCTCCTGTCCCCTCCCCCACCTGCAGATTGGGTTGTTTGTATTATTTTTATTTTGTCAAAGCTGACGGTACTGACCTTCTGTTTGAAACCTCAGTGCTTCCCGGCTTAGTTCTACATTTAAACAGGGGTGGTGCTTCCCCCATCCTTTTCCCTCTACTTCTGCATTCCAGAGTTCATTATGATGGTGGAGTTCCTGGGCGCTTGGCCCTACCTTCTCATTCCGTCTTCACCACAGCACTGCGGGCCCTTGGGAATGGGCGCAGGTGGCTTTGGAGATTAGGAGGAGCACTCCGAGGGTGCCAGCACACAATACCAAGGCAAACACTCTGGCCTTAAGGATTTGAAAATTAAACCCTGGTCATCAAATGTTTGTTTTCAGCATTTGCTGGTAAATTCTATTGCCCTTTTATATTCCGAGACTACAAACCAACGCTATATTTGATTTCAAAATAGATTATTGAAGTTTACCTATTTTACCTGGTGACAGATGGATAGAAAAGCTCATTTGAAGGACGCTTTAAATAAATTTTGAACAATTAAAAAATGACTTGCAGCATTTCCCTATTGCCCTCAAGTGACATTCTCTGCTGCTTTTTTTTTCCCCCCTTTTTTTTTTTTTTTGAGACAAAGTCTCACTCTGTTGCCCAGGCTGGAGTGCAGTGGCGTGATCTCCACTCACTGCAACCTCCGCCTCCTGGGTTCAGACACTTCTCATGCCTCAGCCTCCCGAGTATCTGGGACTACAGGCGAGCGTCACCACACCCGGCTAATTTTTGTATTTTTAGTAGAGACTGGGTTTCACCATGTTGGCCAGGCTGGTCTCAAACTCCTGGCCTCAAGTGATCCGCCCGCCTCAGCCTCTCAAAGTGCTGAGATTACAGGCGTGAGCCACTATACCCAGCCCTCTGCTGCTTTTTAAGCACCCTCGTATTTCAAGCCACTTTGTCTTGCCCTTCTTCCGAACTTCTTTCCCACTCCAGCTGTTCTTTCCCTCTCTCCGCCGCCTGTTCATGTTTTCAGGCTGCTCCTCCTGCCTCCTCTTTGAGGCCTTTCTTGGGGCCTCCAGGCTGCAGTCCCTGGGATGGATGGCAGCAGTGCTTGTCTTCGCCCTGCACATTGGTACCTGCTCTTGGTCTCCTGGAAGCCGTTGCTTCTCCCCACACTCTGCTTCCCAGCCTGTCACCATCTCGGCTCCCTTGCTGCACCCCTCTTTGCCAACAAACCACCAAGGATTGCTGTCCCTTCCTTTTCTCTGTGTCCCACACCTGTTTCCACATGGGATTCTCATCATCTCTGAGCTGTTTTTGAGCTTTTCATCTGCCCCCCACCCCAATTTTCTGCAGAGCTGCTTTATTCACCTTCACAAAGCATTGTTTTGGTTTTATCTCTCCTCATTCAAAACCCTCCCCAGGGCTAGTCTGATTGTCTGTTTTTAGAAACTTCTTATGGACCTTTTCACACATACACAGAAGTAGGGAGAAGAGTATAAGGAACTCCATATACTCATCACCTGCTCCGACCATGATCCACTCCTAGCCATCCTGTTTCATACATACCCCCTCATCTGAAATAGAAGGACTCTAAAAATAATCACAGTACCACAGTCAACCCTAAAAAAGAAAAAGAAAAGGAATTCCTAATATCATCAGTGTTCAAATTTCCAGTTGTTTTATAAATGGCATAATTTATTTTAACCCTTTGAGTCAGGATCTAGGATCCAGGATCCTGCACGTAGAGATTTATTGGGATGTCTTTTTTGTCATTTTTGAATGGTAAGTTTCCTCTCTTTCTCTTTTTCCCTTGCAACTTACCTGTTGAAGGTAAAGCCTTTACTTAGCCTGGTGTTTAAAGCTGTGCCTTCTCCCTCCAGCCTCTTTCTGCCTCTGTGTACCACATACATCCTATGGCCAGCCGCTTCTCTAATCGCCCTGAGCACTTGCTCCTTGCCTCTGACACTGAGAGCTCTGGAAGTGGGAGGCAGCACTCATGTGTCTGCAGGGGGGAGAGGGGAGGGGCCAGAACAGGATGGGAGGTGTGGGGGTGTACAGGGTGGGAGCATGTCAGGGGGCCTTGCTTCCCCAAGTAGCTCCCTTCTAGAGAGCAAGGAGCAAATCTTACATTTCTTTGTCTCTTCTCTGCACAGCCTAGCACAAGACACTCGACATCCTGGGTACTTGGTAAATGTGGATGGTTGGTGTGTTCCTTCTCGGTGGATTGGGAGTTAGCTGGAAAAAAAAGTAGGCTCTTTTGAGACAAAAGAGCATTCTCAGGCAAGAACAAAGAGTCTAGAAAACTGTAGGACAGGGGTTGGGGGCACCTGGGGTGGGGAAGAAAAGAGCTCATTTACATCAAAGAAAATGAGACCAAATCGAGTGGGTGCTAGAGAGCATGGGGAGGGCTGCCGAGGCTGAGCCTGGGCTGGGAGCCCAGAGTTGGACATGGTCATTCCTTTCCCGGAATGCTACTTAAAGGATCAGGCAACCGGATCCGGCATCAGGTGGCTGCAGACAGCAGTTCCTACATGACCGCCGGAGTCACTCCCGGAGTTCAGCCAGAAAGGGCCTTGTTTTCCAGGCTGGCTTTAGAGTGGCTCAGGTTGGAAGTAAGAAGTGAGATTTCTGTGTGAAGGTGTGCCACGCTGAAGTCTGTGAGCACATGTGCACGGGTCCTTTACCCAACTCTATATAGACTGCTGGGAAGGCTCCCACAGCAACACGGAAGATGTTTCCACTCCAAATGGCAAGAAACACGTGTTGGTGCCGAGGTTCTCCTCGCACAGGGGGACTACAGAGAGGCCAGAGGGGCAGCTGTTGGGGTTTGGAAGTGCCGTCCCATCCCCGTCCCTCTGAGTTCTGATCAGTTGAGAAACAGATCCGGAAGGTGGTGAGAAATAAAGCAGCAGCTTTAGTTGAGGTAAAGCAGTATTGCCGACGAGGCTTGGCTCTTCCTGCAGCCAGAGGGGCTTCCTAAGCCTCCCTCCCAGATAAGGGACTGACACGTGGCCTCTGTGGGGGACCTCAGGGTGCCCTATTCTCCTTAGGGTGCTAAGGACCCATGAAGTAGTGAGGCTGTCTGCACCCAGCACCTCTCTACACAGTGGCCCCACTACGCGGAGAAACTTGGACCAAAAATATCCAGCTTTCTCCTGTCACGGTCTCAGCGAGATAAATGAAAGGGATCAGTTCCCAGCCCACAGTTCAGCCAGTGTGGCAGTTCCTGTTTCATGGACCTGCAGGAATGCGGAGAGAGAAACCATTGCCTTCTGTATGGTGGGCTTCCAGGTGAAGCTTTAAAGAAGAGAAGCCCCTGCCTGCTGAGTGGTGGAGGCTCCAATGGTCAGCTCCAACCAAAGACAGTGCCTCCGGGGAAGGCCACGTTCTTCTTGTGTATTTCTGGGTGGCGTCTTCATGGCTGCCTGGCTGCTAGGTACTGATTGTGTCCTCTCCTTCCACCCCTAGAGCTGGAACATGGCTGGCATCGGAGAAACCCTCACAGATGACCTGCCTGCCTTTAGTCTCACCCCTCTCGAGTACATCAGCAACGTAAGAGCTTCTGTGTGCTTCTCTGGAGTGGTCCAAGCCTTTCAGACCTTCCTTGTCTTTTGATTCTTGCCCTTATAGTCATTTCCCCATGGGTGCTATCTGACCCTTTTGGGTAGCCTGTGCTTTGGGGTAGTCTGCACCCAGATCCTGGAGTTAAGAAGATCAGCAGAGCCACATGGCGATTCCAGACCCCGGCATATTCTCACTCCTTCACCATCTCTCCCTATATGAGATGTGGCCAGTACCTGAGGGCGTCAGAGTTGAGAGTCTAATAGGAAATTCTGACTTGGGAAGACAGGAGGCAGGTGGCCAATTCTTCTCTGTGACTTTCAGAAGAGTAGTGTGTGTTTGTGGTTGTGAATTCAAATTCAGCCAGCTTTTAGTGATCACCTACTATGTGCCAGGATCTGTGTGGAGTGCTTTCATGTTTAACTTCATAGCAACAAACAAATCTCTTCAGAAGAATTGCAGTTATAGAGGCTTAATATTAAAAGAAAACAGAATAAACTATGCAGGGGAGTGGGGGCACGTGGAGTCCTTGCTGCCCTCCCCATTCACCCCTGGGAATTGACAGTCACCCAGACACCCGCACACAGTCTTTCCTTCCGTCCTTCCTGCAGTCTAGCTCAGGTGCTCTTAAATGTCGGTACGCACAAGAAACACTATAGAGGAGTAATATGTGCCAAACCACACTCACCTCACACAATGGGAGATTTCTGGGACTTTTCAAGGTAACTTCTGCCTTATGCTCTTGCCCTATAATCCAACCCGTATGTGTAAATTGTCACTCTGCCGAAATAACTAGAAAGGCATTTAAAAAGTATTATAAATGTTAGGCTGGGCATGGTGGCTCATGCTTATAGTCACAGCACTTTGGGAGGTGGAGGCGAGAGAATTGCTTGAGCCCAAAAATTTGAAACGAGTCTGGGCAACATAGGGGGACCCCGCCTCTACAAGAAAGTAAAAAATTATCCAGGCATGGTAGTGTGTCCTGTGGTCCCAGCTACTTGGGGTGCTGAGGTGGGAGAATCGCTTGAGCCCAGGAGGTCGAGGCTGCAGTGAGCTGTGATTGCGCCACTGCACTCCAGCCTGGGCCACACAGCAACCCCCTGCCTCAGGAAAAAAAAAAAAGTACATGTTGTATAATTGCAAGAAGTGCATGACAGTCCCTCTGGCAGGCAGTGAGGCGGCTGGCTCTCTGCTCTCCGTTCATTTGGGGCAGTATCAAGTCTAAAACAACAGTCATTTCCCTTCTATTTCCCAGGGCACCTGATACCCTCTATTGATGAAACTGTTAAGATGTGGGTTGGTCTTTACAACCCGTGGGAATAATCTGATTTTATTTTTATTTATTTATTTATTTTTGAGATGGAGTCACGCTCTGTCACCCAGGCTGGAGTGCAGTGGCGCGATCTTGGCTCACTGCAACTTTGACCTCCTACATTCAAGTGATTCTCCTGCTACAGCCTTCCGAGTAGCTGGGATTACAGGCGCCCACCACCACACCTGGCTAATTTTTGTATTTTTGATAGAGACGGGGTTTCGTCATGTTGACCAGGCTGGTCTCAAACTCCTGACCTCAAGTGATCTGCCCACCTTGGCCTCCCAGAGTGCTGAGTTTATAGGCATGAGCCACCGTGTCCAGCTGAATGATCTGATTTTAGAACGGAGATAGTATGCTTGCAATCTAAATTGATTCAGAAAATGATGGTGCTTGAAGGGACCTGAGAGGCTACCAAGTTGATTCTAAGGTTGAAGAAACTGAGGTCTAGAGAGGGAAGGAGGGCTAGGAGGAGTTTCCAGGCCCGGGCCCTTCCCTGCCTGCTGCTGTCCTCCTGAGCTGTACGGAGGCTGATGACCTGAACCCAGGAAAGGAACACCTAATTGAACACGTACCCTGTGCAGGGACAGTGCCAGGTTGGTTAGTGGCTGGGCCAGATCGTGTCCGTGAGACGGGTGTGGCAGCCCTCCTTCACAGTGGGAGTGGGGCCGGGAGGAAGCAGCGACTTACCCAGTGGCTGCTGTGTTAGGACGCCAGCTGCTTTACGTGCATAGCACACGTACTAGTTCTACTCTCACAACAACCTTTTGAAGTCATATGAGGTCATCCTCGTTTCCGTGATGATGATCCAAGGTCCTGACAGATTAAGTTGCCCAGGTTCTCACAGTGCTACGTAGAGCCAAAACTCCACCCCAACTCTGTGTGACCTCAAAACTTTTCATTTTTCCCAAGTCACTGAGTTAACCCAACTAAGATATCAAGAAATATTGATTGCATATGTGAGAATAGTAGACAAATACCCTCAGGTGGGATGATAAGCAGCCCTTTCCATATTGATTTCCAAAGAATGAATAGAGACAAGACCCCTGAGAGAAACCTGCACTGTGAGATCCATCTAGGAACCCCAGCAATCCCTACAGTCTAAGGCCAATTGATTGAAGTTAGAGATGTCAGATTATTGAAATTTTTCACCTAAATGAGACTTTGCCTTGTTGGTGAAAGCCCTCACCCACACAGAATCATGTGAGCATTGTAAAGAGATGAAATAGGAGAAAATGCTTTGAAATTTAAAAACAATATATATGTAAGGTAAAACTGAGTCTGTGGACTTAGCCAAAAGCTTATGGCTACAGATGAAAGGTATACCAAATATAGGAGTATGTCTGGGGTCTTTGTACATAGTAGGTGTTCAGGAAGGGCTTGTTGAGAGGAATTATTACAGTATGGAGAAATTCCAACACCAGAAATCAGCATCCTTCTCTTCCCCCAGCCTTGGGGAAAAATGATGAATTTTTTAACACTTCAAGCTGAAATTTACAGTAGCTGTTGTTATTAGTGAGGTAAGTGGCCACTTGCTTACTTTGGGTGAAAGATTATACTAAGTACATGAAAGAAAAAAATGAGTTATTTTACCATCTGTGTATCGCTTATAAAGGGACACCAGGCCAGGCGTAGTGGCTCACGCTTGTAATCCCAGCAGTTTGGGAGGCCGAGGCGGGCGGATCACCTGAGGTCAGGAGTTCGAGACCAGCCTGGCCAACATGGCGAAACCCCGTCTCTACTAAAAATACAAAAAAAAAAATTAGCCAGGTGTGGTGATAGGCACTTGTAATCCCAGCTGCTCGGGAGGCTGAGGCAGGAGAATTGCTTGAACCCAGGAGGCAGAGGTTGCAGTGAGCTGAAATTGCACCATTGCACTCCAGCCTGGGCAACAAGAGCAAAACTCTGTCTCAAAAAAAAAAAAAGAAAAAAGGGACACCAAACTAATAATGGATGTTTACACTTACACAGCCAAACCGTATTGAATGTTTGGAAAGAAGGGCATGATCATCCTGCAGTTCTCTGGTCTGGGTAGATTTTCAAGTCTGTGTTAACTTCTGGACACCACACCCTGAAAGGAGCCCGCTGTTACGTAGACATGTGTGAGGCCAGATTGAGAAGATCCTGCCTTGATAGTCTCCTGACTTTTAGTTTACAGAATTAATTATCAGTGACAGGAATGTCATGGAATGAATATGTAGCAGGAAGAAAAAAAAGCAACAACAGGCTGAAAGACCTTTTAAAAACATATATTATCTTTTTGAAACCTGAAAAGTCAACCCCTTTATTTTGAAACAAAACATATACTTAACCTTAAAACACAAAACAATGAATTATAATAGAAATAGGAAACAGTGGTCTAAAATACACTCTTGGCATCACTTGGATATCTGACAAACACATGACCAAGACTGTGCTAATTGTGGGCATGTCCTAAATGTCTTTTAGGACAATTGCAAATGACCTTTTGCAATTCCCCGCCAGCCAGGGTTTTGTCTATCTTTAGTTTCAAGAGTTTATATAATGAAAACAATATATTTTTCTCCAAATTAATTTATAGTTATAAATGGCTTTTTTTCAAACAGAATTCCTTTCTTCTTCTGGTTAAATTATCTAGGAGGGAGAGAATCAGATCCAAATCCAGAAGACAGGATTTTTTTTTTTTGAGACAGAGTCTGCCCAGGCTGCAGTGCAATGGCGTGATCTCGGCTCACCGCAACCTCCGCCCCTGCCGAGTTCAAGTGATTTTCCTGCCTCAGCCTCCCGAGTAGCTGGGATTACAGGTGCCTGCCACCATCCCCGGCTAATTTTTGTACTTTTAGTAGGATAGGGCTTCACCATGTTGGCCAGGCTGGTCTTGAACTCCTGACCTCAGGTGATCCATCCACCTCGGCCTCCCAAAGTGTTGGGATTACAGGCATGAGCCACTGTGCCTGGCCGCAGAAGACAGGATTTGAATTCTTGCTTGGCCCCACACTTTCTGACACTAGTATCTTATTGGTTTTTCACCTATGAACAGTAATAATACTTATATTTACACAGTGCTTCAAATTTTACAAAGCATTTTGATACCCATTACTTCACTGGAGATAGAGATTGTGTTGAATGCATTTCAAAAATATTGGGGCCATTATAAGAAGGGTGAATCTATAATCTATATGCAAGCTACCAGTGATTCTTTTTTAGGGTGCTGCCGTAACAAGCATCGCCACATACTAGAAAGATCAGACTTGGGATCACCCGAGGTCTAGCAATTTTGTCTCTTTGCTGTTTGCCTTCACACAAATGTACCCATAAAGTAATAACCTGTATGTGTCAATGTCAGGCTAACAGCACTTTCTTTTGTTTCAGATCGGGCAGTACATCATGTCCCTCCCCCTGAATCTTGAGCCATTTGTGACTCAGGAGGACTCTGCCTTAGAGTTGGCATTGCATGCTGGAAAGCTGCCATTTCCTCCTGAGCAGGGTAAGCGGGGACTGATTCTGGCAATGTTACAAGTCAAGTTGTCAGTTTCCAGGGTAGAAACTCCAGATGACACCTTATCCTTGGGCTCATTTGTCACCAAGCCCTGGTTTTTGTGTGTTTGTTTGTTTGTTTTTTAACCTTCTAACTTGTACTTTTTGTACAGATGCTGTATCTAAAACAATATCACAACTTGAAAAAATCTATAACCACATCCCACTGTGGAACACACTGGTATTTCCACTTTCGCTTGTGCCCTCTGGCTCTGCTCTGTAAGCAGATAGTATTTTGTGTGTAACTTTATGTTCTGTATTATTGTTATTATTGAGACAGAGTCTTGCTGTGTCACCCAGGCTGGAGTGCAGTGGCACGATCTCGACTCACCGCAACCTCCACCTCCTGGGTTCAAGCAATTCTCCTGCCTTAGCCTCCTGAGTAGCTGGGACTACAGGCGTGCACCACCACACCTGGCTAATTTTTGTAGTTTTAGCAGAGACGGGGTTTCACCATGTTGGCCAGGCTGGTCTCGAACTTCTGACCTCAAATGATCCGCCCGCCTCATCCTCCTAAAGTGCTGGGATTACAGGCATGAGCCACAGCACCTGGCCCTAAGATGTAACTGTTTTCAGTTTCCTGTGTTTCCCATTGAGACCGGAAGCTTCCTGGTACTTTGGTGCATTCAGCAGCTACTGCAGGCCGGGTCACCCAGCAGGCCTGCGTTTTCCTTGGTGACCTCCTTTTCTTTTCAGGGGATGAATTGCCCGAGCTGGACAACATGGCTGACAACTGGCTGGGCTCGATCGCCAGAGCCACAATGCAGACCTACTGTGATGCGATCCTGCAGATCCCCGAGCTTAGCCCGCACTCTGCCAAGCAGCTGGCCACTGACATCGGTGGGTCCCCACAGGACAGGTGGTGGGAGGGACAGCTCTTGCCCGCTGCATCTGTCAGTTTCTCCTTTGCCCTCCAGGAATCTCATCCCAAGTCTCCCCTTAGCTTCAGCTGTGGATTTGGCTCTGAAGCTGGTTGAAAATTCAGGTTCTCCAGGCCCTGCCCCAGAGATTCTGACTTAGCAAGACCGGGTTGAAGCTTAGACATCTATGTTTTCGAAGAGGACTTGAGAACCATTGAGGGGAGCTTCAGTGAGATAAGCTTCAGTGAGTCCTGCAGCCTGGCCCCACCTGGCCCACTCCATTTGTACCATAATTCCCAACCAGTGTTTAATGAGCTCTTACTGCATACCAGGCATGCCTGGCGCTGGACCAAGCACTCGCACCCATCGTCTGATGTAATTCCAAACTCCCCTGTGAGGTGGGTGCGCTCTTCTCCATCATACCGATAGGGAACAGAGGCCCAGGGCAGTTGCATAACAAGGCCGTGTGGCCAGGGTCGCTCTGTGGTCTCCATCCAGATAGCATCCTGCCTGCCAAGTCAGTGGGCGTGTCCCCTCTGCTCCTGCCTGCCCTCTTCACTGGAGGGCCTCACTGCCCAGGTGTACTCTGAGCATGGGGCTACTGCTGGCGGGTGGCAGGGAGTCTCCCCAGTCTCTTGATGCCATTCCATTGCCTTGCCTGCTCTTTAGCCTAACGCACCTCTTGGGGTGGTCAGGAGAGCGGGTGGTAGAAGCCTGAAAGATCAGCTCCCTGGGGACACAGCCAGAGCTTCGTCCTCAGTGACCACAGGGCTGAGCCAGGCTCAACCGGCTTCTGGCTCTTGTTTTGCAGAAGAAGAACTAGAAGCAAGGTGCTTTCCTCCAGGTCCCAGAGCTGTTAGTGATGGAGCCAGGCCTGGGATCCAGCTGTCCTGAGTTCCTGACCCCTGCTCATTTCATAGTCAGCTCTCAGCACTTACCAGAGGAACAGGCAGCCTTTTGGCTGTTTCCCTTCAGAGAAAGAGAGATGAGAGAATTCAAATGCGTGTTGGTGTTCCCTGTTAGTACAAGCAGCAGGGGGAAGAACTGGAACTAGTGAGTGGAGTAAAATGTAGGGATTGCCCCTCAGTTTCAGTTGTCCTTGTTATTCCTCCCTGTTAAGCTCCCCCTGCAGATTCATTTCTTCACTCATTCAGCATTGTTCGAGCATCTGTGTGCCAGCTGTAGTTCTAGGAGATAGAGACAACAAAGCTTTAGGCAGCTCCCATGCTTACTGAGCTTACACTGTAAGGATGTGAGGTTAGGGGCAGGGAAGGTAAGGCTAGTATATGAAACTGACAGGGTGTAAGGCGATAGAGTGGTGAGGTCTGTGGCAAAGCATGCACACCTGAAAGACATTCAAATTAAGCATGAGCACAAACAGAACAAAAAACACTACTCGCCAAACAAAAATGTCCTAGTAGACTGTGGGCCCGCTGCTTGCAGCTCTTGGCTGACAGTCAAGTGGAGCTCACGGTTTTATGGATAAACTTGTAAAGGAGTAAGTACCTGCCTGGCAGCACCTCTGCTGGGAAGCAGCTCTTCCTGAGTCAGCCAGGACAGAGCAGGCATCTCCTCCCGGCCCTGCCCTGAGTTGGGCCTAAAAAGAAAACACAGGGGGCCGGGCACCATGGCTCATGCCTGTAATCCCAGCACTTTGGGAGGCCGAGGCAGGAGGATTGCTTGAGCCTAGGAGTTTGAGGCCAACCTGGGCAACATAGCGAGACTCTGTCTCTACAAAATATTAAAAACAAAACAAAACAAAAAACACAAGGAAGGTTGAGGCCTTGTCTGGAGCTCCACTTTAGTCAAGGAGAAGAGATGAACCCAAGATCAGAAAGTAGCCGGTGGTGGGGGCTGGGCGTGGTGGCTCGCGCCTGTAATCCCAGCACTTTGGGAGGCCGAGGTGGGTGCATCACCTCAGGTCAGAAGTTTGAGACCAGTCTGGCCAACATGGCAAAACCCCGTCCCTACTAAAACTACGAAAAATTAGCCAGGTGTGGTGGTAGGCACCTGTAATCCCATCTACTTGAGAGGCTGAGGTAGGAGAATTGCTTGAACCCAGGAGGCGGAGGTTGCAGTGAGCCGAGATCGCAGCATTGCACTCCAGCCTGGGCAGCAAGAGTGAAACTCCGTCTCAGAAAAGAAAAAAAAAAAAAAAAGTAGCCAGGGGCATATCGGGTGGTGCTGTCTTCTAGTCTTTCCAAGCATGAACTGGGAGGAGCTGGAGAAGGCTTTGCAAGGCTTCCCTTGGGTTGGGTTGCACTGCCCAGGAAGGAGGGAAAGGCAGCACTGATATATTGATCACCTGCGACACATCAGGTGCTCTCATGTTCGTTTCCCGCTTCATCCCCTATCCATGCTGCCTGATGGGTGGTAACTGTGTGGACAGACGGAAGCAGAGACTTAGGGAGGTGGAAGGGCTTCTCTGAGGTCACACCTGGCTGCACCTGGTTTGCTCCCCCATGCTGTCCGTTTCACCCAAGCTTGCTTGGTGGTTAGAACCACTGGGGTCGCTTTGTAGAATGACAGAACCCTAGAATCCTCTCTTGGGATGCTCATCGACCTAGTCTGGGGGTAGGCTCAGAAATCTGTATCTGACTGTATCCCCGGTGCCTCAGGGGTCATCTGGGAAATGTGGAAACCTGCCTTATACCAGGGTCCTACCCCAGACACTGTCCTTGTCTTCACTGCGGGGTTCTGACAAGAGGTCTTTAGTAACTGCTCAGACAAGCTTGTGTGTCTCCTGACCCTCTGGGTTTTCCAAGTGGTCAGTGGATACACTGGGGGCCAGGGCTTGGAACCCAGGAGTCCCCAGAACAGAGCTTTGGGTGAGGTCAGCTGGTCTTTCAGACTGGTGCTGAAGGCGAGTGTGTGCATGTGAGTGTGTATGTGTGTGTGAATGTGGATGTGAGAGTGTGTGTGCATGTGAGTGTGTGTGCATGTGAGTTGTGTGAGTGTGGATGTGCGTGTGAGTGTGGATGTGAGAGTGTGTGTGCATGCGTGTGTGCATGTGATTGTGTATGTGTGTGTGGATGGGGATGGGAGTGATGTTGGTTAGTTCTTTATTAAATTAGAGTTCCTAGACTCAAGCCAAGCTCACAGTCTGGTCTGACACTGTGGGAAGAACCTGGTGAGTAAAGGGCCTGTTGAGGGCAGGGTTGGCGCCCCGCATCTAGGGACTTGGCAGGGCAGCTTCTCTGTTTCGTATTCAGGGGAGGCCCTGTGGGGCTCTGACCTGCTTGTTGCTGAGTCTGTGGAGCCCTGTCTGTCTCCTCTCCGCCCCCACAGACTATCTGATCAACGTGATGGATGCCCTGGGCCTGCAGCCGTCCCGTACCCTCCAGCACATCGCGACGCTCCTGAAGACCAGGCCTGAGGACTATAGACAGGTCAGCAAAGGCCTGCCCCGTCGCCTGGCCACCACCGTGGCCGCCATGCGGAGTGTGAATTACTGACCACACTACACACCCGACCACCAAGAGAGTCAGGGCTGCTGTTTCGCGACTCACCAGCACAGATTTGCTCAGAAACTCTGCCCAAGATTGGGCAGAAGTTGCTTTAAAAAGACTTGGTTCGGCTGGGCACGGTGACTCACGCCTGTAATCCCAGCACTTTGGGAGGCCAAGCCAGATGGATCATGAGGTCAGGTGTTTGAGACCAGCCTGACCAACATGGTGAAACCCCATCTCTACTAAAAATACAAAAATTAACAACAGAGCGAGACTCCGTCTCAAAAAAAAAAGGCTTGGTTCATTTGTATAATCAAAAACAGTTGTAAATTAAAGATGTATTATTTATCAGAGAAGACTTTTTAGATAATTTTTTTAAAGGATCAGATCTTGAAAATGCAATAAATAACTACTATGAAATGCAAGAAGACTGTTTCCTTCTTTTTTTTTCTTCCCCCTCACTCTTTCACCCAGGCTGGAGTGCAGTGGTGTGATCTTGGCTCACTGCAGCCTCTGCCTCCTAGGCTCAAGTGATTCTCCCCCTTCAGCCTCCCGAGTAGCTGGGATTACAGGCACCCGCCACGATGCCCGGCTAATTTTTGTATTTTTAGTAGAGATGGGGTTTTGCCATGTTGGCCAGGCTGGTCTCAAACTCCTGACCTTAAGTGATCCGCCTGCCTCAGCCTCCTAAAGTGCTGGGATTACAGGCGTGAGCCACTGCGCCCGGCCTCTTACTTCTTCAGTGCATTTTTTAGTGCTTCCCACGTGTCTGCCATGTTGTGCGCACTGGGGATGTCTGGGGATATGGGTCCTCCCCTGTAGCTTATGTTCAGTGGGAGAGGGAGGGAGAAGAAGGTAAATGGGGGTAATTTCAGAGGTAAGTGCTAGCCAAAAAGCGGGTGTCAGGGTGGAAGCTGGCACTGCATAAAGTGGGCAGCCCGAGACCTACAGAGTAAGAGCCATGTGGCAGAGAGTGAAGGAGGAGGTGCGTTCAGGCCCAGGGAGTGGTGCAGACCGGGCCCTGAGGCATGTCCAAGGGCAGCTGGGGCAGGAGAGGAGGGGCTTCATGGAGGAAGGGGTGAAGCAGTATCCTGGAGAAGCTGGGGGCCAGATCATAAGGGGGGTCAGCCATGGTAAGGAATTAGGCTTTCACTTTTTTCCTTTTTTTTTTTTGAGACCCAGGCTGGAGTGCAGTGGCACAATCGCAGCTCATTGCAGCCTCAAACTCTTGGGCTCAAGCAACTCCCCCGCCTCATCCCGTTAAATAGCTGGGACTGCAGATGGGGGCCACCATACCTGGCTAATTTTTTGAAACATTTTTTGTAGGAACGGGATCTTGCTTTGTTGCCCAGGGTGGTCTCGAACTCCTAGGCCCAAGTGATCCTCCTGCCTTGGCCTCCAAAGTGCTAGGATTACAGGCATGAGCCACTGTGCCTGGCCCACATTTTTTCTTTTTTAAAATGTGTGGTGTATGAACGTCAGTGTTAAGATTATATTTGGCTATAAGTAATGGAATAACGTAATTTGAGTGACTTAAACAGAAATTAATTTTTCTTGATAACAAGAAATAAAAAAGAAGTAAAAAGTGGCTGGGCATGGTGGTTCACGCCTGTAATTCCAGCACTTTGGGAGGCTGAGGCAGGCAGATCACCTGAGGTCAGGAGTTCGAGACCAGCCTGGCCAACATGGCAAAACCCCGTCTCTACTAAAAATACAAAAATTAGCTGGGCATGGTGGTGTGTGCCTGTAATCCCAGCTACTCTGGAGGCTGAGGCAGAAGAATTGCTTGAACCCAGGAGGCAGAGGTTGCAGTGAACCCAGATCGCGCCACTGCACTCCAGCCTGGGTGACAGAGTGAGACTCCATCTCTAAAAAAAAAAAAAAAGGTGGTGGCTATAAGCACTGATTTAGTGGCTAGTTGGAGTCAGGCCCTGTGATTTGAAACTTTGCCCCATGTGCTGGAGGCCTCATCGTGGCAGGTGACTCTTGCAACTGCAGGTACTGCATCTGCATTCAGGGAAAAAGGAAGCAGAGAAGGTAGAGCAACAATTCTGTCCCTTCTGTTATGCAAGTGGCAGCTTCCCTGGAAGCCCTGGCCAACCTTCTCCTAGCCCTCACTGGCCGTTTCTCAGTCATGAGGCGTCCCCGCTACAAAGGAGGCGGGAAAGCCCAGGCTGGCTTCTACCAGCGTTTCAGCCTTAGCTACTGACGTTTTGGGCTGTACAGCTCTGTGTTTGACGCTGTTCTGTGCGTTGCAGGCTGTTTAACTTTCCTGACCCACTAGATGCCAGTAGTATTTTCCTAGTTGTGAAACCAAAAATGTCTCCAGAAACTTCCTCCAGTTGAGAAACACTTGCTTAGACCAATCAGGATTTATAGCCTGAGCTTGGGCTTATTGGCTGCCTTGATTGGGTTTCTGTTAACAAGAAAGAAAAGGGATGGCAGAGGTGCCTGTCACAGGGGCTGTCATTGGAATTGAGCCCTGCCTGGGTCTCAGGGGCTGGGCTGAGCTCTGCCTCTCTCTGGGATGTCTCACTTAAACCTCACCACGGACTGGGCATGGTGGCTCACGCCTGTAATCTTAGGGCTTTGGGATGCTGAGGCGGGAGGATCGCTTGAAGCCATGAGTCTGAGACCAGCCTGGGCAACATAGTGAGACTCTGTCTCTACAAAAAAAATACAACAATTAGCCTGCAGTGGTGCGCACCTTTGGTTTCAGCTACTTTGGAAGCTGAGGCGGGAGGATCGCTTGTGCTTGGGAGTTTGAGGCTGCAGTGAGCCAAGATTGCACCATTACACTTGAGCCTGGGTGATAGAGCAAGACTCATCTCTATAAAAACTTTCTAAAAATTATCTGGGCTTGGTGGTGAGGCACCTGTAGTCCCAGCTACTCAAGAGGGTGAGACAGGAGGCTCACTGGAGCCCAGGAATTGGAGGTTGCAATGAGCTATGATCTCGCCACTGCCCTCCAGCCTGGGTGACAGTGAGACCCTGTGTCAATCAATATATAAATAAATAAACAGACCTCACTCTAGCCTTGGGAGGCAGGGTGTCTTATCCACAGTATGGCGAGGTTTAAGGACTTTCCTAGAGCCATTCAACTACCACGTGGCAGGGCTGGAGTTCAGAGTGAGCCTGGTGACCACGGCTCCTGTACTCTTGCCCGGCTGTCAGGCAGCCTTCCTCATGTGGGACACAGTGGGCACGTGATGGGACACCTCATCCCAGCGGACCAGCAGGTCACCCAGGCCAGCCCTCTGGAGTGACCCTGCCATCCCCAAGGCTGGTTTTTTTTTTTTGAGATGGAGTCTTGCTCTATCGCCCAGGCTGGAGTGCAGTGGGGTGATCTCAGCTCACTGCAACCTCCGCCTCCTGGGTTCAAGTGATTCTTGTGCCTCAGCTCCCCGAGTAGCTGAGATTACAGGCACATGCCACCATGTCTGGCTAATTTTTGTATTTTTGGTAGAGACGGGGTTTCATCATGTTGGCCAGGCTGGTCTTGAACTCCTGACCTCAGATGATCTGCCTGCCTTGGCCTCCCAAAGTGCTGGGGTTACAGGCATGAGCCACTGCACCCAGCCTCCAAGGCCACTCTTGAACCAGCCCCACTGGCCTGCCAGGGCCAGTGTCCCACTGGCTCTGTCCTCACAGGGCTTCCCACACATGCCATCCTCACATCCTCAGAACCAGTTTGGCTGGCCCCGACAGCATCAGCTTCAAACCCACACGAAGAAAAATATTTTGGTTTCTCATGTGGTGGATCACAGGCTGTTCCTGGCAGGGTTTGAGCCTGGCTATTGCCTCGAAGAAGCGAGAGCCAGAAACCTGGAAGGTGACACATGCTGTTCGAAAGTGGAAGCTTTGTGGTGAGCTTTGTGCTGGGCTCATGAGAGCTACTGGGCTGTGGAGTGGGACAGGCTTGGGCTTGATTCAACGCTTCGCCACCTCCCAGCTGCTGTGTGACCTTGGAAAAGTCACCTCACCTCTTTGCGCCTCATTTCCTAATCTGAAAGCTAGGAGTCAAAATGGTACGTAACTCATAGGGTTATTTGAAGAGCCACTGAAATACAGTGGTGGTGGCCACATGTACACAATGTTCATTTCTTTTTTTTTTTTTTTTTTTTGGAGACAGAGTCTCGCTCTGTGGCCCAGGCTGGTGTGTAGTGGTGTGATCTCGGCTCACTGCAACCTCTGCCTCCCGGGTTCAAGCAATTCTCCTGCCTCAGCCTCCCAAGTAGCTGGGATTACAGGCATGCGCCACCACATCTGGCTAATTTTTGTATTTTAGTAGAGATGGGGTTTCACCATGTTGGCCAGACTGGTCTCAAACTCCTGACCTTAAGTGATTCGCCCACCTCAGCCTCCCAAAGTGCTGGGATTACAGGTGTGAGCCACCGTGCCCAGCCCACAATGTTAATTTCATAGTCTTCTGGCATCTGTAACCCACCTTTCCTTTTGGAGTAGAGTTGGGAATTACAGAATGCTGTTTTTGGGCAATTTGGATTCTGCCAGCCTAAGTTTCCAGCTGTAAAAAAGGGATCTCAGAGTAGGAGCAGGACAGCATTCCTCTCTGCTAGCTCCTGAGGGCAGGGGAATGACTTGGAGCCTGCTTTTAGCGATGAGGCCGTTGCACCACAGCCTGGCCCTCACGGCCCCCTGAGAGCAGGGATGGCAAGCTGATGCTCACCCTCAGCCTGGTCCTGACTTCACAATCTACAGGCAGCTCCACAATGTCTCTGGACAGGACCTCTTACAGGTGTCTGTAAAGGGCCGCCCTCCATAGATTCACTCAGGGCCAGCCAGGCAGCATCTCCATCCATTCCCTGTTGCCGTGACCTGTTCAGGATGATCGTGGGCCCTGGGTGGGTCCAAACAAGCCTCGTTCTTGGGGCTATTCCTGGGAAAATGTTCAGGAAGAGCTTTCTTCCCCCTGGGATTGCTGTGCTGAGGGGACAGGGCTGCAACTGCAGGTGTAAAGAGATATTCAGAAAGAACAGCACATGGAGGAAACCTTTCTAAGAAGGATGGCAACACAGAATCACCAGATAGGGCCAGGCATGTTGGCTCACACCTGTAATCTCAGCACTTTGGGAGGCCGAGGCTGGTGGATCGCTTGAGCCAAGAGTTCAAGACCAGCCTGGGCTACATGGGAAGACACCCTCTCTCCAAAAAATACAAAAATTAGCCAGACGTGGTGGTGCATGCCTGTAGTCCCAGCTACTCAGGGAGGCTGAGGTGGGAGGATTGCTTGAGCCCGGGAGGTCCAGACTGCAGTGAGCCGTGATTGTGCCACTGCACCGCAGCCTGGGCAACAGAGTGAGACCCTGTCTCAAAACAAGAAAAAAAGAAACCTTAGGCCGGGCATGGTGGCTCTTGCCTGTAATCCTAGCACTTTGGGAGGCCGAGGTGGGTGGATCACCTGGGGTCAGGAGTTCGAGACCAGCCTGGCCAACATAGTGAAATCCCGTCTCTACTAAAATGTAAAAATTAGCCAGGCGTGGTGGTAGGCGGCTGTAATCTCAGCTACTTGGGAAGCTAAGGCAGGAGAATCGCTTGAACCCAGGACGTGGAGGTTGTGGTGAGCCGAGATCGCACGATTGCACGCCAGCCCGGGCAACGAGCAAAACTCCAACTCAAAAAAAAGAAAAAAGAAACCCCAGATCTAGGCAAGCCCCTGCGTACAGCCATGCCTGAAACCCTTTTACTACAAGAGCTAATGAATTCCCTTTGTAGCTTAAGCCTGTTCAAATTGACATGTAACTGAAGAGCTGTCATGCGGGCTAGATAATAATGCCCCATAGCTTCAAATAAGACAATAAATACGAAAGCTCTGGGCTCCTGTAAGGGACTGGTATTGTTATGACCATTGGCACCCACAGGGTGAGGCTGGGGTCTCAGCTTTGTCACGTAAAAACCTCGAGTACCTTACTTCACCTCTTAAGCCTCAGGGTTCTTACCTGTGCAATGGGATGCTATTATACTATTTCTCAGTGGTTATGAGAATGAAATAAGATTTAAAAAGTTATTGGCATAGTGCCTGGCATATGATAAGTACTTGATCCAATGTAGTCCTTGTTTAATAACAACAAATGGTAACAGTGATTGTGGCCACAACTACTACTGCTAGTAATAAAAGTGGTAATCACAGTAGTAAGTGTGGTAACCACCGAGAGTTGTGGGCCCAGCCTGTGGACTAGCCAAGCCCAAGCTGGGAAACCCGGTTTCCTACTCAGCCCTCCCTACTCAGCCCCTAGCAACGTTGCCTTTGACTGAAGTGGCACCGACTCTGTGGCACCTCCTTCTTCCACAGGTGCCATCCTGAGCACTTGATGGGAGGCCAGCTTGTTTACCTTCCCGACCAAGGGATGCAGGTGACCTAGGCCAGGAAGGCTGGGCCCTCAGAGGCTCAGGCTCTAAGTCAGCCTCTTCTTCATCACCAGGGGCCCGGTAGGTGACAGCAGGGTGCTGCAGTGCTGTGTGTGCACCTGCCAGACCGTACTCTGGTGACAGCTCCCTGATCTCTCTTTGGGGACCTTAAGATTTTGGGGGACTGTATTTAGCAATTAAAAATACAGAATAAAAAAATTAAAATTAAATGTTTATTTAAAAAAATTAGCCAGGCATGGTACTACACACCTGTAATTCCAGCTGCTTGGGAGGCTGAAGTGGGAGGATGGCTTGAGCCCAGGAGTTTGAGGCTACGGTGAGCTATGATCATGCCGTTGCACTCCCACCTGGGCGACACAGTGACACCCCATCTCTATAAAAATATATATTATAAAATGCTCAAGAACAACAACAAATGATTTATTTGTATGTGTCTCTAGTATTGCATGGATGTACATATACTAAAAAATCAGTTTTTCGGCCGGGGTTGGTGACTCATGCCTGTAATCCCACCACTTCGAGAGGCTGAGGCGGGTGGATCGCCTGAGGCCAGGAGCTTGAACCAGCCTGGCCAACATGGTGAAACCCCGTCTCTATTAAAAATATGAAAATTAGCTGGGCATGGTGGCATGCACCTGTAATTCCAGCTACTCGTGAGGCCAAGGCACGAGAATCACTTGAACCCAGGAGGCAGAGGTTGCAGTGAGCCAAGATCGTGCCACTGCACTCCAGCCTGGGCAATGACAGTGAGACTGCATCTCAAAAAAAAAAAAAAAAAAAAAAAAATCAGTTTGTCTATCTGAAATTCAAATTCAACCAAGCAGCCTGATTGTTATCTGGCAACCCTGGGTACTGTGCCCCCAACCGCCCTTGGACCATGTGATTCTCCTGGGGGCCAAACTGGCTTCAGGTCTGGGCAGATGAATTCAGGTGTGACCAATCAGAGCAGCTTATCTAACTGGCCACACTGACTGGGTCAGAGATGGGCACACAACCCAGGCAGGGATCAGTGAGTGTTGGCCTGGGAGCTGGCAGTGGAAGGAGGGGCTTGAGACCCTTTCCCTTAAACCAGTTTGGGTCTCTCTCAAGCCACTATGGATGCCCTTCCACCATCAGGGCACCTCAGCTGCCCAGTCAAACAAACAACACAGCTGGACTCAGTATTTTCTACTTTTATTTTCTAGAGTAAATCAGGTACCACTTGGCAGGGTCACCACACCTGATGCCCTTCCATCTCTCCACCACCCCTGCCCCAGAGGCCAGCCAAGGCCAGGAAGGAGAAAACCACATGGCCCACCCGCCTGTTCCTCTCTGGGGTGGATGGAGACTGGCACTGGGAGGGAAGTGGCCTGCCACCAGGAGAGGGTGTTCCGAGGGGTCTCCAGGGCCTGGCCGGGACCAGGATCAGGACAGGTAGGGACGAGGGTAGCAACCAGGTGAAGATACAATTAATTCCTGCATCCTGTACCAGCACCGTGATTCTACACAGCCCTTGGCCAGGAACGGGCCAGTTGCTGCTGGCCTCTCTGTTGAAGGACGCAAGCTCTGGCCTGGAGAGCTCCCCTCCCAACCCTTCGGAGAGGGCACCATACAGTGAAGCTTCGGGCAACAGTCTTGGCTGCTCAGTGAGTTCGAGCCGCCCGGGATGGGCAGGAGCAGGGTTAGATGGCATCGCCCTCACTGTCAGACTCGATGACGTCCAGCGGCTGCAGACGCAGGGAGTCGTAGTTGGGGGGCGGGGTGCCCGGGATGGGCAGGGCCTGCTCACTGGGGTAGGGCCCGGTGTTGGGGCTGCGGGGGGCCATGTCAGGCTGGAAGCCGAAGTTGGTGTGGGCCTCCACCAGCTCAGCCACGGTGGGCGGTGGGCCGGTGTAGCTGGCTTGGGCTCGCCGCTGCCGTAGGCTCTTGGCCAAGGCCACCAGCTTGATGATGGTGATCCACACAAAGTCGATGATGATCTCCCCAAACTCGATGAGGCACAGCACAGAGCCCCCCATCCAGAAGCCAAACTGGCCACCCAGATTCGAGAGCAGCCAGACGATCTGTGGGGAACGGGGAGCTGGGGTGGGCTCAGGCCACACATTCTTGCCTCTAGCCCAGCCTCACAGCTTCCTGGGAGGTGATTCTTGGGTGGGAACGGGAGGGGGTGACCATCTTGGCCCAGGGGAATAACTTGGGACTGCCTTAGGGATCTTCCTAATTCCTCCCTAGGGCTCAGAACCCTTCCCCCACCCTCAGGGTGCAGGGGTCAGGGCAAGGCAGGGCAGGGCTGGGGTATCGGGAGCCTCCTAAACTCACGTTATTGGCTGCTGATTCTTCAATGGTGCGATAGTTAAATTCTTGGAAGTAGATGTTGAGCTTGACAATTCCCTTCCTGCAGGAGGCAGTGAGAAGGGCCAGGACTAATGTATCCCCCTTCCAAACAGACAGACAGACACACACACACGCACATAGACACATGCACACACATGCATGTGCACACACCCACATGTATGCACACACATGCACCCACACACCCGTGCACACATGCACATGTGCACACACGCCCACAGGAAGGCAGCCAGGGATGGCCGCCCCAGCCCTCCTCTGTCCTGAGCTTCTCTCATGCATGCTCCCATGAGTGGGGAAGTCCAGACGAGAACTGCAAGTGCAGCCCTTCCCAGCCCCTCTGGGCATCTCTGCCCAGCACCCATCCTATGGCCCCCTTTCTCCATCCCTTGCCTACCAGTTCCCTACAGGACACTCTGGCCTGGGACAGCCCCAAAGATCTGCTCTGAGCTCCCCACTTTGTACCCTCAGGGTGGCCTGGGCTATACACAGTGACTCTGCACAGAGCTCTTCACTGAGCCTTGAGCACCTTCACTGCACCTGGGACAGAGAAGGGTGGCAGTGTGGGCTTCCGCTCCCACCTGGTGGTCCTCAGAAAGGCTGTGCTGTCTCGTGCCTCCAGACTTTCAAGCTTTGTCTTCTGCCTGGACATTGGTACCTCTTCTTATTTGAACAGTACTTACTCCTCCTTGGAGAGTTCACTCAAAGCCACCTCCCTACGCAGACCTCCCTTATCTCTCAGGCAGACTGAGGCTCCTTCCCTGCTGTACTCCTAGAGTAGGGGGCTTGTACAGACCCTCCTCTCCTTAAGCCCTTTTTGCATATGTTTGCCCCCTAGACTCCTGCCAGCTTGGACTGTGTGTCTTTCTTGTGCTCAACTAGTGTTTGTGTTGAGTGGATGGAGAGATTCATGAATAAACAGAGGATGGCTGGGTGTGTGGGTGGGAGAATGGAGGGGTGGATGATGGAGGATGAATGGGTGGAGGATGGCTGGGTGCGTGGGTGGATGATGGAGGATGAATGGGTGGAGGATGGTTGGGTGTGTGGGTGGGAGAATGGAGGATGAATGAGTGGAGGATGGCTGGGTGTGTGGGTGGATGATGGAGGATGAATGGGTGGAGGATGGCTGGGTGTGTGTGGATGATGGAGGATGAATGGGTGGAAGATGGCTGGGTGTGTGGGTGGCAGAATGGAGGATGAATGGGTGGAGGATGGCTGGGTGTGTGTGTGGATGATGGAGGATGAATGGGTGGAGGATGGCTGGGTGTGTGGGTGGGAGAATGGAGGATGAATGGGTGGAGGATGGTTGGGTGTGTGGGTGGATGATGGAGGATGAATGGGTGGAGGATGGCTGGGTGTGTGTGTGGATGATGGAGGATGAATGGGTGGAGGATGGCTGGGTGTGTGGGTGGATGATGGAGGATGAATGGGTGGAGGATGGCTGGGTGTGTGTGGATGATGGAGGATGAATGGGTGGAAGATGGCTGGGTGTGTGGGTGGCAGAATGGAGGATGAATGGGTGGAGGATGGCTGGGTGTGTGTGTGGATGATGGAGGATGAATGGGTGGAGGATGGCTGGGTGTGTGGGTGGGAGAATGGAGGATGAATGGGTGGAGGATGGTTGGGTGTGTGGGTGGATGATGGAGGATGAATGGGTGGAGGATGGCTGGGTGCGTGTGTGGATGATGGAGGATGAATGGGTGGAGGATGGCTGGGTGTGTGGGTGGATGATGGAGGATGAATGAGTGGAGGATGGCTGGGTGCGTGTGTGGATGATGGAGGATGAATGGGTGGAGGATGGCTGGGTGTGTGTGTGGATGATGGAGGATGAATGGGTGGAAGATGGCTGGGTGTGTGGGTGGGAGAATGGAGGATGAATGAGTGGAGGATGGCTGGGTGTGTGTGTGGATGATGGAGGATGAATGGGTGGAGGATGGCTGGGTGTGTGGGTGGGAGAATGGGGGATGAATGAGTGGAGGATGGCTGGGTGTGTGTGTGGATGATGGAGGATGAATAGGTGGAGGATGGCTGGGTGTGTGGGTGGATGATGGAGGATGAATGAGTGGAGGATGGCTGGGTGTGTGGGTGGGAGAATGGAGGATGAATGGGTGGAGGATGGCTGGGTGTGTGTGTGGATGATGGAGGATGAATGGGTGGAGGATGGCTGGGTGTGTGGGTGGATGATGGAGGATGAATGGGTGGAAGATGGCTGGGTGTGTGGGTGGGAGAATGGAGGATGAATGGGTGGAGGATGGCTGGGTGTGTGGGTGGATGATGGAGGATGAATGGGTGGAGGATGGCTGGGTGTGTGGGTGGATGATGGAGGATGAATGGGTGGAGGATGGCTGGGTGTGTGGGTGGATGATGGAGGATGAATGGGTGGAGGATGGTTGGGTGTGTGTGTGGATGATGGAGGATGAATGGGTGGAGGATGGCTGGGTGTGTGGGTGGGAGAATGGAGGATGAATGAGTGGAGGATGGTTGGGTGCGTGGGTGGATGATGGAGGATGAATGGGTGGAGGATGGCTGGGTGTGTGGGTGGATGATGGAGGATGAATGGGTGGAGGATGGTTGGGTGTGGGTGGGAGAATGGGGGATGAATGAGTGGAGGATGGCTGGGTGTGTGTGTGGATGATGGAGGATGAATGGGTGGAGGATGGCTGGGTGCGTGGGTGGATGATGGAGGATGAATGGGTGGAGGATGGCTGGGTGCGTGGGTGGATGATGGAGGATGAATGGGTGGAGGATGGCTGGGTGCGTGGGTGGATGATGGAGGATGAATGGGTGGAGGATGGCTGGGTGTGTGTGTGGATGATGGAGGATGAATGGGTGGAGGATGGCTGGGTGTGTGTGTGGATGATGGAGGATGAATGGGTGGAGGATGGCTGGGTGTGTGGGTGGATGATGGAGGATGAATGGGTGGAGGATGGCTGGGTGTGTGTGTGGATGATGGAGGATGAATGGGTGGAGGATGGCTGGGTGTGTGTGTGGATGATGGAGGATGAATGGGTGGAAGATGGCTGGGTGTGTGGGTGGGAGAATGGAGGATGAATGGGTGGAGGATGGCTGGGTGTGTGGGTGGATGATGGAGGATGAATGGGTGGAGGATGGCTGGGTGCGTGTGTGGATGATGGAGGATGAATGGGTGGAGGATGGTTGGGTGCGTGGGTGGATGATGGAGGATGAATGGGTGGAGGATGGCTGGGTGCGTGGGTGGATGATGGAGGATGAATGGGTGGAGGATGGCTGGGTGCGTGGGTGGATGATGGAGGATGAATGGGTGGAGGATGGCTGGGTGCGTGGGTGGATGATGGAGGATGAATGGGTGGAGGATGGCTGGGTGTGTGTGTGGATGATGGAGGATGAATGGGTGGAGGATGGCTGGGTGTGTGTGTGGATGATGGAGGATGAATGGGTGGAGGATGGCTGGGTGTGTGGGTGGGAGAATGGAGGATGAATGGGTGGAGGATGGCTGGGTGTGTGTGTGGATGATGGAGGATGAATGGGTGGAGGATGGCTGGGTGTTTGTGTGGATGATGGAGGATGAATGGGTGGAGGATGGCTGGGTGTGTGTGTGGATGATGGAGGATGAATGGGTGGAAGATGGCTGGGTGCGTGGGTGGATGATGGAGGATGAATGGGTGGAAGATGGCTGGGTGTGTGTGTGGATGATGGAGGATGAATGGGTGGAAGATGGCTGGGTGTGTGGGTGGGAGAATGGAGGATGAATGGGTGGAGGATGGCTGGGTGTGTGGGTGGATGATGGATGATGAATGGATGGCTGGTTGGATGGACAGTGACAGAGGGAAGCACAGGCTCCTCCTTAGCAGGTGGTAGACTCAGAGTCCCCGTGGCTGCCTTTCCTCTCTCTCACTCCTAGTGCCTCCTCCTCGAGACTTGCTCCTGGGTCTGACCCATGTGAGAAGTTGTCTGAGGAGCTGTCCTGTGTCCAAACTCCTGCCCCAAGTTTCTGGACCCTTCCCTGTCTTCCCCAGCCCCGCCCAGGCTCAGGCTCACCTGCTCAGGGTGATATTGGTGCTTTGGTCCCGCTCCTGAGACAAGACGTGGAAAATCCAGTCCTGGAACCCAAGAAGGCGGCTGCAAAAGTTGCCATCTGCAGCATCCCTCCCAGTCGTGGCCCTGCTCCCTGGGGGAGGTAGACCACAGCCCTGTCCCTTCCCGAGGCCCCCGGGGGAATCACAATTTGGATGAGGAGCAGGAGGAAGGTCATAGTGGAAGCTGTGGCTGCTGTTCTAGGGAGAAAGGACTCGGGCCTCCAGACTCTTCCCCGGCGGGCCTGGCCACCCTGCCCGGCTCTCTCCCGCCTCTGGTCCTCACACTTCCTGCTCCGTCTGCCCAGAATCCTCCCCAGCTCTGCCCATGACGGCTCAGCGTCTGCCTCCAGGTGTCAGCCCCAAAGTCACCTTTTTAGAGAGGCCTTCCCTGACCACTCTACCTAACATGCTTTCCCAGAAGCTGGGCACGGTGGCTCATGCCTGTAATCCCAGCATTTTGGGAGGCTGAGGTGGGAGGATCGCTTAAGGCCAGGAGTTCAAGACCAGCCTGGGCCACATAGCGAGACTCCATCTCTACAAAAAGTGTAACAATTAGCCAGGCCTGGTGGCATGTGCCTGTGGCCCCAGCTGAGGCCCACAGCTGAGGCAGGAGGATCACTTACGCCCAGGAGTTCGAGGCTTCAGTGAGCTGTGATCATACCACTGCACTCCAGCCTGGGCGACAGAGGAAGCCCCTGTCTCCAAAAATAAAAAATAAAGTAAAAATACAAAAATAAAGTAGTTTCCCCCAGTTACTGTCTCCCATAACCTGTTTATTTATTTCACAGCCATAATCAGACTTTGAAATGATTTTATTTCTGCTTGTGATCTTGGCCCTCTCCTATTAAAAGGATTATGTCTGTCTAATTCTGTGCTGTGTACATAGCACAGTGCCTGGGAGAATACTGGTGGAAGGAAAGAAGGAAGGAAGGAAAGAAGGGAGGGAGGGAGGAAGAAAGGAGGAAGGAAGGAAAGAAGGAAACAGGAAGTGGGGAGGGAGGAAAAAAGGAAGGAAGAAAAGAAGGAAGAAAGGAGGAAAGAAGGAAGGAAACGAGAAGGGAGGGAGAAAAGGAAGGAAGAAGGGAGGGAGGAAGGAAGGGAGAAGGAATAAGGGAAGGAAGAAGGAAGGAAGGAAGGAGGAAGGAAGGGAGAAGGGAAGGAGGGAGGAAGGAAGGGAGAAGGAATGAAGGAAGGAAGAAAGAAGGAAGGAGGAAGGGAGAAGGGAGGGAGGGAGGAAGGAAGGGAGAAGGAAGAAAGGAAGGGAAAAGAGAGGAAGGAAAGAAGATGGAAGGAAGGAAGGAATAAAGCAGAGAAGGAAGGAAGGAGGGAAAGAGAGAAGGAGGGAAGGAGGGCGGGAAAAAGGCACCCCCTCCAAATTTCCAAATAGCCCACATCTTATGCCCAGACTTGTCCCCAGCCAAAGGTGGGGGCCAGGAGCTTGGCCCCCAACTGTCTCACCTCGGAGGCCTCAGAAGGCCAGTCAGCCATGGAGATGGTCATCTTGTACTGGGTGTCACTGAAAGAGAAGGCCAGGCCTGTTGTGATCCCTGTCAGTGATGTCCCTCCATGCCTGCCCGCTGCTGTGCCCGCCCACCCGCACTCACTTGCAGGACTCCTTGCACATGCCAATGCAGGTCTCTCTCTGCGCCACGCTCATCTGCAGATCTGAGTAGCAATGGGCTGCGCAGGAGACAGAGAGGCGGCCAAGAGATTTAAGGGGGCTTTCTAGGTGCCCCTGTCCCCTGCTGAGCCTCTGGCTGGCCCCTCTGCTCTCCTGGCCTTGTGGTTAGGTGGCGGGAGGAGGTGTCATGAAAAATCACGGCTCCCCACCCAGCTCCCGACCTCCAGCCATTTCCAGCCTGGCCTGGGGCCCAGCTCAGGGGGGTCAGGAGGCTCAGGGCTTTCCCTTTGCCGGCCATCCCCATCCCTGCCTGGTGGACAGAGTTATGGGGTCATGAACAAAGGGGGGGTGACTGGAAGGAATAACGTTTTCCCATTTAGTTTGTGTTGGTTGTAAGTGGTGAGTCTCTTGCTGACAGCATTCTTTTTATTCTCTCTCTCTTTTACTTTTTTTTTTTCTTTCTTTCTTTTTTTTTTTATAGACGGGGTTTTGCCATGTTGACCAGGCTGGTCTCCAACTCCTGGCCTCCAGTGATCTGCTCGCCGCAGCCTCTCAAAGTGTTAGGATTACAGGCATGAGCCACTGCACCCTGCTGACAACATTCGTCGGTGGTTGGACTCCAGACCGCCAGGGCTCCCAGGCCCCAGCTCCAATTGGTTGTGAGCCCAGCAGGGCTCTTCTTCCTGCTGTGACTCCAGGTTTCGAGTCCTTGGAGGCCACCATCATGCTAATGTCTTCCTCACCCTCCCCTCCCACCCAGCGCCTTGCAGAGAGACCCAGTGAGCCCACATAGACATGAACACACCTGCTGAAGATGGACACGTGGCCTTATACATACATGCGCGTGCACACACACACGCAAAGTGCCCAAAAGCCAAAGTGCACAAATGCAGACCCTGGAAGTGATTTGTGCCTGTGCATAAACTACATACAGCAACCCACCGCAGTCACGAACGGCTCCTCTGCATTTGGACGCAAGCATGGAAATGCCTTTGCACTTGTGCACTTGGAAACATGAGAGCAGGCGCACACTCGCCAGTAGCCACATGCCCAGGGTTGCGCATGTGCGAGCATTTGTGTGGCACACAGACACAGGCCCACAAGGACACGTGCATCCTATGCCTATGTGTTTCAAGCCCATGCTTCATGAAATTGAGGAGCAGAGAGAAGGCTGGGTTCCTGCAGAAAGGAGGCCTGGGTTCCTGCAGTAGGAGGGACCTCAGACTGTGGAGGAGCCACCCTGGGCACATCTCTGGACTCTGCTGAGGGCACTGAGCTCTGTCTCCTCCTCTGTGGTCAGAGCCTCTGTGGCCCCAGCTGGCTGGAGTGCCGATCCCCCTGTGCCCCTGCTCACCCCAGTCTGGGAAGTCCCGGTTGTTGCAGTATTTCTCCCCACGGGGCAGTGGGTACAGGTAGTGGCCACAGTTGCAGTTACGGATCATGTGGTCTTGGAAGCAGGAGCGAAGACAGGCCTGGGGAGGGTAGGGGGTTCATAAGGAGAGAACACAGGCATGGTCAGTGATGTCCCCATCCCAGCACCAGGGGTGTCCAGAGAAGTGATGCCCAAGTTAAGGGAGCTAGGGGAGCTGGCGGAGGTGCTCCAGGGCTGAGAAGTTGTGGTGAGATGACTGGCTGCAGCTACAGACCCCACAGTCCTGGATGCTTTTGGGCTTCCCAGCAGGTCCCTGGACCCCGCAGAGCGACCCAGGCCAGACCGCGGTATCCCAGGTCCCACCATTCAGAGCTGGAGTCCTCACCCTTCAACATGGGGAAGAGCGGCTTGCCCCTAATAATAAAGCCAATGCTCAGAGAGCTCTCACTATGAGAATGCCAGCCTCCATCCAAGCACTTGACACAGAAGCACCCTGACAGGCCACCGAGGAAGCCAGGCAGGCTGGCTCTGTGCTCCTTCCTCCCAGGGGGAATTGCCCAGGGAAAGCCAGGAGAAGGATGATCTCTGAGCTTCCTGACGCACAGCCGATGACAGAGGAAGTGAGTGGCCCGCTGGTCTGCAGAACATCTCCTGGTGGGGCGAGGAAGAGGAGGGCTCCCGGGCAGCCTCCAGGAGGCTGGACGTGATGAGTCTCCACTCACTCGGCCCCAACATACTGGGCTTTCAGGTCATTCTGACCTGGTTTCAGTCCACTCAGAGACCAGCTATGTGGCCTAGGGCGAGTCATGACCCTCCGGGGCTCAGTTTACTCATAGGTGAAACAGGGTGCTGAGGACACCTGTCTCCTGAGGTTGGGAGGGAGGATTCAGGGCCGCATCAGGTGCTCAGGAAGCGCTGCATGGATGGAGGCAGTGGTTCCTGGTGTTTCATTGCCTATCCAGTTTCCTAGGTCCTGACTACCCTGGGCTCCTGGATACAGCCCTGGCCAGCTCCTCCCTACCTCTCTCCACTCGGCCCCGCCCCTCCACACCTGCGCCCCCGAGTCCTCTTCTGTTCCTCCTGTGGCTTCGGGCTCCGTCTCAGGTCCCCGTGTCCTGCCTTTCTATCACCCCTAACGAGTCTGTGGCTCTCTGAGGGCAGGAAATCAGGGCTGGAAGGCAGATTAAATGGCATGGCCAGGAGGAGCCAGAGCTGGGTTTCGGGCAAGTGTTTTACATTCTTTTTTTTTTTTTTCTTTCTTTTTTTGAGATGGAGTCTTGCTCTGTCGCTCAGGCTGGAGTGCAGTGGCATCTTGGGCTCAAGTGATCCTCCCGCCTCAGCCTCTGAGTAGCTGGGACTATAGGCATGCACCACCACGCCCCACCAAGGCGTCTTACATTCTTGCAGACCTCTCTGTCTCATCTGGAAAGTGCGAGTCCTTCCAGGCCCTGTGATGGAGGCTGGGGTGGGCTCAAGCCTGCTCCTGGTTGGGGTGGCCGTGGGGATGGGCAGAGCAACTGATCAGGGCCTGGCTCTTGGCTAAGTTTTCTGGCCTGGGTGGCTACTGCACTGGAAGAAACGAGAGGCGCAGTTTTTCTGGAATGAGGTTTCTGGGGCTGGTACCTTCTTCTCTGTGTTTCCCACCTCCCTGTACTGCCCTGTCTGTCTGTCTGTCTCTCCAGAGGCTCAGATAATGGCTAGAGTTCTCCATAATGGGCAGAAGTCCCTCCAGACTCGAGGTGGCCAAACCAGCCAGGCAATGGGTGGGCAGCTGGGCGCCAGGAGGGTCATTTCCTGTGACTAAGGGGAAAGGGCAAACCATGCCATGCTCGGGCACCCAGACACTGAGGCAGGCACTGGGCTGCCCTCTTGTTATGCCTCAGTGCACTGATGTGCCAAGGCAGACTGGGCTGGAGAGGAAGTATCAGCAAGTGGTCATTTTTATCACCTTCGCAAGGATTCAATCTGCCCTCTCCAAGGGGGCCAGGACTAGAGGCAGGTCTGGGTTAACTCTGGAGATCAGGACGAGAAGGAAGCCTCCAGCTACAGCAAGGGGGATTGAGGGCAGATACAAAGAGGGACTTCCAGTGGGCGCAGTGGCTCATGCCTATAATCCTAGCACTTTGGGAGGCCAGAGTGGGAGGACTGCTTGAGCCCAGGAGTTCAAGACCAACCTGGGCAACATAGCAAGACTCTGTCTCTGCAAAAAAATTTTAAAAATTAAGAAATTAGCCAGGCACAGTGGCTCATGCCTGTGGTCCTGCTTACTAGGGAGGCTGAGGCAGAAGGATTGCTTGAATCCAAGAGTTTGAGGCTACAGTGAACTATGATGGCACCACAGCACTTCAGCCTGGGTAACACAGCAAGACCGTGTCTCTCTTTTTTATTATTTTATTTTTTTGAGACTAGAGTCTCACTCTGTCACTCAGGTTGGAGTGCAGTGGTGTGATCTCAGCTCACTGCAACCTCTGCCTCCCAGGTTCAAGCAATTCTCTTGCCTCAGCCCCTTGCAAAGCTGGGACTACAGGCATGTGCCACCACGCCTGGCTAATTTTTTTTCTTTTTTGTATTTTTAGTAGAGACGGGGTTTCACCATGTTGGCCAGGCTGGTCTTGAACTTCTGACCTCAAGTGATCTACCCGCTTCGGCCTCCCAAAGTGCTGGGATTACAGGCGTGAGCCACCATGCCCAGCAATCTCTTTTAAAAAAATAATAATAAAGGCCGGGTGCGGTGGCTCATGCCTGTTATCCCAGCACTTTGGGAGGCCGAAGCGGCTGGATCACGAGGTCAGGAGTTCAAGACCAGCCTGGCCAACTTGGTGAAACCCCGTCTCTACTAAAAATACAAAAAAATTAGCCGGTGTGGCGGCGGGCGCCTGTAATCCCAGCTACACAGGAGGCTGAGGCAGAGAATTGCTTGAACCTGGGAGGCGGAGGTTGCAGTGAGCCGAGATCATGCCACTGCACTCCAGCCTGGGTGACAGAGCGACAGAACGAGACTCCATCTCAAAAAAAAAAAGAAAAGGGACTTCTCAGGTAAACTGATGATGCATTTGAACTGGGGTCTGTCAATTCCAATTTCCTCATTCCCAGAATGGGAATGATAATAGCATCTACATCTTAGGGTTGTTGTGAAAGTTAAATGATGCAATATATATGTAAATTACTTACAACAGTGACTGCCTAACACATGATAAGCCTGCTATTATTAGTTTATCAATAAATGCTGCTGTCATTACTATATTATGGATTCGTGGGGGGAGGGGGTTGAAGGATTAAATGACGATGGAATGTGTTCCAGCCCTTAGCACAGCATTTCACACACAATGAAAGCTAGATGGTGTTAGCTGCTATTTTTTGTTTTCATCTTGGGAAACTCTGGAGTAAGATCCCCATAATCCCCTGGGCTTCCCCAAGGGTACACCTGCCCATGTGGGGATGAGAAGTGGCCAGCCCTAGGCCCTGGTGAGAGAGCCCAGGAAAGTGACTGGTCCCACAGGACCAGGGGTGCCCCATGGCCACCTACAAAAGCCCAGCAGAGCCAGCCTTGCTGGGGCCAGTTCTCCCGGAGGACTGAGGCCTCGGCCACATAAACCCAGACAGGGGCCCCGGGGCATGAGGCGTGCACTGCCTTCCCACCTGGATGGAGTAGGTCGTGTTGTAGTCACTGTAGAAGTTTTGGACAGGGACCTCGGAGCCGTTCACGGTGCATGGGCTGTAGGGTTCCCCCATGCGCTGAAGCTTGTCCTGTGTTTAGAGGGGTTGCTTGAGGGGGACTCTGGTCACCCCAGGAAGCCCTTTCTGCACCTCCCTTCCATCAAGCATTCAGGGATAGAGGGCTGTGGACCCCTGCAGGTGCCAGAGGGGGCGCCAGAGGGCTCACCTTCCCCTAAAGCTTGGCCACTCTGGGGGGGTTCCAGCCAAAAGGAAGGAAGGCCAGGGCTGGGGGGCCCAGATCCCCTCCTCCCAGGCCAAGGGAAGTTGGCCCTGGACAGGTGGGCTCCCACCCTCAGACCCTCTAGGACTGCCCTTGGGCTCCGGCCATACCACGAGTACCCCGATGGACGTCTCCGTCCCCGACATAGCATAGATGCCCTCATCTCTGATGAAGGGGTATGACCTCTGCTCGTGAAGCATCAGCCTGACCCCGGCTGTGGACGCGAGGAAGGGGACGTAGTCTTCCTGTCCTATGTCCAGGATCAACTTCAGGCCTGTGGGGAGGGTGGGGTGAGGGCTGCCTGAACTTGCTCCTGAGGCAGAAAGGAGACCCCACTACCCACTTCTCCAAGCTCCCTCCAGCCAGGGGACCTCCAGGGACCGCCAAGGAGGCTGGCTCCACTTTGCAAAAACTCAGTCCTCAAATATTGCTTGCCTTCTGCAAAGCTCCCATCATCTCCAAGGCAGGCTCTGACGTAGCCTCCTCCCTAGGTGTCTCTTGCCTCCCGTGATCTCTTTTCTGATCAGGAGGTAGATCTAGAAGGCACAGCACGGCCACAGCCCACCCATGCCACCCCGCCTCACACCACAGGTGCCCTCGCTGTCCCCGTTCAATGCCTCCGAGCTTCTGCACACCTTCTTCCTGCTGTGCCTTTGCAAATGCTATTCCCTCACGTGGAATGCTGTTCCCTCACGTGGAATGCTGTTCCCTCACCTGGAATGCTGTTCCCTCACCTGGAATTCTGTTCCTCGATCTGGAGTGCTATTCCCTTGCTCTGGAATGCTGTCTCTGCCCCTTCCCTTCCCCTAGAAACACATTCTCTTCCTTCAAATTTCAACCAGCATCACTTCCTCCAGAAATCTTCCCTGATGGCTCAGACGCGGTGTCAGGGTCTTGGTTGGACACTTTCCTAGCCCCGGAACTTTCCTTCTGAGTACCTGCCTCATTTGTGTGATTGTTCTTTTATTGTCTGTCTTCCTTCCCCACTTGACTGTTCTCAAGGGATGGGACTGGACCCAGTCTCCCACGCACCACGGTTCTGAGCTATGTGGAGTTGAGTCCCTCTGGTTAGGACAATAAGGGCTAGTTGAGCACTTGCTACCTGCTGGGTGCTGTGCTAAGGGCTTCATTAAACATGAGCTCCTTGGCCGGGCACGGTGGCTCACATCTGTAATCCCAGCACTTTGGGAGGCTGAAGCGGGCAGATCACTTGAGGTCAGGAGTTCAAGACCAGCCTGGCTAACATGGTGAAACCTCGTCTCTACTAAAAATACAAAAATTAGCCAGGCATGGTGGCGGGCACCTGTAATCCCAACTACTCGGGAGGCTGAGGCAGGAGAATTGCTTGAACCTGGGAGACAGAGGTTGTAGTGAGCCAAGATTGCACCACTGCACTTCAGCCGGGACGACAGAGCAAAACTCCATATCAAAATAGAGAGAAAAAAAACACAAAAATTAGCTGGGCATTGTGGCGCATGCCTGTAGTCCCAGCTACTTGGGAAGCTGAGGCAGGAGAATCACTTGAACCCAGGAGGCGGAGGTTGCAGTGAGCCGAGATTGCGCCACTGCACTCCAGCCTGAGCGAGAGTGAGACTCCATCTCCAAAAATAAAATAAACATGAGCTCCTTGGATGCTCACAAGGGCCACATGATGGAGGTACTAGTATTGTCCCCATTTTACAGATGGAGAAACTGAGGCACAGAGAAGTGAAGGGACTTGTCTGAGGTCTTCCAGTGAGGAAGTGCTTTTGCTGGGCTTCTGATACAGCAGCTGGCTCCCTGACTATAACCATCTGCCTCTGGGAGTAAGTTGACTGGCACCTCTGTGGCAGTGCTCTCAGCAGCATGGGGGCTAAGTGAAAGGCACTCAGCTCACCTGCCCCACTCTTGGCCAGCGGCCCCGATGGTCGCTGAATGACAGCCTGCCTCTTGGTGGCTGCAGAGGTCAGAACCTGAGAGATGGGAGGAGGGATCCACTCCCACCTGTGCCCGGCTCACAAGCCCCAAAACCACAGCCAGCCTGAGTCCGCCAGCTCCTCTCTAGGGGTCAGTGCAACACATGAGCCCCAAGGGAGGGGGATCTGTCATCCACCATGTCCCACTTCCTCACTTCCATGGACTCCTTCAGCTTCTCTCTGTGTGTCTCTGTCTTTCTTTAAGAACTGTACAGCCGGGCGCAGTGGATCACATCTGTAATCCCAGTACTTTGAGAGGCCAAGGAGGGCAGATTGCTTGAGCCCAGGAGGTCAAGACCAGCCTGGGGAACAGGATGAAACCTCATCTCTACAAAAAATTAGCCACCTGCAGTCCTAGCTCCTCAGGAGGCTGAGGTGGGAGGATCACCTGAACCCAGGAGGTCGAGGCTGCAGTGAGCCATGACCGTGCCACTGCACTCCAGCTTGGGTGACAGAGTGAGACCCTGTCTCAAGAAAACAAACAAAAAAACAAACGAAATGAAACTGTCCACCAGAGAGGCAGAGAGACTAAGAGACTGTTATGTATTTCTTTTCTAATTTGTATAAACGTAAGGGGTTCAAGCGCAGTTTTGTTACATGGAATTATTTTACAGTGGTGAAGTCTAGGCTGTTAGTGTAACCTTCACTGGAATCATATATACTGTACTCATTAATTTCTTGTCCCACATCATTTAGCTCCCACTTACAGGTAAGAACATGCAATGTCTTTTGGCCCATGTATTAACTGCGTGATCCTGGACAAGCTGTTTAAAAACTGCTCAGAATACTCAGCGTATATGGAGCAGGTCCTACTTCCTAGGCAGGTGAAACAATTTACCACATTACCTCGTACTGATTCACAAGGCCTATACTATTTACTCACCATTATGGCTCACAAGGTAGATACGATTTACTATACTAAATGCTCTGCTCTGCTACTATATACTAATCTTTGAATGGGGAAGCTAAGGCTTTGAGAAGGTTGCTCTGGAGCTCAGGAACACCACGCAAGTAAATGGTGGAGCTGCAGTGGTGTGATCGTGGCTCACTGCTGCCTTGATCTTCCCAGCTCAAGCGATCTTCCTGCCTCAGCCTCCTGAGTAGCTGGGACTACAGGTACGTGCTATCATGCCTCGCTAATTTTTGTATTTTTTTTTTAAGAGATGGGGTTTCACCTTGTTGCCCAGGCTGGTCTCCAACTCTTGGGCTTGAACAATCCTCCCGCCTCGGTCTCCCAAAGTGTTGGGATTACAGGCATGAGCCACCACGCCTGGCTGAAGCTTGAGCTCTTGACCACGAAGCTGTGCTGCTTCCAAATCCTCACTTTGCTCATCAGCAAAATGGGAACACCAGTTGCTACCCCAGGGATTCTGAGCATTGTGGGCGGGAATGGCTGAGGAAGCGCCTGGCCTGGCCTCCCCTGGCACACAGTAGAGCCTCAGTAGCGGCCACTCCTCTTGATGCTGGCCTCGGTCCCGCCTCAGTCCCACCCTGCAACAGCTGATGGTCTTTCAGTCCCACATCGTGGGGGTGGTTAAAGCCTCGTGGCTCTGGCCCCAGGATAAACCAAAACTCACCAAATTCAGTTCCAGGATTGGCCGAAGGAAGTGCCTTCTCTGTCATGCCCCAGTTGAAGATGTAACAGTTGCCATAGTGAGGGTAGAAGACGGACGTGAAGTTCCTAAAAGAAACAGCATCAGCTGCAGGGCAGGTTCCACCACAGACAATGCCTCCCCCGGCTGTCTGCTGTACACCCTTCATTTCCTCCTTGGAGGGGCTCCGAAAGGGAGAGGCGAGCAACAGGTCATTCTGTCCATCCTCTGGTCCAAACCAGAGGGGGGAATTCCCAGGCTCCCTTGGGAAAGCAGGGGAAGAGAGTTTCTCTGGAGTTGGGGCTCAGGCTCTCTGGTTTAGCCATGAGTTATGAAAAAGAACTTTCTGGCCGGGCGTGGTGGCTCACGCCTGTAATCCCAGCACTTTGGAAGGCTGAGGTGGGAGGATCGCTTGAGGCCAGGAGTTTGAGACCAGGTTGGGCAACATGATGAGACCCTCATCTCTACAAAAAATACAAAAATTAGCCAGGTGTGGTGGTGCATGCCTGTAGTCCCAGTTACTTGGGAGGCTGAGGCGGGAGGATCACTTGAGCCCAGGAGTTTGAGGCTTCTTGAGCTATGATTGTGCCACTGCACTCCAGCCTGGGTAACAGAGTGAGACCCTGTCTCTAAAAAACAACAAAAACAACAACGACAACAACAACAAAAACAAAAAAGAACTTTCTTAGATGTTTGCATCTGTCTCACATAAACCCTAAAAGAGGCACATCCGTGTCCTCACCCCTGGAACCTGTGAGTGTGACCTTATTTGGAAAAAGGGTCTTTGCAGATGTGACTAAGGATCTCGAGATGAAGTCATCTTGGATTATCCAGGTGGGCCTGAAATCCAATGACAAGTATCCTTAGAAGACACAGAAGAGAGACAGATACAGAGGAAAAGCTCATTGAAGACTGAGGCAGGGGCCTTCAGACACAAGCTGAGGAACGCCTGGGCCCACCAGAAGGCTCAGGGGAGAATTCCTCCTTGCCTCTTCTGTTGACTGGTGTGCTGGAGTTCATCAAACTCTGTTTGGTCAATGTGCATGTTCTGAAGTCTCCAAAGTAAGCAGCTTTAAAAAATATCTCTTGATGTTTTTGTGTTGTTCTTTTTTTATTTATTAAAAATAAGAGGAGGTTGGGAGTGGTGGCTTATGCCTGTAATTCCAGCACTTTGGGAGGCCAAAGCGGGAGGATCACTTGAGCCCAGGAATTTTGTTTGTTTGTTTGTTTGTCTGTTTTTGAGACAGAGTCTCACTATGCTGCCCAGGCTGGAGTACAGTGGTGTGATATCACTCCAGGCTGAGGAGAATCTCAGCGATTCTCCTGCCTCAGCCTCCTGAGTAGCTGGGATTACAGGCACCCGCCACCACACCCGGCTAATTTGTGTATTTTTAGTACAGATGGGGTTTCATCATGTTGGCCAGGCTGCTTTTGAACTCTTGACCTCAGGTGATCTACCCACCTTGGCTTCCCAAAGTGCTGCGATTATAGGAGTGAGCCACTGTGCCCGACTGAGCCCAGGAGTTTGAGACCAGCCTGGCCAACGAATTGAGACCCCGTCTCTACAAAAAATAAAAAAAAATAAAAAGCCAGGAGTAGTGGTAAGTGTCTGTAGTCCCAGCTACTTGGGAGGGTGATATGGGAGGATCACCTGAGCCTGGGGAGGTTGAGGCTATAGTGAGCTGTGATTGCACCACTGCATTCCTGCCTGGGCAACAGAGTGAGACTCTGTATCAAAAAACAATAATAATTTGTAAAAAATTAAAAATAAAACCAGGAAGGAATGAGAGTAAGTACATCAAATAATGCACACACACAAAACGTCACCTGCCATGCAGTATTGTCTTTGAAGCCTTATGATCCACAGCAAACATTCACTGAGTGACTTTTATGGGCCAGGCCTGTGCTGAATCTTTCTGTATTCATGATCTCACTTAATTCTCAAAATAACCCCATGAGGGCAGGTGTTATTTTCCCATGTTTTCAGATAAGAAAGCCATTTCCTGTATCTTTTGTCTCAGCCGGTGGACTTGCAGAATGACTTGGGTCCAGGGCAGGCTGTGAAATGGGATATGGGGGCCGACCCAAGCTCTGCCACTGTCAACAGATTTGAGTTGCTTATTCAACCTCTGAGCTTGGGTTTCCTCAACGGTGCAAGGGGAAGCAGGAAGAAACCACATTTTTCCACCCAATAAATGTTTGTTGAGGAGGGTGCTAGGCTAGGCACACCGAGCAAAACAAGACAGGGCTGCCTTTTGCAGCTTCCAGAGTGGCAGAGGACAGAGAGTGGAATCCTATCAACCCCCCTCTCCTTCCAAGATGTGACCTTTCTTCTTTCTTTCTTTCTTTCTCTCTCTTTCTTTCTTTTTCTTTCTTTCCTTCTTTCTTTCTTTTTCTCTCTCTCCTCTTCCTTCCTTCCTTTCTCTTTCTTTCTTTCTGTCTCTCTTTTCTTCCTTCCTTTCTTTTCTTTCCTTTTCCTTCCTTCCTCCCCTTCTCTCTTTCTCTCTTTTCTTTTCCTCCCTTCCTCCCTTTTTCTCTCTCTCTTTCTCTCTTTCTTTCTTTCTTGACAAAGTCTTGCTCTGTTGCCCAGGCTGGAGGGCAGTGGCGCGATCTTGGTTCACTGCAACCTCTGCCTCCCGGGTTCAAGCAATTCTCCTGCCTCAGCCTCCTGAGTAGCTGGGATTATAGGCAGGCACCACCACACCCAGCTATTTTTTTTTGTTTTTGAGATGGAGTTTCGCTCTTTCACCCCAGGCTGGAGTGAAGTGGTGCCATCTCAGCTCACTGCAACCTCTGCCCTCCGTGTTCAAGCGATTCTCCTGCCTCAGCCTCCCGAGTAGCTGGGATTATAGGTGCCTGCCACCACAACCAGCTACTTTTTGTATTTTCAGTAGATACGGGATCTCACCATGTTGGCCAGGCTGGTCTCGAACTCCAGACCTCAGGCAATCCACCCACCTCAGCCTCCCAAAGTGCTAGAATTACAGGCGTGAGCCACTGTGCCTGGCCTAATTTTTGTATTTTTAGTAGAGATGGGGTTTCACTATGTTGGCCAGGCTGGTCTTGAACTCCTGACCTCAGGTGATCTGCCCACCTCAGCCTCCCAAAGTGCTGAGATTACAGGTGTGAGCCACCACGCCAGGCTCCAAGATGTGACTTTAGTCTGTCCACCTGTCTCCACCTCAGACACTCCCGCCCTGGCCCAAGTCACCAGCATCTCATGTCTGGATTCTTGCTGGAGCCTCTGCCTCTGCTCATCGTTAAAGTCTTCCTTCCGCACAGCGGTCAGGGTGATTGTTTTAATTTGTGAGTCAGACCATAGTACTCCCTTTCTGAGAACCCTCCAAAGGCTTCTTGTCACTCACAGAATAAAGTGCAAAATCCCTATGCTGGCCTTCTATGTCTCGTTCCCTACACTCCAGCGACACTCTAGATGTTTCCAGGCTCAAGGCTTTTGCCTCTGTTGTCCTTTGTGCCTGGAATATTCTCTAACCAGCTCTTCAGATACTGGCTGCTCCCCATCCTTCAGCTTTTATCTGCTCTGAGGCCTCCCCTGAACACCTATGCAAAGTGATGGACTTGAACTATTAGTTAATAGTACTTTATTACTAACAGTAATAGACTTTTCTACCTAGTTACTCTAGATCTTTTCCACCAGTTTATTTTTATTTATTTATTTATTTATTTATTTATTTATTTATTTATTTTGAGATGGAGTTTCACTCTTGTTGCCCAGGCTGGAGTGTAGTGGCACGATCTCGGCTCACTACAGCCTCTGCCTCCCCGTTCAAGCGATTCTCCTGCCTCAGCCTCCTGAGTAGCTGGGATTACAGGTATGTGCCACCACGCCCAGCTAATTTTTGTATTATTAGTAGCGACAGGGTTTCACCATGTTGGTCAGGCTGGTCTTGAACTCCTGACCTCAGGTGATCCACCTGCCTTGGCCTCCCAAAGTGCTAGGATTACAGGGTGAGTCACTGCACCTGGCCCTTCCACCAGTTGATTATCTTCTTTATCAGATACATCAGAATCTGAAATCATCTTCCTTTTTTTTTTTTTGTTAGAGACAGGGTGTCACTCTGTTGCCCAGGCTGGAGTGCAATGGCATGATCATAGCTTACTGCAGCCTCAAACTCCTGGCCTCAAGATATCCTCCTGCCTCAGCCTCCTGAGTAGCTGGGACTACAGGCATGTGCCACCACACCCAGCTAATTTGTAAAATTTTTTGTAGAGATGGAGTGTTGCTATGTTGCCCAGGCTGGTCTTGAACTCCTGGCCTCAAGTGATCCTCTGGCCTCAGCCTCCCCAAATGCTGGGATTACAAGCATCCACCACTGTGCCTGGCCTGAAATTATCTTCTTGATTTAATTGCTCACTTAGCTGTCTCCTGCTTAGAACATAAGCCCGGGGAAGGAGCATGACCTTGTCTGTCTGGAAGGAGAAGAGCTCGGAAGGAGAAGAGCTCAGAGGTCAAGAGCACAGGATGCAGAGCCAGCCTGCTTGATTTCAATTCTGGCTGTGTCCCTTAGCAGCTGGTGAGCTTTGGGATGGTTACTTCACCTCTCTGTGCCTTTCCCCATTTGTAACACCAAATAATACTGGCACCCACCCTACATAACTGCGGCAAGGGGTGGATGCCTAGCATACTGTAATACTCAAAAAATCTTGGCTGCTACTGTTCACAGCTCCGTGCCCAGCGTCTGGTACAGAGCACACAGACACTCAGTAAATATTTGATGAATAAATTACAATAGGCGATAAGAGCATCGACAGAGATAAGCATGGAGAAGTGACACCCAAGTTCCAATGGAGAGTGGGGAGCGAGTCAGGGAAGGTTTCTTGGAGGAGGGGAGGCCTGAGCTGAGGCTTTATGAACAAGTAAGCGATGGCCAAGTCTACAGGGTGGGGAGGAGAAAGGGCTCACCAGGCAGGGACACAACACACGCAAAGCCCCAGAGGGAAGAAATAGCTCTGGGCGGGCACCATGGAGTCTATAAACTGTGTGGGATCAGGGCTGTGGCCACAAGAAAAGAACAGAGCAGAGCAAACCAGCTCAATCCAGGCCCTGCTCTTGAAGGAGAGACCTTGCCCCAGGGCGTGGGGACACAGTGTTCCCAAGGAACTGTCTTGGTCAGATGCAGCCCAGGATCGGGAGGCTGCATGGGGCGTGGCCGGGTCCCCTCCTGCCCGCACCATGCTCTTGGTCTCCACGTGCGTGCCAACTATTTGCTTGTTGATAATACTCTTCACCCAGAGAGGCTGCTCCCAGGACTGGCTGCCTCTGATTCCAGGGCCAGGTGTTTCCCTACAGAAATCTCTGCTGGGCTGGGAGCCAGGCATGCAGACAGAGACCAGTGAGCCTCCAGAAAAGACTGGGAAATAGAGCATCCTAGCGGGAAGCAGTATAACCACTGTTGTGTGGTCAGAGGTCAGGAAAGACTTTCCAGGGCAGAAACTAGTTGGATAATCCCTGAAATAACAACAACTATAGTAATAATAATGCTTATATATGCCCAGATCTTGGTTTCTTTATTTTTAAATTTTATTTAACTTTATTTTTTTTAAGATTGCCCAGGCTGGAGTGCAGTGGCATGATCTTGGCTCACTACAACCTCTGCCTCCCAGGTTCAAGTGATTCTCCTGCCTCAGCCTCCCTAGTAGCTGGGATTACAGGTGCATGCCAACACACCCGGCTAATTTTTGTATTTTTAGTAGAGATGGGGTTTCACCATGTTGGCCAGACTGGTGTCAAACTTCTGGGCTTAGGCAATCCTCCCACCTCGGCCTCCCAAAGTGCTGGGATTACATACATGGGCCACCAGATCTTGGTTTCTAAATACCATTCTTCAATTTAAAAAACCAGAGCTTGGGCGAGGCTTGTTGGCTCTCTCCTGTAATCCCAGCACTTTGAGGGGCTGAAGTGGGAAGATTGCTTGAGCCAGGAGTTTGAGACCAGCTTGGGCAACATCGGGAGACCCCATCTCTACAAAATAAAAAAATTAATCGGGCATGTGATTGTGCCACTGCACTCCAGCATGGGCAACAGAGTGAGACCCTATCTCAAAAAACAACAACAACAACAAAAAAAAAAACCAACCAGAGCTCTTTAGAGAATGGCTGATTCTAGGATGGGGGCATCCTGTAGTGCCAGAAAGTAGGCAAAAGTTAAAAAACCCACACAGGTGAGGACATATCAAAGGCACACAGGCGCTAACTGACAGAGTGGCCAAAGCTAGAAGAATTTAAGTAAGAGAATAGATAACACGGAACTGGATTGCAATCTAAATCTATAGGAGTCCATACTGTGTCAATAAATGATGGAATAAATAAATAAATGGAGGAGAAGAGATAAATGTTCCTTTACAGAAGAATTCCAAACAATATATATTCTTCTCTCTAGGAGGGGTGAAGCTCAATGCTCCTTTCCCGCTGGCCACTCCCTTCCCCTTCCACTGAGCGTAGTCTGAATTTAGTGACTCCTTTCCAAAGAACAGAGCAAAGGCCAGCACAGTGGCTCACATCTGTAATCCTAGTACTTTTGGAGGCTGAGGAGGGAGGATCACTTGAGTCCAGGAGTTGGAGGCTGTGGTTTTTCTGTAAATCTAAAACTATTCCTAAATAAAAAGTCTCTCTAGGCCAGGCGCGGTGGCTCATGCCTGTAATCCCAGCACTTTGGGAGGCTATGGCAGCGGATAACCTGAGGTCACAAGTTTGAGACCAGCCTGGCAAACATGGTGAAACCGTCTCTACTAAAAATACAAAAATTACACCAGGCGCGGTGGCTCCTGCCTGTAATCCTAGCACTTTGGAAGGCCGAGGCAGGTGGATCATGAGGTCAGGAGATCAAGACCATCCTGGCTAACACAGTGAAACCCCGTCTCTACTAAAAATATAAAAAATTGGCCAGGCATGGTGGCGGACGCCTGTAGTCCCAGCTACTCGGGAGGCTGAGCCAGGAGAATGGCGTGAACCCGGGAGGTGGAGCTTGTGGTGAGCCGAGATAGCACCACTGCACTGCCGCCTGGGTGACAGAGTGAGACTCTGTCTCAAAAAACAAAACAAAACAAAAAACAAAAACAAAAACAAAAAAACAAAAATTAGCCAGGTGTGGTGGTGCACGCCTGTCATCCCAGCTACTTGGGGGGCTGAGACGTGATAATCACTTGAACCCGGGAGGGAGAGGTTGCAGTGAGTGGAGATCACGCCATTGTATTCCAGCCTGGGGGCAAGAGCAAAACTCTGTCTCAAAAACAACAACAACAACAACAACAACAACAACAAAGTCTCTCTCTATATATTTTAGTCTCACTCTGTCACCCAGGCTGGAATGCTGGAATGCAGTGGTGTGTTCTTGGTTCACTGCAGCCTCAAACTCAAGTGATTCTTCCCCCTCAGCCTCCAGAGTAGCTGAGTCTACAGGTGTGTACCACCACACCGGGCTAATTTTGTTATTTAAAAATTGTTTTTTGTAGAGATGGGGGGGTCTCACTATGTTGCTCAGGTTGGTCTTAAACTCCTGGCCTCAAGTGATTCTCCCTCCTCGGCCTCCCAAAGTGCTGGGATTAAGTGAGCCACCACACCTGGCCAAAAGCCTTTTTATTTATTTATTTATTTATTTATTTATTTATTTATTTGTTTTTTTGAGATGGAGTCTCGCTCTGTCTCCTAGGCTGGAGTGCAGTGGCATGATCTCAGCTCACTGCAGCCTCTGCCTCCTGGGTTCAGCCTCCTACCTCAGCCTCCCACCTCAGCCTCCCGAGTAGCTGTGATTACAGGCGTGAGCCATTGCACCCAGCTAATTTTTGTATTTTTAGTAGCGATGGGGTTTCACTATGTTGGCCAGGCTGGTCTCAAACTGCTGACCTCAGGTGATCTGCCTGCCTCGGCTTCCCAAAGTGCTGGGATTATAGGTGTGAGCCACCATGCCCGGTCCAAAAGCCTTTTTTAAAAAATGCTCCCATCATGTTTACTGTGTGCCAGGCATTGCACCTGGTACTTTGCATATGTTCTCATTTAATCCCCCAATAATGCTATGCAGTTATTTCACTGTCCCCACTTTCCAGATGAGGAAACTGAGGCACAGAAAGGCTAAGTAGCATGCTCAGTCAGTCATATACTGAGCTGACATTCAAGTCCAGGCAGTTTGGTATTGGGGTCCACATGCGGCTCATATTTTCCTAATTCTGCAGCTGCTGCTTTTACAGCGTTTGTCGTGTTAGGAGGGGGACAGGATGGAGTCAGAGAGAGAGGGAGGAAGCAGGGGCCACAGTGTCCGGGGCCCAGCACCGGGAGAGCAGAGAGAGGCTGTGTCCAAGGCTGTGTCCAAGCTGTGTCCAAGGCTGACTCAGGAAGGCAGGTGACCAGTCAACTGTGGGAGTGAGGAAGAGCTCAGAGAGCAGCTGGCTGAGATCTCTATGCTAAGGTGCCTGGGTGGTACCTTTCACTGGGACCTGCCGAGGGCTGGGGAAATAGGCTTGGGAGAGGTGGGTAGGGAGGGAAGATGACGATCACCATGTCTGATGAGGCAATAGAGTGACGTGGGGTGGGCCTGGCCCAGACTGCTAGCTCTGCCACTCACCAACTGTGTGACTTCAGAGATGTTACTTAACCTCTCTGGGCAGGTTACAGCAACTATAAAATGATGGGGAAGGCTGGGCGTGGTGGCTTATGCCTGTAATCCCAGCACTTTGGGAGGCTGGGGTGAGAGGATCACTTGAGGCCAGGAGTTTGAGACCAGCCTGGGCAACATAGTGATACCCCATCTCTTAAAAAAAATAAGGGGAAAATAACAGTTCCTTTCTCATGGCTTTATTGCCAAGGTTAAAGCAATTTTAACACACAAAGTGCTTAGAATAGTGCCTGACACCTACAGGGACGAGAAAGGTCCAGTAAATGTTGGCATAATTAATTGAATTTCATTCCTTGTCAAATGGGAGTTTTTGTTTTTGTTGCTGTTTTTTAAGAGAGTCTCCCTCTGTTGCCCAGGCGGAAGTGCAGTGGCACAACCCCGGCTCACTGCAACCTCCACCTTCCAGGTTCAAGTGATTCTCATGCCTCGGTCACCTGAGTAGCTGGGATTACAGGCACGCGCCACCACACCTGGCTAATTTTTGTATAGTTAGTAGAGATGGGGTTTTGCCTTGTTGTCCAGGCTGGTCTCGAACCTCTGGCCTCAAGTGATCTGCCAGCTTTGGCCTCCCAAACTGCTGGGATTATAGGCATGAGCCACTGGGCCCAGCCTAAAATGTGGGTTATAAAAGTATTATAAAAATAATAGTTATAACTATTATTTATTGAGCCCAGTAGTAGGGTCAGTTACTCATGCATATTAATTCACTTAATATTCAAAGTAACCCTGTAGGGTAGGTACTGTTCTCTCCTCTATTTTACAGAGGAGGGAAACTGAGGCACAGCAAAGCTAAGAAACTTGTTCAAGGTCACACAGCTTGTAAGATGGAGCCAGGATTTGAGTCTAGGTGGTCTAACCCCAGACCCCAAGCCTTGACCCTTTCATTACACTTACCCCCTACCCCTCGCTACGGCTACATGGCAGAAGTTATGTGGCCAATATTTGGGGGTTTTAGAGGCCCATCAGCCAGCTATTTTTCCCTGTTTCTGCTAACAGTTCTTTAGCTTCCCTTGGGGGACCACCCGTCCCTCACCCTCAGCCCGTATGACTCAAATGGGGCTCCTTTCGGAGGGCGCCATGTTGACAACAGGCCAGCTATACCCAGCCCAGTCCAGCCCAGCTACCCATGAGGTGGCCGGCACAGCTTTCGGGGCTGGGCTGTGTGTGGAACACAGGCCCTTGAACACTGGGATCCCGTTGGATGGGTAGGGAGTTGACAGCAGGTTCACTTTCCTGTCCCACTCTCGCTCCCAGGTGTGTTCTCACTGAGCAGATGGGCCATGCATTTGAAGTTGTAGTGTTACAGCTCTCTTTCAGCTGAGTGGGTGAGATGAATGTGCTTGTGGACGTTACAGTAGTCTGTTTGGTATCCCTAACCTTATGGCAGGTGTGGTTGGCGGGTGTGCCCTGAGCAAAGGACACTGGCCAAGAGAGTGAGGTTGAAACACAGACTGTGACCAGCTGGCCATGGGGTGGCCCTCAAGGAAGAGGGTATCCCATCAGCAGGGCGCCATCAGTGAAATCTTTCACCTATGGGAACCACCTTTTGCTAATCTGTTCAATGGGACATATGTGCTGCTCTGCCCTGCTTAGTGGCCTTGAATTATTTGACATTGTGTGCAAGAGCCCTGCCCATGTGTGCCTGTGCATTTATTTTTTTCTTTTTAAGACAGAGTCTCGCTCTGCTGCCCAGGCTGAAGTGCAGTGGCGCGATCTCTGCTCGCTACAACCTCCGCCCCTGGGGTTCAAGCGATTCTCCTTCCTCAGCCTCCCAAGTAGCTGGGATTATAGATGTGCACCACCACGCCTGGTTAATTTTTGTATTTTTAGTAGAGACAAGGTTTCGCCATGTTGGCCAGGCTAGTCTCGAACTCCTGACCTCAGGTGATCCACCCACCTTGGCCTCCCAAAGTGTTGGGCTTACAGGTGTGAGCCACATGTCTGGTTGCACCTGTGCATTTTGAGGGGACAGAGGCCCCAGAGCTTTCTGAAGATTCTCATTAGAGATTCTGGAAGGTTCTGAGTTCAGAGAGCTGCCTGCAACCCCAGTCCCTGGGAGGTGAGCTTGGAAACCTGTCACGTGCCCATAGCATTAAGATTCAGCTAAAAGCTCTTTTCCACAGAGGCCTGAAGTGTGAGCATTGGAGGCCCCAGATCAAGGAGGATACCATCAAATCTCAGAAACAGGACTGGCTGAAACCCGGGGTGGGGCCGAGGTGTGTGTGGCATACCCCACGCCTGGAGGCTGGGTCAGGAGGCCCACGAGGGGCTCTGAGGCCTCAGCAGTGTTCCTGCTCATCCTCAGACCTCCTTCCCACGTGCTTCTGCCAGCTGAGCTCTCTGGAGGCTGTTAGGAGGGGACAGAATGGAGATTCCCCCCCACTTTCTGGTTGTCCTAGAGACTGGGACAACACCTGATGCTTAGACCCAGGGTTGGTTTGCCAGGAGCTGGGAGGCCAAAGAGGTGGGAATCTGTGAGTCAATTGCAAGAAGACCTAGACCTCCAGAGTTAACATTACCCTCATTCTGCCAGTCTCTCATATTAAAGGTTGTTAGGGAAAAAGAATATTTACAGGAAACACTTACATAACCTTTGGGTTTTTTTTTTTGTTTTTTTTTTTTAGAGACAGTGTCTCATTCTGTCACCCAGACTGGAGTGCAGTGGCGTGATCATAGCTCACTGTAGCCTTGACCTCCGGGACTCAAGTGATCCTCCCTCCTCAGCCTCCTGAGTAGTTGGGATTACAGGTGAGCACGACTATATCTGGTTGGTTTTTGATTTTTTGTAGAGATGAGGTCTCGCTATGTTGCTCAGGCTGGTCTTGAACTCCTGGCCTCAAGCGATCCTCCTGCCTTAGCCTCCCAAAGTGCTGGGATTTCAGGCATGAGCCACCACGCCCGGCCTCATAGCCTTGTTCTAGGTGCTGCCATGAACCTACTCATTTACTCTTCTCAATGACCCTATGAAGAAGCTACGATTATTGTTCCTGCTTCAGAGATGAGAAAACTGAGGCAACAGATGCCTGGGTGCCCACCCTGATCCCCTCATCGGGCTGGTGCACCCACCCCAGCTGCTAGGAGTGAGGTCCGGGAGGTTAGGACACCCCTCGTCAACCTGTTGGGAATGACCCACAGCCAGTGACCAACTCACGGGGCACGCAGAAAGGCCGGTCCCCTCCTTCAAATGAGGACCACTCTGGTTCAGTTTATGCTCCAGATTCTCCCACAGATCAAGCTGAGCCTAGACTTTACCTGAGACCACATCCTTGTTTAACTTTTTCCTCCTTCCTTTTAAAATTTAATTTATTTTACTTTTTTCTAGAGGCGGAGTTTCACTATATTACCCAGGCTGGTTTTGAACTCCTGGTCTCAAGCGATCCTCCCGTCTCCGCCTCACAAAGTGCTGGGACTACAGGGGTAAGCCACCTACCCACCACGCCCAGCCTTTCCTTTTTCTTTTTCTATTTTCTCCTTTTCCTACATGTTCCAAATCCTCCTTCCTTATCCCACTTTCCCTGCAGACTTTTCCTAACACAATCCTCTCAATGTTTCGCGAGCTCTTCAATGCATCCCTGCCTCAGGCTCTGCCTCCAGGAAACAGGACCTAAAAGACACCGAGGCACAGAAAACTGTGCTGCAGATAGCCGATAAGTGGCCAGGCAGGATTTGAACCCTGGCAGGCTGTGCTCCCAACTGTAACACACCACTGCCTCTCGGTGCAGGGGCCTGGCCGGGTGGGCTTGGGGTGGCTCTCACCGGTAGTTGCAGGGCTCAGCTCCGAACAGGCAGGCCAGGATCATCTGCTCGCTAGGGTAGCTCATCTCCACCAGCTCCTGCTGCGGCACCTGTGCAAAGATGTTGGTGGCCTGCAGGACATACCACTCTGTCACTGCCTGGGTAGCGCTGGTGAAGTTCCGGAAGGTGCACTGGGTCCCGTTGAGGCTACACTGTGGAGGCCAAGAGGGGTTTTTGTGGGTGGCGTGGGAGCTGCTAGCAGGACCCCAGCCACTGCTCGAGGGCCCTAGCAGGGCAAGAGCTGTGTGTGCTTTGCCAGCCGCCCTTCTGGCTGCAACTTGGTGGTGAGAAACGTTCACATCCATGCTCACACTTGCTCAAGGGCTGCCGCCTCATACACAGCTGCGTGCTGATCACAAGATCCCCTCATCAGGCTGGTGCACCCACCCCCAGCTGCTGGGGGTGAGGCCTGGGAGGTTAGGAGACCCCTCAGCAACCTCTTGGAAGTGATCCACAGCCAGTGACCCACTCATGGGCATGCACAGAGGCTGGTCCCCTCCTTCAAGGGAGGGTGACTCAGTGTCTCAGTTTACAGCCACCAGCCTCACTCCCACTCGTACCATTATGCATGAGCAAAAACACACACACATGGTCATGTGTGCAGAGGCATACACAGAAGACGCCCTCTGACCTCCACAGCCTCATGTCACTGTAACACACGTCCATCCTAGCCCTGAACCCCACATACATAGATTCACACAAGTGGCCGCAACACTTATGCTCACATACACACCCACACACACACACACACACACACACTTCTGATTCCTTTTCCAGCCTCTGCCAGACTTCCAGATGCAGCTACCCTGGAGGCCATGAAAACCAAGAAGAAACTCAGCACACAGGAAACGCTGCCTCTTATCTGTCCTGGGAAAGACACAGACCCAGTCACCCTGAGCCCACCACAGGGTGCAGAGTGCCCTTCCATCCGGTCACATCTGGCTTCTCATGACATCCAAGTCATCGCACAGGCATGTGACAGACTTGGCCCTGGGACTCTGGCCTTGGCCATGAGGCTGCTGCTGGTTCTCCCTGCTGGAACCCGGGAGGCTGGATAGAGAAGCTTCCCCTGGCATTCTTACACCACCCTTCCCAACACGCCTGGCCAGCCCACTCCTGGGGGCCTCCCTGCCTCCCCTTGGGGAGGTAATGGCAGCCCTTAATCCTTACCCTGTTCTGGGCTCTGTTCCCAGTGTCTTACATCTATAATCCCATTGAAGCTTCACAGCAATGCTAGGAGCTAAGTATCATTGTTATCCTCATCATCATGAAGAAATTGAGGTCCAGGAGGTTAAGGAAGGTGTGACCACAGCAGATCCCCCATATGACGTTGGCTAGTTTGTGTGAAGGGGTGGGGACAAAGCAGTTGTGGAAGTCATAATGCCATGAGTGTGAGCAGCAAAGCAGTGGCTCCCCCTCTGGGGAGTGTATGGTCCCCTCCTGGATCCCCATCCAAGACTGATTATCAGAATCACCAGGGAGCCTGTTGTCAATACAGATTCCTGGGCCTGGGCCCAGAACTGCTCACTCAGATTCTCCAGGAGTGGGGCCTAGGGATGTGTATTGTGACAGAGCTCCCAGGAGATCCTGAGACACGGGCAGGGGACCTTCTCCCCACTTCTAGGCTTAAGAACTAATGGCATACCAGCCTCCCAGTGCAGGGCAGTTGTTTCTTGGCATGTGACTGTACTGCACAGCTGTGGCTTTTCACCTGCCCAATATTTATGCCCCTATCTTTTGATAACAAGACTTGATTCCTCCCTCAGGGAACCACCTTCCCCCTTGCTCAGTCCATGTGGTCTCACAGAGGCTGACATCACTCCCAATTCCAGGGCACATGGCCCAGGACTGGCCAATCATGAGAGCCCCTGCTGTAGCCCACAGTGATTGGTTTAGGGGTGAGCATGTGACCTAAAGAGTCTTCTTAGGACCTTTGCTGGGACTATAGGGAAAGAGCTCTTTTTCTGGGACCACTGCTAAGCAAGGGCACTGAAGGGACCCTCCACATGGAGAGATCTTGCCTGAGAGTGAAGTCGCCTGACAGAAAAGTTGAACCAAGATGGAGAAAGATTCCTGATGACCTCATTAGAATACCTGGATCCAGCCTTGCCTGAAGGCATTATACCTCTGGACTTCTTAGTTATGTGAGCCAATGAATCGCCTGTTTTGCTTAAGCTAGTGTGAGCTGGATCACTTATACCAAAAGAGTCTTGACTAACATGCCAACAATTTCTATTTTTTTAAAATCTCTGCAAACAAGCAAAACAGGCTCTGGCTTTCATCTTGTCTTTCCCCAGCGAGACTCAAATTACTACGGAAAAGAAATACCCATCAGCCTCACTGAGTGGGGCCCATTGCTTGATATGTGCCCAGGGACTACTTACTAGTCTCATGGCCATTTTGCACCCCTGGGCATTACAGATCTTTTCTGATGCTGAGCTGCTTGTTAAGCCATTGTGGTTGTCTCCAAAGAGATCGAGGACCATGGGGTGGTGGGGGTTCCGTTCATCAATAAGGACCAGGGGTGTGTGGTTCCAGATGGAGAAGTTCAGGTTCCTGGTGGCACTGGCATGGCTTAGCTCAGGAGCCAGGATCCTCTCCAGGACAGCTTCCATCAGCTCATCAAGGTCCTTCAGCAAATGCTTGATTTTGGAATACCTGGATGGGGAGAGGGCTGGTTAGCGGGGAGGAATGAATATCTGTAAAGCAGAGCAACTGAAATCTGGGACCCACTCCGTAGTAGTCTGTTTTCACACTGCTATAAAGATACTACCTGAGACTGGGTGATTTATAAACAGAAGAGGTATAATTGACTCACAGTTCTGCATGGCTGGAGAGAGGTCTCAGGAAACTTACAATCATGGTGGAAGGTGAAGGGGGAAGCAAGGCATGTCTTACATGGTGGCAGGAGAGAGAGAGAGAGAGAGAACACAGGGGAGACTGCCACTTTAAAACCATCAGATCTTGTGAGATCTGATGTTTCACTATCACGAAAACAGCATGGGGGAAGCCGCCCCTATGATCTAATCACCCACACCAGGTCCCTCCCTCGACACATGGTGGTTACAATTCAATATGATATTTGGGTGGTGACACTGAGCCAAACTGTATCACACTGTTACTCCAGCATGGCTGCCACTATGTATAAGAGGAACACCCCACCTAAGCACCCACCTCTCCATCCACCCACCCACGCATCCGTCCTTCCACCACCCATGCACTCATTCATTCACCAAATTTTAATGAGCACCTACTATGTACCAGGCACTGTGCAAGGCACAGACGATACAGTAGCAAACAAGAGGGATCTGGTCTCTTTCCTCATGAAATTCACATTCGAGTGAGGAAGAATTGTAATGGCTCATGGTTATTGATAGCTTACCATGTGCCAGGTGCTAGGTGCTTTCCAGGTCTTATTTACTGTTTGCCACAAGTCTGTTACCGTCCCCATATGTAGATCAGGAAACTGAGGCTCCAGGAATTGGTGTGATTTTGCAAGCTCATTCCACTGATAAAGGGCAGAGGTGAGCTTAGAATCTGGGTTTGGTGGGCTCCAGTGGGTATGTTTATGGGGGTTCTGAGATCTCCATCCCAGGAGGGAGCAACTTTGGGAACAGGAGCCAGTTTCAGGAGAAGGAAAATGGATGGGACTGTGAGGCTGGCTCCAGTGTCTTCCCTCAGCCTTGTGGCGCTCCCATGTTGGACGTGGTGGCCAGTGAGAGATGGATCTATCAAGAAGTATCTCTGCCAGGCCCCGTGGGGGCCCGGGCCCTGCACCCGAGTCACTTCATGTCCAATTTACCCAAGACCCTGCCTCAAAGTGCGGTAATTGAGGCCACAAGTGCCAACTCTGGCTGGAGAACTTCCTGCAGGAGCATTAAATGCTGGACAGAGGCCAAGGTCCTGGTACAAAGGTGTACAGCAGCCGGAGCTAACATTGGCCTTTGATGCCAGTTCCCTGACCATTAAATCTGTGTACACAGGAACAGGAGGATCGGGAAGGGTGGCATCTGTGCAGGTGGTGGTGTTATTACAGCCTAGATGTCTACAGCTTCTGGGAAGCTTGATGGGGCACTGTATGGGCTCCAGGTTTGAATCCTGGCATGCCACTTAATATCTTGGGCAACTTAACCTCCCTGAGGCTCTGTTCTCTCATCTACAAAACAGGGGGATAAAAATAAGTACCCCAGAGAATCGTTGGGAAGATTCAGTGAGGTGCTGCTTATAAAGTGCATGGATCAGTGCCCAGATGGAGTGCTGTCGTTTCTATTATTATTAAAGGTTCTCTTGAGCAGCTCTAAGAACCCACCAAGGCAGGAAGAACCCTATTAATAGAAAGAAGGGACTTTCTGATAATTGGGAAAGTAATCACTGTGTGAGAATTCCCTTCCAGGACTTTTGAAAACAGAGATGCTATCTCACCATGTTGGCCATGCAGACCTTGAACTCCTGGCTTCAAGTGATCCTTAAGCCTCGGCCTCCCAACATGTTCTGATTTCAAGCCTGAGCCACTGTGCCCGTGCCCAGTCAGGACTTTCTCTTTCTTTCTTTCTTTCTTTCTTTCTTTTTTTCTTAAATTGAGACAAGGTCTTGCTCTGTCAACTAGGCTGGAGTGCAGTGGCGAGATCTCGGCTCACTGCAACCTCCACCTCCCAAGTTCAAGTGATTTTCCTGCCTCAGCCTCCTGAGTAGCTGGGATTACAGGCATGTGCCAGCACACCCGGCTAATTTTTGTATTTTTAGTAGAGATGGGGTTTCACCATGTTGGGTGGGCTGGTCTCGAACTCCTGACCTCAAGTAATCCACCCACCTTGGCCTCTCAAAATGCTGGGATTACAGGCGTGAGCCACTGTGCCCGGTCAGGACTCTCTTTTGGATAAAAATGTTTTCTGTGACTCAGCCCTTCTTTCAGTTCCTTGAATGCACCAAGCTTCTCACCAGCTGCACCTGCTGTGTCCACCACTGGGGGCACTCTCTTCACTCTACCTGGCCAACTTCTACTCATTCCTTAGGACACTTTTTTTTTATTTTTTGTTTTTGGACTGACTCCCTGTCTCTCCACAACCCTGACTAGGTTGGGTCTCCTCATGTGTCCCCTTCACAGGCCTTGGTATCAAGTGGAGAATGGAGAACAGGCAACCTGGAAGAGCTACTTAAAAAGTAGCAGCTCTGGGATCACGTCAGGCCTGGGTTCAAATCCCACAGTCGTCCACTGTGTGTCTCCAGGCAAGCTCACTTACTTCTCTGAACCTCCATCTCCTCACCTGTGAACTGTAAACTCCTCACCTGTCAACCTAGGAGTTCCCAATCCTAGGGTGGTTGTGTGGATTAGAATGACAACAGTTACCCAAAGAACACTGAACACAGTGCCTGGCATATCGTAAGCATTTGTTGAAGAGTTGTTTTATTTATTTATTTTTTAATTTTTGAGACAGGGTCTTGTTCTGTTGCCCAGGCTGGAGTGCAGTGATGCAATCTCAGCTCACTACAACTTCTGCCTCTCAGGGTCAAGAAATTCTTGTGCCTCAGCCTCCTAAGTAGCTGAGATTATAGGCATCGCCTGTATTTTTAGTAGAGATGAGGTTTCACTATGTTGGCCAAACTGGTCTCAAACTCCTGAACTCAAGTGATCTGTCCACCTCAGCCTCTCAAAGTGCTGGGATTACAGGTATGAGCCACGGTGCCTGGCCGAGTTGTTTTATTTTTTATCATCATAATGATAATGAATTTGATATTTGTGGGGACAACTTTGTGGGGCCTGTTTTCTCTGGCAGGCTGTGAAGAGGACAGGGACTGTGTTTTGTTCACTGTTGTATTTGTGTTGCCTAGAACAGTGCCTGGCACATAGTAGGTGTTCCATAAACACGCGTGGAATCGATAAATAGGCACCAGCCTGCCTGAGACACGCGTGGAATCAATAAATAGGCACAGAGGGTGCCCAAGGTTCTCTCTAAGCCTAGGACACTTATGATTTTTTTATTTTTAAGAGACAGGATCTGTTACCCAGGCTGGAGTGCAGTGGCATCTTCTTGTTTTTATTTTTAATTAATTATTTTTTCTTAGCCTTGACTTGAAACTCAAGTGGCGCCATCTCAGCCCACTGCAGCCTCGAGCTCCTGGGCTCAAGCAGTTCTCCCATCTCTGCTTCCTAAGCAGCTCAGACCACAGACATGTGCCCCCACGTCTGGCTAATTAAAAAAAAATTATTATTTTTTTAGAAGTGGGATCTTGCTATGTTGCCCAGGCTGTTCTCCAACTCCTGACCTCAAGGGATCCTTTTGTCTTTGCCTCTCAAAGTGCTGTTATTACAGGCCACTGCACCTGGCCAAAAGTTTATGAAGTTTGAATCTTAGTTGCTGCAAAAAGATGAAAGCAAATGGAAAGACAGAGAGGAGGAGAAAGAGAAAGAAGGAAGGAAAGAAAGAAAAGAAAAAAGAAGAAAGGGAAGAAAAAGGAAGGAAGGAAAAGTAATAAACAGAGAAAGGAAGGAAGAAAGGGGAGAAAGAAAGAGAAGGAGAGAAAGGAGAAAGAAGGAAAGGAAGGAAAGGAAAGGTAGAAGGGAAGAAAAGAGAGGAAGAGAACTGCCCGTCTGCTGAGGCCAGCTGTGCGCTCCGGGGCCACCTACTTGAAGGGGCTAGCATTGCAGATGGTGACGGCGGGGAAGTCCATGGTCTTGAAGCCTACGGAGAGGGAGACGCTGACCTCCCAGCTCAAGTAGGTCCTGATGAAAATGCCCCACTGCCAGCAGACGAGGGAGGCGAAGAGCAGGGTGAGCAGGAACCACATGGCTTTCTTCTTGGGCCCCTCACAGATGATGCGCTTGGGGCCGTGGGTGTTGGTGTTGTCGCAGTACCACACCAGCAGCTCCTTGTACGTGTAGCCGGGGCCCTTCTGCAGCCGATGCAGGCCCTTCAGCAGGTACTTCTTCACATGCATGGTGGCACCTGCAGAGAGGCATGGGGACGCACATCAGCTGGGACACCAGCCTTGCCTGCGAGGATGTCCCAGTCACGTCCAGGAACTGGTCGGCAGTACGTCCCCGTTCTTCCTCCCTCTTTACCTTCCTTCCTCCCTCCCTCCCTTTTTTCCTTCTTTTCTTCCTTCCTTTGGCTATCCATCATCAATCCATCTATCCATCTAATCAACCAAAATGCATTTATTGAATGCCTACTATATGCCAGGCACTCAAATGGTCCTTCTGGACTCAATGAGCAAAATGGACAAGGTTTTTTGCCCTTTGGGAATTCATAACCTAGTGAACAAGTGACTTAAACTCTCAACTCAGGTTCTCTGTGCATAAAATGTGGTATAGCAAGTCCTCAAACGACATCGTATTGTTCAATGTTTCATTGTAACGTTGATGAGAAAAGAAAGTAGATTTCCAGCCAGGGCCACTGTCTATGGAATTTACATGTCCTCCCCATGATGTGTCTGCATGGTCCCAGGTGAGGGAGTGTGACTGTGTGTGAGTGCTCTGCAGTGGAACGTGTCCTGTCTAGGGTGGGTTCCCGCCTGTGGCCTGAGCTGCGGAGATAGGCTGTGGCCACTGTGACTTTGAACTGAGTAAGTGAGTAAATAATGATCTTACTTGTTTTTTATTAATCTTTCGTTTTCTTTTTCTTTTTTCAGATAGGGTCTCACTCTCTTACCCAGCCTGGAGTGCAGTGGCGCAATCATGGCTCACTGCAATCTCTACCTCCTAGGCTCAAGCGATCCTCCCACCTCAGCCTCCTAAGTAGCTGGGATTACAGGCATGCACACCACCATATCAGTGAATTTTTGTATTTTTAGTGGAGACAGGGTTTCACTGTGTTGTCCAGGCTGGTCTCAAACTCCTGAGCTCAAGTGATCCACCCACCTCAGCATCCCAAAGTGCTGGCATTACAGGCGTGAACCACTGCACCTGGTCTTAATCTTTCTTAAATGTATGTATAGCTCATATTTATTTCAATGTTTAATATTAGAAGCATTTTGGTCTTTACTTAGAAATTTGGTGACTTTTTTTGTGACCAGAAATAGGCCGTAGGAGCTTAACTCTTGTGGATATCAATTAGCCTATGGTGAAACTGATTTCATTAGACATCTTTTAGCCTAGAGTTGCAGTTTCCAAGAACATATCAACAATGTTAAGTGAAGACTTACTGTAACAATTACATGTAACTTACAGGATTGCTGAGAGGGTGAAATTCGGTGATGCACAAAAAGTGCTATATACTGAGCCTAGCACAGGCCAGGTCCTCAGTATGCCAGTTTCCATTGTCACTAGCTGTCAGTGGGTAAGACAGATGTTAAGCAAAGAATCCATCAAAAATGCAGAGCTATGAAACATGACAGGAAAGATTGGGACCCCATGCCCTGAGATGCTAGAGGCATTAAAGGGTGGTGGTTTAGAATAAGGATTCTGTAACCAAATTTTCTGGCTTTTTGTTTGTTTGTTTGAGACAGGGTCTCACTCTGTCGCCCAGGCTGGAGTGCAGTGGCATGATCATGGCTCACTGCAGCCTCGAACTCCTGGGAAATTTCTGGCTTTGACTCTCAGCACTGCTGCTTTCTAGCTGTGTGACTTTGAGCAAATCTCCTTCTCAGTCCTTCAGTTTCCTCATCCATAAAATGGGGATAATTACAGCTTCCATCTGATAACAGTGTCATGGAGGCTGGCTGCATGAAAATATGGAGAGGGTAGATTCATGCCTGGCACCTAAGTGTCAGCGATTTTTATTAGAAAACGGAGGCCTGACCGGGTCTGAGAGTCCTTGGAGAAGTGATGGAGGAGCTGAGGTTAAAGGATAGGAGAGGGGAGGGGAAGGGGGAAGGCTGAAGTGGGGAAGGAGCCTGCAGGGGTGGGGAGGGAGCCTGCAGGGGTGGGGAGGGAGCCTGCAGGGGTGAGCAGGGCCAGGCCACACAAGGGCTTGTGGACTGTGTTACAGATTAGGGTTTCAATCCCAAGAGAACTGGAACCTTTGGAGGCATGAGGGTGTGATGCCATCAAAGCTGGGATTTGAAAAGGGCATTCCAGCCAGGTGCGGTGGCTCATGCCTGTAATCCCAGCACTTTGGGAGGCTGAGGCAGGAGGATCACCTGAGGTCAGGAGTTTGAGACTAGCCTGGCCAACATAGTGAAACCCTGTCTCTACTAAAAATACAAAAATTAGCTGGTGGCGGGCCCTTGTAATCCCAGCTACCCGGGAGGCTGAGGCAGGAGAACTGCTTTAGTCTGGGAGGTGGAGGTTGCAGTGAGCCGAGATTGCACTGAGCTGAGATCGCACCACTGCACTCCAGCCTGGATGACAGAGTGAGACTCCGTCTCAAAAAAAAAAAAAAAAAAAAAAAAAAAGAAAAGAAAAAAAGGATGTTCCATGGATACGAATTCGAATGGGGTGAGGTTGTGTCCGGAGCATTGAGGTTGGAGAGTATGGGTCGTGGATGAAGAATGCCAGAGTTTTCTGAGACTCTGCTTCCCATATGCATGAGAGGGCAGGTTCTTGTGAAGATCACCAGGTATTTGTTATGGCACGTGAGGGTTTCTAAGGACATTCCTGCTTCCCCCTCCCTTCTCTCTGGACACAGAGCAGGAACCTGCGGCAGGAGCATCCCAGCTCTATTCCTGGAGCCCCAGTTGTATTTGATCTTTAAGGTCCAGATCAAAGGCCACTTCCTCCATGAAGCTCTCCTGACTTCAGGCTGGACCCTCACCCCCTCTGAGAGCCTCTCCCTTCTGGGGGCACCATGCTGGGCAGTGTGGTTCCTCTGTGCCCAGCATACTATCCCCCTTGCTCTGAGGTTTCAGGTGAAGGTATCCCGCTGTCCCTTTCATCTCAGTTGGTGTGAGTTGCCAGGCTGATCTCTCCTCTTAGCTCTGGGAGATGTGCATGTGACTCAAACTGGAACATTAGGACTCAATTCTATTAGTTTATATTGGAATAACTGAAGGAGAGACCTCACTTTTAACTAAGCCTACTAAGCTAGTGGTATTTGGCAGCCCAAATGGGAAGGCTGCCTGAGAATAAAGCCAATACAGAGGAAAGAAGAGGCACGAGATGGAGAGAAATTTCTGACCGCCATTTGAACACCTGGATCCAGCCATGCCTGAAGCCATTCATTCCTGGCCCCATCAGATATGGAACCAATACATTTTCTTTCTTATTTATGCATATCCAAATTGGATGCCTGCCATTTGCACCCATAAGAAGCTTAACAGTAAAATAAATTGACCCTTGTTTTATCCTGTGTTCTAGTTTCTTGTGCCTGTGGCTTCTCCCAGGAGATCGCAAGCCCCTTGAGGGCAGCAGCTCTCTGTCCCTGACACCCCACAGTGCCTGACACCCCACAGAATATCCAGATGTATAAGGTCAGACCTTCACGTCTAAACAGAGATGTTAAACCTGCCCAAGCATATTCACTCCTGATCCAATTATCTGACACAGTAACATCTCTCACCTTCCTTCCCCAGAAGAGGTCTTGGCCAAAGCATGAAGCGCTTTCTTCTCCAACTCTGTTCTCTCTCTCTCTCTCTCTCTCTCTCTCTCTTTCTCTCTCCTCTCTCTCGACAGGCTCTTTCTCTGTTGCCCAGGCTGGGGTGCAGTGGCACCATCTTGACTCACTGCAACCTCCACCTCCCGGGCTCAGGTGATCCTCCCACCTGAGTAGCTGGGACTACAGGTGATCCTCCCACCTGAGTAGCTGGGACTACAGGTGCATGCCACCATACCCAGCTAATTTTTGTATTTTCAATAGAGACAAGGTTTTGCCATATTGCCCAGGCTGGTCTCGAACTCCTGGGCTCAAGCCATCCACCTGCATTGGCTTCCCAAAGTGCTTGGATTACAGGTGTGAGCCACTGCACCCCACCTCCAACTCCATTCTCTGATAGAAATTAAACTCTATGTGCCTGCCCAGGCCATCATGGCTGTAAGAGGATGTTCATAGACTAACCCCACTCCCAACTTTCCCCAGAAGGTCTAATCATTGCTCTGAAATAATAAAGTAATAACAGTTATTATAATAGCAACCACAAGAGCAACATCAAAGTACTAAATGTTTGCCATGACTCAAGCATATGGGAAGAACCAGGGCTTCGTCTGCCTTGTATAGTCTAGCACCCCAAAGCCACATACGTGAACATCACATTAGGTTCCAATAGGTAGTCGTAGAAGAAATAAAGGGCCTCTAGAATGTCTACCGTTTTCTATTCTCATGTAATTATTCTGATTTAGTCAAGGAGAAAGTCTCAGCTTGGTACCAACAGGTCCTTAACACCTCTCCAACCCTTCTAATCTCCAGGTTTAACAATGAGGCCTCGGGCTCAGACAACAGTATCTGGTTAGAATGGGTAACATTCTGTTTTCACTGGGCTTATTTTTAAGAGCCACCTTCTACTTATGGCAAGAGATACTGACTTTTGCTTTATGTTCATCAACGCACTTAAGTAAAAAAAGGGAAATTGATTTAAAGAAAAATGTTTAAGTAAACAACAGGACTACATGTAGCAAAGTTGTTACAATGGTAGGCAAATAGCAGAAGTGTGTTGAGTACTGGCTGAGCATCTAACTAGTCTGGCCCCTTGGGTCATTAGCCAAATAAAACTCAGTAAGTGCTGCAAACAACTTTATGATGTTCTGGTCAGATTTCACCCCCACGGTGATAGCTGGTCTGTGTTTGGAATGTATACACAGTTTATGGAGAAGGGATTGAATCAGTGTACAGCTTATCCCAATCCAAACAAGTAAAGTAGAGACTGAGTCCATGTGTGCACACAGAAAAGAGACACCAATTGTCATGCTTCAGAGTCACAGATTGCTGACTATACATTGGCCCTGAACTCACGGTAAATGTTCCTGGTAGCAAATGCAAAAACAATAAATGTGGAAAACTCTTTCTTTCTTTCTTTCTTACTTTCTTTCTCTCTCTTTCTTTCTTTCTTTTCTTCTTTCTCTCTTTCTTTCTTTCTTCTTTCTTTCTTTTTCTTTACTTCTTTCTCTCTCTTTTCTTTTCTTTCCTTCCTTCCTTCCTTCCTTCTTCTTTTTTTTGGCAGAGTTTTGCTCTTGTTGCCCAGGCTAGAGTGCAATGGTGTGACCTCGACTCACTGCAACCTCCACCGCCCGGGTTCAAGCAATTCTCCTGCCTCAGCCTCCTGAGTAGCTAGGATTACAGGCATGCACCACCATGCCCGGCTACTTTTATGTTAGTAGTGACAGGGTTTATCCATGTTGGCCAGGCTGGTCTCGAGCTCCCAACCTCAGGTGCTCCACCCGCCTTGGCCTCCCAAAGTGCTGGGATTACAGGCGTGAGCCACCGTGCCCAGCCCTGTTTCAGTTTTCTTATGAGACAGATTATCTTCTATGCTTTCTTCTGAGTGTTTTATAGTTTTATTAGGTCTATGAACCACTTGAAGTTAATTTTTGCATATAGCGTGGGGTAGGAGTTAAGATTCCCTTTAAAAAAATATGGACAACTATTTGTTTTAGCATTTTTTGTTGTGTGTTCATTTAAAGTGTAGAATTCACTGGATTTCAGTATATTCACATTGTTCAACTATCATCACAATCAATTTTAAAACATCTTTATTTCCCCTAAAGAAAACTCCATGCCCATTAGGAGTTATTTCTCATTCCTCTCTCCACCCTCCTCCTCCCCATCAGAAACTACTTATCTATTCTCTGTCTCTCTAGATTTGCCTGTTTTGGATGTTTCATATAAATCAAGCTTTTCCATCCTGCGGCCCGCAGGCCACAGGCAGCCCAGGATGGCTTTGAATGTGGCCCAACACAAATTCATAAACTTTCTTAAAACACTATGAGATTTTTTTTTCTTAGCTCATCAGCTATGGTTAGTGTTAGTCCATTTTATAAGTGGCCCAAGACAATTCTTCTTCTTCCAATGTGGTCCAGGGAAGCCAAAAGATTGGACACCCCTAATAAAAATGGAATTGCAGGCTGGGCACAGTGGCTCATGCCTATAATTCCAGCAATTTGGGAGGGTGAGGTGGGTGGATCACTTGAGGTCAAGAGTTCAAGGCCAGCCTAGCCAACATGGTGCAACCCTGTCTCTAGTAAAAATACAAAATTAGCTGGGTGTGGTGGCATGTGCCTGTAATCCCTGCTACTCAGGAGACTGAGGCAGGAGAATTGCTTGAGCCTGGGAGGCAGAGTTTGCAGTGAGCAGAGATTGTGCCACTGCACTCCAGCCTGGGTGACAAGAGTGAAACTCTGTCTCAACAAACAAACAAAAAACGGAATTGCACAATATGTGGTCTTTTCTGACTGGCTTCTTTCACTTAGTGTGTTTTGAAGGTATGTTGCGGCATGTATTAGTGCTTCATTTCTTTCTATTGCTAAATAATATCTCATATTATGTTGAGACTATATTTTATTTATCCATTCATCAGTTGATGGACAGTTGGGTTGTTTTTACTTTTTGGCTGTTATGATAATACTGCTATGAATGATCATGTATAAGTTTTGTGTAGAAATAGGTTTCATTTCTCTTGGTTATATATCCAGGAGTGGTCTCGATCTCCTGAGCTGAGTCCGATGGTAATTCTATGTTTAACCTTTTGAGGAACTGCAAGACTGTTTTCCAAAATGGCTGCACTACTTAACAATTTCACCTGGTGTGTGAGAATTCTAATCTCTCCACATCCTCTCCAAAACTTATTATCCATTTAAAAAAATTATTACAGCTACCTTAGTGGGGTGTGAAGTGATATCTTATGTTGGTTTCAATTTGTGTTTTCCTGATAGCTATGATGTTGAACTTCTTCTCACAGGCTTGTATATTGGCCATTAGATCCATTATATGGCCACTATAACTTCTTTGGAGAAATGTCTATTCAGATCCTTCATCATTTTTTAACTGGGCTATTTATCTTTTTATTACTGAGTTGCAAGAGTTATTTATATATTCTATACACAAGTCCCTTAACAGACAGGACTTGCAAACATTGTCTTTCCTTCTCTGTGTGTTGTCTTTTTACTTTCTTGATGGTGTCCTTTGAAGAACAAAAGTTTTTAAGTTTGATGATGCCGAATTTCTCTATATTTCTTTTTTGTGTGTGTGCTTTGGTTTCATATCTAAGACTCTACTGCCTAATCCAAGGTCCTGAAGATTTGTTTCTATGCTTTACTCTAAGGACTTTATAGTTCCAGCTCTTATATTTAGGTCTTTGATTCATTTTGAATTAATTTATGTATATAGTGTGAGATAGGAATCCAACTTCATTGTTTTTCATGTAGATATCCACTGGTCCCAGCACCCAGACTATTTTTTCTCCCATTTAATTGTCTTGGCACCTTGTCGGATTTTTTAGCATTTAAATGAAAAGAAAGCTTAGATAAATGGAGAGCTATACCATGCCCATGGATTAGAAGACTCAATATTGTTAAGATGTCAATTAACCTCTAGAGTCAACTCACTCCTAACCTCTAGAGTCTACTCAATTTCAACCAAAATCCCAGCGGAATTTTTGTAGAAATTGACAAACTGATTCTAAAATATATAGAGAAAAGCAAAAGAACTAAAACAGCAAAAACAAAACAAAATCAGACACACATGCATGTGTACACATGCACACACACACACTTCAAAACAAAATTTTAAAAAACTTATGAAAAATAAAAACAAGTTGAAAGACATTTCTATGTGATATCAACACTTACTGTAAGTTGCATTTATCAGGACAGTGTGGTATTGGTGTAATGATAGATCTACTGATCATTGGATTAAGGAGCTCTGATAGACCTACAAACTTGCCAAGGTAATTCAACGAAGAAAGTGTAGTCTTGGCCGGGCATGGTGGCTCACACCTGTAATTCCAGTTCTTTGGGCCAAGAAAGTACTGGGATCACTTGAGCCCAGGAGTTTGAGACCAGCCTGGGCAACGCAGTGACAACCTGTCTCTATTTAAAAGAAAGATTAAAACGTAAAAAAATTAAAAGTGTAATTTTTTCAACAACAAATGCTGAAACAAATAGTTGTCCATATGAAGGGAATCTTAACTCCTACCCCACACTATATGCAAAAACTAACTTCAAATGGTTCATAGACCTAATAAAACTATAAAACACCCAGAAGAAAGCATAGAAGAAAATCTGTGTAACCTTAGGATATGCAAAGATCTTCAGATAGGACACTAAAATCATGAATCATAAAAAACTTATAAATTGTACTTTATTAGAATTAAAATCTTCTGCTTTTCAAAAGACATGGTTGAGAAAATGAGAGAGCAAGCTCCTGGGAGAAAATACTTGGAATACGTACATCTGACAAAGAACTTCTATGCAGAATATATAAAGAACTCTTACAACTAAATAATAAGACAAACAGTTCAACAAAAAATGGGCCAATGATTTGAATAGACACCATAAAAGAGGAAATATGAATGGCCCATAAGCACGTGAAAAAATGCTCACCATCATTAGTCACTGGAGAAATGCAGATCAAAACCACCCACAATGAGCTATCACTTCACACCCACTAGAAGGACTGATAGTATCTAGTGTTGGTGAGGATTTGTAGCAACCGGAACTCTCCTACACAACTGGTTGGAATGCAAAATGGTACAGTCACTTTGGAAAGCAGTTTGATATAGTTTCTTATAAAGTTGCCAGGTGCGGTGGCTCACACCTGTAATCCCAGCACTTTGGGAGGTCAAGGTGGGTGGATCACTTGAGGTCAGGAGTTTGAAACTCTGTGGCCAACATGGTGAAACCCTGTCTCTACTAAAAATACAAAAAAATTAGCTGGGAGTGGTGCCACATGCCTGTAATCCCAGCTGCTTGGGAGGCTGAGACAGGAGAATCGCTTGAACCCAGGAGGTAGAGGTTGCAGTGAGTCGAGATTGTGCCATTGCACTCCAGCCTGGGTGACAGAGTGAGACTCCATCTCAAAATAATAATAATAATAATAAAAATAAAGTTAAGGAAGCCAGGTGCAGTGGCTCACGCCTGTAATCCCAGCACTTTGGGAGGCCAAGCCAGGAGGGTTGCTTGAGCCCAGGAGTTTGAGGCCAGCCTTGGTAACATAGTAAGACCCTGTCTCTATATTAAAAAAAAAAAAGTTAAATGGACACTTATCATATGACCCAGCAATTCCACTTTTACTTATCCAGGAGAAAAACATACGTTCACACACAGACTTGTACATATATGTTCACTTATTCATAATAGCCCCCACCTAGAAGCAATCCACACGTCCACCTACAGGGGAAGAAATAAATAAATTACGGCATATCCATAATGGGATTCCATTCAGTAATAAAAAGGAACCAACTATTGATACATAAAACATGGACGTATATAAAAATATTATGCTGAGTAAAAAGCTAAACACGTAAGAATACATACTATAGAATTCCATTATATGAACCCCTAGAAAATATGAATTAATCTATTGTGACAGAAAGCAGATTAGTAAATATCTGGGCCTTGGGTGAATAGTGGATTGACTAAAAGTTGTACAGGGAGCCTTTTGGAGACGATGAAAATATTCTAGATCTTGAATGGGATGGTGGTTCATTAAATACATACACTTGTGAAAACTCATCAAACAATATGCTTAAAAATGATGCATTCTATTATATGTAAATTATGTTTCAATAAAGTTTTAACAAAAGACTTTAATCCATTGCCATTTCAAAATGATGAGATTTCACATTTTTTTAAAAAGTGGATTTTCTTCATCTTTTGAAAAGTCAGAAAGATGTGACAGTTGTCCCCGCATGACCATGTTCTGCTAGATTTGACTAGCAGCTGCTCTCCTTGGATGGGTAATGTGTTCCCAGTTCACCCCAATTCTTCCCATTCCATGCTGTCTTATACCCAGCCCTCTTTACTCATTTTCATTAGCTGCTCTGGCTCATGTGGACATCTGACTTTGTGACTCCTGTAAATTGCAGGTCAGATGCTTTCATTAAAATCCCCTGTACTTATTTTTGTAGCAAAACCTCAATTATCCAAGATTACTGGGGAATACGGTTTCTGGTAGCTGGATTTTTAAAGTTAATTGAAGGTTAACCTGAAAGTGGATTTGACTTTGGTTATTGAAAAATCTTGCATGTTTCTGCCTCTGCAAGGGCAACCAGAGGACATGATTGACTCTTTATTCTCAAGCACCTGGCCAGGTGTAAGAGCCACAGGTGAGGATTAGTGTCCGGGCCAGAAAAAGTGAAGAAGAGTTTTAGGGGACCTGTCAGGATCTCTAGAGAAGCCAGGGCATACCTTGGACACAATTACTATTTATAAATTCAAATATTATGTGCATTCCCAGCACCAAGATTTTGGTCTCTAAATACCATTTTTGACTAAAAGAACCAGGGCTTCTTAGAAAAATGGTTGCTACCAGCTTTGGTGCAGGAAATGTATAAAATGAGCCTCTCTTTTTTGTTGTTGTGGTTTTTTTGACACAGAGTCTCACCCTGTCATCTAGGTTGAAGTGCAGTGGCATAATCTCAGCTCACTGCAGCCTCAACCTTCTGGACTCCAGCGAACCTCCCACCTCAGTGTCCTAAGTAGCTGGGACTACAGATGCGTGCCACCCGGCTAATTTTTGTCATCTTTTTTTTTTTTTTTTGGTAGAAATGGGGTTTTGCCACATTGCCCAGCTGGTCTTGAACTCCTGGGTTCAAGTGATCCTCCTGCTTTGGCCTCCCAAAGTGCTGGGATTACAGGTACGAGCTGCTATGCCTGGCCTATATGTTTTAAATGTTTAAATATTAACCATCTGGTACTTTAAAGAAGTTTGCTGATCTCTGATTTACTATGTCATATATATTTGCACTAAATAAGAAGAAACCTGGGGCCAAGCACGGTGGCTCAAGCCTGTAATCACAGCACTTTGGGAGGCCAAGGTGTGTGGATCACCTGAGGTCAGGAATTCGAGACCAGCCTGGTCAACATGGTGAAACCCTGTCTCTACTAAAAATACAAAAATTAGCCGGGCATGGTGACGGGTGCCTATAATTCCAGCTACTCGGGAGGCTGAGGCAGAAGAATTGCTTGAACCCGGTAGGGAGGTGGAGGTTGCAGTGAGCCGAGATCACACCACTGCACTCCAGCCTGGACGACAAGAGTGAAACTCCATCTCAAAAAAAAAAAAAAAAAAAAAAAAAAAAAAAAAAGAAAGAAAGAAAGAGAAAGAAACCTGGCCACTCCTGGTAGCTCATGCCTGTAATCCCAGCGCTTTGGGAGACTGAAGCAGGAGGATCACTGGAGTCCAGGAGTTTGAAACCAGCCCAGGTAACATATTGAGAGCCTCACCTCTACAAAAAACTTACAAAATTAGCTGAATGTGGTGGCATGTGCCTGTGGTCTCAGCTACTGGGGAGGCTGAGGTGGGAGGATTTCTTGAGCCCAGGAGTTGGAGGTTGCAATGAGCTATGATTGTATCATTGCAAGCCTAGCCTGGGTGACAGAGCAAGACACTGTCTAAAAAAAAATAAATAAATAGTAAAAAGAAATATTTCAAATGAGTATTTCATATAAATATTTATAAGTTTGATTTTGTTATTTCCCTCTAACTACCTGCTAATTCAATACTTTCCTAAGCATTGATCATTTGTATACCACTTTTGCAATTTTTGCTAAATCCATGTAGCACTTGTATCATTATTTGCTTACTAGATAATGCCACATCATCTCACTTTTTTATTTTTGGCTAAAATAAACTCAACTTCCTCCTAGGCACTACTATGAATACAAAGCAATATTACACCTGTGAAATAACAGGTTTGATGTGCTGAGCCATTTTTTCCTAATACACATGAACATACTTTCTTAACTATTCAGAAAAAGGTTCCTCTGAGAATCATTAAAAAAAAATCATCTTGGCCAGACGTGGTGGCTCATGCCTGTAATCCCAGCACTTTGGGAGGCCGAGGTGGGCAGATCATGAGGTCAAGAAATCGAGACCATCCTGGCCAACATGGTGAAACCCCGTCTCTACTAAAAATACAAAAATTAGCTGGCCATGGTGGCACGCATCTGTGGTCTCAGTTACTCAGGAGGCTGAGGCAGGAGAATTGCTTGAACCCGGGATGGGGAGGCTGCAGTGAGCCGAGATCGTGCCCCTGCACTCCAGCCTGGCGACAGAGCGAGACTCTGTCTCAAAAAAAAAAAAAAAAAAAATCATCTTGCTTACCACCCTTTGGGAAATGCCCTGTTAATTGTCTTTCACGGGCTGAAGCATGTACTGGTCCAAGGACATATGCTCTCTTCCAAGGCATTTCCTGGTGTGGCTTCATGCCATCCTTTTAAGTATGTTGGGGTGGGCATAATTATGCCCATTACACAGAGAATTTAGAGCACAGAGGGACTCAGAGGGACTTACCCACAGTCATGGTGAGTCAAAGGGCAGGTCTGAAAATAGAAACCAGATTGCCTGGCTTCCGGCCACCTCTCATCTATTAGCTCAGATGGGACACCTGACATCTTGCACCTGTTCTGGTGGGTGTTGGAGAAATCTGAAGTGGAGCCATGCAGCTGCCCACGTCCTCTGTGTGCACCTATGAACCTCCTTTGCCCAAGGCTGTGGTTCCCCGACATCTAGGGGGGCTCCCAGAAAGCCAAACACAGCATGACTAATGGAGACAATAGGAAAAGTGGCTTCCTCCACAGCCCTCTAAGATAAAGGTCTTATTTGAGCTGATCAGAGCCAGTGAATGTTGTCAACATATACAATTAAGTGAGAGCAAAGAAAGGGTAGGACAGCATATGAAGCCCGCATGCATTTATGTTTTAAAAAAAACAACCCAGGCCAGGCACGGTGGCTTACACCCGTAATCCCAGCACTTTGGGAGGCTGAGGCAGGTGGATTACCTGAGGTCAGGAGTTCGAGACTAGTCTGGCCAACATGGCAAAACCCTGTCTCTACTAAAAATAAATATTAGCTGGGCATGGTGGCGCACACCTGCAATCCCAGCTATTGGGAGGCTGAGGCAGGAGAATCGCTTGAACCTGGGAGGCGGAGGTTGCAGTGAGCCAAGAGTGCCCTCCAGCCTGGGCGACAGAGAGAAACTCCGTCTAACAAAAAAAAAAATAAAAGAGAATACAGGCTGGCACGGTGGCTCACTCCTATAATCCCAGCACTTTGGGAGGCTGGGGCAGGAGGATCTTTGAGTCCACGAGTTTGAGGCCAGCTTAGGCAACATAGAGGTATTTCCTTGTGTCTCTGCAGTCCTTCTACCAGGTCACACAAGAAAGTGGTAATATGAGTTGCCCTCAAGAAAGGAACTGAGTGGCTGGGGGAACAGGCAGAAAAGGAGACATAAAAAAATTATTTACTTCTTTTGCACCTTTTGAATTTTGCAGCATATCAATGTTTATTCAGTCAGCAAATATTGATTAACCATCCATTGTGTACTCCGCACTGTTCTAGGTGCTGGACATTCATCAGTGAACAAAACAGTCAGACAATGAATCTCTGCCTTTGTGTAGCTTACATGTCCACAGGAAAGAGAAAAAAAATATTGAAAAGAGCAATTAAAATTTAAAATGTGGACTGATTGGAGTTAGATCCAAAAAATTTGCATAGCAGTGATTAGATTTGCAAAGATTAAACTGTTCCGTAATACTAAGTATGGGCCGAGCTCTGGGGAAAAAAACACGTTTATGTGCCAATGGGGTTGAAATTGGTGCAGTCATTTGGACAGCAATCTGGCAGTCCCTACTACATTTAAAATGTGACAGCCCATGACCCCACAGTTCCATTTCATGTAGTAAGCGTGCTTTGGTGCATTGGTGCATGCACACCTGTGTGCACAGTTTAAGGATGTTGATTGCAACACTGTAATACTCTCAAATGGGAAACAGCTTGACCACTTAGAATGAGAAGGTTGCAGAGGGGTGAATGCGGTGCAAACAGCTTTACCACAAGAACTGTGGAAGCAAAGCAAAGCAAGGAAGAACAGCTGCTGCAGGTTAAGGCAGGACTAGGGCAGTCTGGACGGGTGTGCCTCAGGGTTTCAGGTGAGCCGAGGTGTCGATGTTCTAGACCTCTGGGTGGCTGGGGCACCCCTGTCCCCCACTGCCTGCCCTCCACTGCTGTTGGTCACATGCCACCTTGTCTCTTTACTGTAGCGTGAATTCTGCGCATACAGTATGCACGTATATACTCCATGACTCAAAAAAGGCTGGAAAGCACTGGTTTAGAAACACTTGATCATTCATTCCAGCCCTGAAATGCTAAGAATTTACAGCAATGTCATGCTGATGTCAACTCTGAGTTCTCCGGGGTGGGTCATGGGAGGTTCACTGTAAGGCAGTGTTGAGGCTGTAGCCACACTCCCACACCATGTGGAGATGTCCTCTGGGGTCGCCGCCCCATGTATTGGGTGGTGTCTGGGGGATGTGGCTGTCCACCCTGTTGGGGACATGTGGGTGGCTGTCCCATAGTTTCAGTCCATGGTGTGGCAATGGCAGAGTCACCCTCTCATTCTATGGGGCAGGGAGCACTCTTACATGGTGATGAGTCATTCCCATCCACATCTCAGGCAAGCACAGCACATCTGGGCGTTAAGGACCTGGATGTGACTAACATTCCCATTCAAGGGCAGACAGGGTAGGGTTTGGGAGTTAGGCCCCAGTTAGGGTCTGGTTCTGCCATCTCCTTAAGGAAGGGGCTCAATCCATGACATAAACAGGTCGGTCTCTCTGTGTCTTTATTTTTAAATTTTAACTTAATTTAATTTTTAAATTAGAGATGGGGTCTTGCTGTATTGCCCAGGCTGGTCTCAAACTCCTGGGCTCAAGCAATCCCCCTACCTTGGCCTCCCAAAGTGCTGGGATTACAAGTGCGAGCCATTGCATCCAGCCATGAGCCTTAATTTTTATCATCTGCAAATGGGAATAATAGTACCTGTGCCTTCTAGGTTGTTGTCAGGATTCAATAAGATAAGGCATGGGAAGCAGTTTACACAGTGCCCATCACAAAGTAAGTGTTCATAAATGGCAGCTATTGTTATTTTTAAAAATTATTATTCTTGTTATTAATATTTTATGGAAGGTGTAGAATTATTCAAAATGGCCCTGGGTGTTTACCATGGGTGGTTGGAACTGTCATTCACAGAGAAATGGCCAAGCAGAGAAGAGGTCTCCAGGCTCTGCTTCTCGTGGGACTGAGTCACTCCCTGGCAGGGAAATCCCACACTCCCCAAGGTCTCTAGTTGTCCCGAATTCCTCAATGGCTGGCAGCTGGCTTTCCCAGACAACAACTGCAAACAGCTGCATCTAAACCCAGCCTGCCTGGCCCTGGTGGCCATTTATGCTTCAGTAACAAGGCCTTTTTTCTTCCTTCCTTCCTTCCTTCCTTCCTTCCTCCCTTTCTTATTCTTCTTTTTTTTTTTGGAGTCTCACTCTGTTGCCCAGGCTGGAGTGCAATGGGGCGATTTTGGCTCACTGCAACCTCTGCCTCCCAGGTTCAAGCGAGTCTCCTGCTTCAACCTCCTGAGTAAGCTGGGATTGCAGGCTCCTGCCACCGCGTCCTGCTAAGTTTTTGTATTTTTAGTAGAGATGGGGTTTCACCATCTTGACCAGACTGGTCTTGAACTCCTGACCTCGTAATCCACTGCCTCGGCCTCCCAAAGTGCTGGGATTACGGGCATGAGCCACCGCGCCTGGCCAACAAGGCCACTTTTCTACACTTGGCTCCTTTGAAGGAAGACCTGTGAGGCTGGGGTCACTCCACTAGGATGGAATCCTCACCATGTCAGCAGGTGCCCTGGCCCTGGCAATGCCTATCTGTGGGATTACAGGGAGCCTAGGAGACAAAAAACATCTCTGACCAGGCATGGTGGCTCATGCCTGTAATCCCAGCACCTTGGGAAGCCAGAGCAGGAGGATCACTTGAGCTTAGGAGTACGAGATCAGCCTGGCAACATAGTGAGATCCTGTCTCTACAAAAAATAAAAAATGAGGCCGGTGCTGTGCTTTACTCCTGTAATCCCAGCACTTTGGGAGGCTGAGGTGGGTGGATTACCTGAGGTCAGGAGTTCAAGACCAGCCTGATCAACATGGTGAAACCTCGTCTCTACTAAATATACAAAAAATTAGCTGGGCATGGTGGTGGGTGCCTGTAATCCCAGCTACTCGGGAGGCTGACGCAGGAGAATCACTTGAACTCGGGAGGCAGAGGTTTCAGTGAGTCGAGATCACGCCACTGCACTCCAGCCTGGGCAACAGAGTGAGACTCCATCTCAAAAAAAAAAAAAAAAAAAAGAGCTGGGCATGGTGGCATGTGCCTGTGGTCCCAGCTGCTCAAGAGGCTGAAGTGGTAGGATCATTTGAGCCCAGGAGGTTGAGGCTGCAGTGAGCTGTGATTGCACCACTGCAATCTAGCCTGGGAAATAGAGCAGGACCCTGTCTCTAAAAACAACCCAAAAAACAAAAAATAAGAGATCCCATTCCTCAGAGCTCAGCACACCTTATCACAAACAAACAAATAAACAAACAAACAAAAACCCACCCCCACACAAAATAGCCCTGTGGGTTTCCTTATAATGCCCTGTCCTTAGCTCACACTTTACATGGCCAGTGTTGATCCTACTAAGAGGCCCCTGTTGAGACAGAACTCAGACCTGGAATAGATGCCCCTCTTCCTGTGCTAATACTGAGCTATGCTGGTGCTGTGGTCTGAATGAATGTGTCCCCCCACTAAATTCATATTTTAAAATGAATTCATATGTTGAAATGAGGCTGGCCTTTGGGAGGTGTTGAATCATGTATCATGAGTGGGATTAGTGTACTTATAAAAGTGACCAGGAGGCCGGGCGTGGTGGCTCAAGCTTGTAATCCCAGCACTTTGGGAGGCCAAGGCAGGTGGATCACCTGAGGTCAAGAGTTCGAGACCAGCCTGGCCAACATGGTGACTCTACTAAAAAAAATACAAAAATTAGCTGGACCTGGTGGCGGGTACCTGTAATAGCAGCTATTTGGGAGGCTGACGCAGGAGAATCACTTGAACCCAGGAGGCAGAGGTTGTAGTGAGTAGAGATTGCACCACTGCACACCAGCCTGGATGACAAAGTGAGACTCTGTCTCAAAAAAAAAAAAAAAAGTGACTAGGAAAAGCTCCCTAGTCCCTTCCATCATGTGAAGACATAGCAAGAAGGTGTCATCTATGATCCAGCAAGTTGGCCTTCACCAGACACTGAACCTGCCAGTGCCTTGATTTTGGACTTCCCAGCCTCCAGAACCATGAAAAATATCACCCACTCAGTTTATGATATTTTGTTATAGCAGCCTGGATGGACTAAGATAGTGGCATGGGTTTCCTATAAAAGGCTGGTTGCAACAAGCTGAGGGGCAGGGGGACCCCATCCTGTGTGCACTCCTCCCTGTACTTTTTTTTTTTAAACTTCAGGACATCCTGCCGATGACTCAGGTGCCAGCACTTTCTCTTCATCCCCAAGCAAAATGAAACCATTTCTCCGAAGAGAAACCTTGAACTTTGTCATCTGGGCTGTTGGGAAAAGAAGGGAGTGCTTTAGGCCAAACTTGCAGGTGCTACACACCACCCAGGAGGGCTGAGAAAGAGGGGAGTGATTCTGACAGGAGCCAGTGGGGAGTGTGAGCAAGTTGTGTGGGGCAGAGACCTGCCACCCTCTTCAACACAGCCCTGCCCTCCTGTGGGCTCAATGCAGCTCGGCTGTGCCCATCTAGCTGGTCCTGAGATGGAAGATGAATCATGGCAAGTATCAGATAAGAGCTCAGATGAAAGCTGCTGGCTGGTGATAAAGAACGCTGGCCACACCTTTCAGGGAGCATGTGCCAGGGTCCTTGGAAAACCTTGTCTGGTCTCCAGATGTGAAGCCATAACCCAGGTTATCTCCATCTCCTGCAGCTAGTTCCAGGGAAGCCTCGACTGCCCTTAAGAGATCTCGGCCGGGCATGGTGGCTCATGCCTGCCACTTGGGAGGCTGCAGCAGGAGGATCGCTTGAGGCCAGGAGTTCAGGAACCTGGGCAACATAGCAAGACCCCATTTCTAGAAAAAATTTACAAATTAGCCGGGTGTGGTGGCGCATGACTGTAGTCCCAACTGTTCAGGAGGCTGAGGAGGGAGGATCACTTAAGCCCAGGGGTTGGAGGCTGCAGTGAACTATGATCGTGCCACTGCACTCCAGCCTGGGCACCAGAGCAGGACCCTGCTCTAAAACAACCCAAAAAACAAAAAGACAAGAGATCTCATTCCTCAGAGCTCAGTACAGCACACATCCCTGCCCCTCAGGCACTGCACAGAGAGCAGGCTGCAGGATCCAAAAGCGAGGCGCTGGGGGAAATGCCCCTCAGAATCCTGTCTGGCCTCTTTCCTGTTCCTTCCAAGGCCCTCATCTCTCTTAGCCTGCTTTTGTCAATCCCAACCCCACACGTGGGCCAATGCTCCGAGCAAAACTGCTATAGCCTCAGAACAGCTGCCTGTGCCTGCTTTTCTTCCTAACCATCAAGGGAACAAGGGAATTGCTCAGGTTGGGCGCATCCAGGTTGGAGGATGCCGGACAAGAGCTGAAGTCCAGCCCATGCTCCACCTGCTGAGTCGGGCTCCCCGGGCGCTACAGCCACACAAAGAAGTAACTTTTCCTAAGGCCCTCAAAGGCGACACATGCGTAGCTGCAAAACATGGGCTTCTGCCTGGAGCCACAGTCAACAATGTTTGGCTGAGCTGGGCCATATTTTCTTTTCTTTCTTTCGCTCTCTCTCTCTCTTTTTTTTTTTTTGAGACAGGGCCTCACTCTGTCACACAGGCTGGAGTGCAGTGGTGCAATCGCAATTCACCGCAGCCTCCAACTCCCTGGGCTCAAGTGATTCTCCTGCCTCAGTCTCCCATGTAGCTGAGGCCACAGGCACATGCCACCATGCCCAACTAATTTTTAAAATATCTCATAGAGACAGAGTCTCACTATGTTGCCCAGGCTGGCATATTTTCAAAAGAAGAAAGCCTTCTATCGCTTGGTTAGAATGTGAGTGTGCATGACCCCCAGTATGGAAAAAAAGATGCAATAAAGATACAGTTTGAAGGAAAGGCTTTACCATGATTCCCCTTACTGGGGAGTTGGTCAGAGCTTGGTTGCTGGAGCCAAGCTTTGGGTGTGAATGCTCAGCTGTGCCATACAACCCTGCACAAGCTACATGGTATCTCTTTGTCTCTGTCTCCTCATCTGCATAGAGAGGACAGTATTACACCTACCTCCGAGGGTGCTTAAAACAATGTGTAGTTCACAGCACTATGGGCGTATCAGGTCTTATTAGCTGTGGTTCACTTCATTATACAAGTAGAAAAATTATTGTCTTCTAAATACAAAAGGAAAACTGTAGCGTTTAAAATAAACAGGCCGGATACAGTGGTTCCCAACTGTAATCCCAGCACTTTGGGAGGCCGAGGTGGGAGGATCGCTTGGGCCCAGGAGTTTGAGACCAGTCTGGGCAATACAGTGAAACCATGTTGGTAAAACAAAAAAATACAAAAATTAGCCATGTTTGGGGCACATACCTATAGTCCCAGCTACTCAGGAGGCTGAGGTGAGAGGATCCCTTGAGCCCAAACCGATGAGGCTGCAGTGAGCCAGGATTGCACCACTGCACTCCAGCCTGGGCGACAGAGCAAGACCCTGCCTCTAATAATAATAATAATGATAATAATAAACAAGCTAGGCATGGTGGCTCATGCCTGTAATCCCAGCACTTTGGGAGGCCAAGGTTGGAAGATCGCTTGAGCCCAGGAGTTCAAGACCAGCCTGGGCAAGACAGCGTGACCGTCTCTCTACAAAAAAAAAATCTTAAAAAATGAACTGGTTATGGTGGTGCATGCTCGTAGTCGCAACTACTCAGGAGGCTGAGGTGGGAGGATCACTTGAGTCCAGGAGTTCAAGGCTGCAGTGAGCCATGATCATGCCACTGCCCTCCAGCCTGGGTGACAGAGACAGACCCTGTCTCAAAAAACAAACAAACAAAAACTCACTTCAAAAATAAACGCTCAGGGTATAGCATGGGTGGCGAAACCACCACCCTCGATTCAGAGGCATTTAACCAAATTGCTGCAGGACAGGACTTCCATGTTTGAAACTGACCTGACCCACTTCCGGATTTGAGGAACTCAGATGTTGCATCTGTGCTGACTGCCTGTTTCCAGTACCTCCTGGGTTCTTGAGTCCAGCCCATGCTTGTTAAGAAGCTCTGAGAAGCTGTCTCTGAAAACAGAGGCCTCTTGTAGCGAAGGCAGACCAAGGATTGGAGCGAAAGATTGCTGGCTGTCTTTCTATTCTCAGGGACTAAGTACTTAATGCACAAGGGCTGACTTTGAGATGTACAAGGATGGACTTTGTGCCCATTATGATCTGGGTTGTCCCTGGGAACCAATTATACTCTCATTTACTTAATATCTTTCTTTAAGTTGACTCACTCTTGTTTTTTACTTAAATACCTACTTTAGTTTTGTCCTAAGCAAGAATGTCCACAAAATCACAGGTTGGATGCTACTAATTGTATGTTTTCTAATATCCCTCAACATAAATAATTACTAATGAGATGAAAAGCAATTGTCTGTGCACTATCTAAAAGCCATCTGCACATGCCACTCTGCATGGGGTGACAGATTCAGCAAAGATCCTTTCTTGTCTTGTAAACTCACCAGATTAGATAAAACACCTTCCCACTTGTGACTCAAAGACAACTGGCCCTACTGACCCCTCAGCCCCAGCTGCCATGCCTGGTGTCTTCCTTATAAGACTCGTTCTGTGGGTTTCTCCACTGCTGGCTCTAGGATGATATAGGCCTCCATCCCAGCAGCCTGATACATGTCTTGCCAACTGATCCAGAAGACCCCAAACTCTAAGACAGAAAAAGTGGTCATAGCTGCGAGGAAAACCTTCCTGTTTATTCTTTTCTTTGTGAATGTCCTTTTCAAGGAAAAACAAGTATGCATCTGGCCTTTGGAGGACCCATCTTGTCATGAGGCCAGAGGGGCTCCTGGTTTGTCATTTTCTTGTTCACCTGCTAGCCAAGCACCACATTTTGGTTTGAGAGGTGACCACATTTTGCGATGGCTAAATACCCTCTGCCCGGCTTCTCTGTATGGATATAGACGCTTATGGCAAGAAACCTTAAACATGTAAGAGCAGAAGGGTTCCACAAACTACGATACAGGCACACGATGAGGTATTGGGGAGCCATTAAGAAAAATGGTTAGTTATTATTATTATTATTATTATTAATTATTATCATTTTTGAGATGGAGTCTCGATCTGCCTCCCAGGCTGGAGTGCAGTGGTGCAATCTTGGCTCACTGCAACCTCTGCCTCCTGGGTTCAAGTGATTCTCTCTGCTTCAGCCTCCTGAGTAGCTGGGATTACAGGCGTGCACCACCATGTCCGGCTAATTTTTGTATTCTTAGTAGAGGTGGAGGTTTCACCATGTTGGCCAGGCTGGTCTTGAACTCCTGGCCTCAGGTGATCCGCCTGCCTTGGCCTCCCAAAGTGCTGGGATTACAGGCGTGAGCCACCATTCCCAGCCGATTATTTTTGTTTTTTAAAAAAAACTATGTTAGGCCAGGCATGGTGGCTCCTGTCTGTAATCCCAGCGCTTCGAGAGGTCAAGGGGGGAGGGTCACTTGAGGCCAGGAGTTTGAGACCATCCAGGGCAATATAGCGAGATCCCATCTCTACAAAGAATAAAAACATTTGCTGAGCATAGTGATGCATGCCTGTAGCCCCAGCTTCTTGGAAGGCTGAGGCAGGAAGATTGCTTGAGTCTGGGAGTTTGAGGCTGTGGTGAGCTGTGATTGCACCACTGCACTCCAGCCTGGGCAATAGCAATAAAAGAACATAATAATCACTGGAGACTTGAGAGAGTAGGAGCGGGGTTAGGAATGAGGAATTACCTGATGGGTACGCTGTACACTACTGGGGTGACAGTTACACTGAAAACCCAGACGTCACCACTAGGCTGTATATCCATGTAGCAAAACTGCATTTGTTCCCCATAAATTTGTAAAAATAAACAATAATGACTGAGTGTGGTGGCTCACACCTGTAATCCTAGCACTTTGGGAGGCCGAGGCAGGTGGATCACTTGAGGCCAGGAGTTCAAAACTAGGCTGGCCAACATGATGAAACCCTGTCTCTACTAAGAATACAAAAAAATTAGCCGGGCGTGGTGGCACACACCTATAATCCCAGCTACTCAGGAGGCTGAGGCAGGAGAATCGCTTGAACCTGGGAGGCGGAGGTTGCAGTGAGCCGAGATCACACCACGGCACTCCAGCCTGGGTGACAGAGTGAGACTCTGTCTCAAAACAAACAAAGAAACAAAGCAAAAAAACCAAAAAACCATGTGGGTTTATATGCATCTATGTACATAGGAAAAATAATACAGATGGCATTAACCAGAACGTTTATAACGATTATCTCTGGGTAGCAGGATCTTGAGTTATTTTTAAGAAATTGTTTTTAGTTTATCTGTGCTTTGTAACTTTCCTACAATGAACATATATTCCTTGCATCATAAAAATAATAAATGAGAAGATAATTTTTAATAGCAAAATGGAAAAAAGCTTATAATAGAATGCTGCTTGAAAAAAACCAAGATTCTAAGTGTATGAAAAAATTGATCGTTAGGCAAAGATAGTTGTAGGGAAGCAGGAAATACAGACTTAAAAAAAAAAAGTTAAGCTTCCAAGAATTTTTTTGTTTTGTTTATTTTAGAGACAAGGTCTTGCTCTGTTGCCCTGGCTGAAGTGCAGTGGTGCAATCATAGCTCACTGCAGCCTCAAACTCCCTGGCTCAAGAGATATTCCCACCTCAGTCTCCTGAGTAGCTAAGTAGCTGAGACTACAGCTGTCTGGCTTTTATTTATTTATTTATTTATTTATTAGAGACAGGGTCTCACTATGTTGCCCAGGCTGGTCTCAAACTCATGGGTCTAAAGAAATCCTTCTGCCTCAACCTCTCAAAGTGTTGAGATTACAGGTGTGAGCCTCCATGTCCAGCCTCCTTCCTTGAATTTAGGTACAACCCTGGTGTAAGGATCTGGGGAGATGCTGGATGGTTTGGAATTAAGTTTCTACTATTTGGCAGAACAGGGGTTTGTACAAGAAGTTAAGATCGGATGCACACTTCAACTTGCATTCTGATATTTGTACCTGTTTTCCAAAATTGTATTACTTTTATAGTTTAAAAAAAAAATTCAGAAAAGAGGCTGGGCACGGTGGCTCATACTTGTAATCCCAGCACTTTGGGAGGCTGAAGTGAGCAGATCACTTGAGGTCAGGAGTTTGAGACCAGCCTGGCCAACATGGTGAAATCCCGTCTCTACTAAAAGTGCAAAAATTAGCTGGGCGTGGTGGTGCAGGAAGGTAATCCCAGCAACTCGGGAGGCTGAGGCAGGAGAATCACTTGAACCTGGGAGGCGGAGGTTGCAATGAGCTGAGATCGCGCCACCGTACTCCAGCCAGGGTGACAAAGTGAGACTCCAGTCTCAAAAAAAAGAAAAAGAAAAAAGAAAAATGCATAAAAGCAACCAAAACGGAGAGTGTTCAATCAACTAGAAAAATCTGCCTTGGGTCTCTAGCAGCCTGACAACTGTTTTCATAATTTCTAGACCTGTCCTGCTGGGGACAGAGTGAACCAAAGAGGGATTTCAGAGGAGGTGGCTGCACCAGAGCTTGCATTTCCTGAATGGCTCCTTTCTCCCATACCCTTGTTGACAGAGTCTTATTGCTGTGTTTGCTTTCCTTATTGCCAGAGCACTCAGCTGCACCGGGCTTTATCCTGTACAAGTACAATTACACAGGAAAACACCCCGCCCACCAGGCCCCATGCCAGGAGCCATGTCATTGTGTCCCAGTGGACAAGGAGGACTTGGGGGGGTGCCAATGGTGAGCACCTAAGCCCATGGCCCTGCCCATCCCCAGAAATGGAAGTGGCCACTTGCCCAGGATGGGTGGTGTGTGTTGACAGCCAGCAGGGAAGAGTGTGATCAGTTTCATCTGCTCCCTCTCTGCCAATGCTGGAGGCAATTTGGAGAGGGTAGTTTCTGCCAAGCCTTGGAAGATGCCAGGGGCGTGTGTGTGTGGGGTGGGGTGGGATGGGTAGAGGTGGAGAAGGGAGGTGGTTATTCCACTGAGGATAAAATGCGGTCTTCCAGAATAGAGTCAGAAAAGTAAGGTCAACCTGATAATGTTTGGAGGCTCATGTAGGAGGACAAGCTATAGTTTCTCTTTCTCTGTTTCACTTTGGGAAACAGGAATGATCCTATTATTATTAAAAATGTGCCAGGGGCCAGTGGCTCAGGCCTGTAATTCCAGCACTTTGAGAGGCTGATGTGGGAGGATTGCTTGAAGCCAGAAGTTCCAGACCAGCCTGGGCAATATAGTGAGACCACCATCTCTAAAAGCAACAACAAAAGAAAAAAAAACCAAAAACAAAAAAAAACAAAAAACAAACAAACAAAAAAACCCAAAAGAAATTAGCTGGGTGAAGTGGTGCATGCCTGTGGTCCCAGCTACTTGGGAGGCTGAGGTGAGAGGTTCACTGGATCCCAGGAGTTCCAGGCTGCAGTGATCTATGATTGTACCACTGCACTCCACTCTGGACAACAGAGCGAGACCCTGACTCCAAAAAAAAAAAAAAAAGTGAGCTTTTGAGTTAGACAGACTTGAGTGGCATCTTCATCACATCTTTTACTGGCTGGGTGGCTGTGTGATCTTGGCAAAATCGCATCACCTCTCTGAGCCTCAGTTGTCTCATTTGCAAATGAGGCCAGCAATAGTACCTCCCTCCTTGGGTTTTTGTTTTGTTTTCAGTGAGGGTTAAAATGCATATAAAGCGCTCAGCATCCTGTTGAATGAATGTTGGCTACTGTAATTCATTAGGGAGAAAGAAGGATGAAATGTGTAGGTGGTTGCTGAGTTTAGATACTTAATTGCAAGACTGCCTTAGAAAGGACTGATGCTGGAAGGGGAATTTCCCAGCTTGGTAAATGAAAGATTCAGTCTTTGGCCTGCACTTCCCTGAGGCTTAGCTGTCTATGTCACGCTCCTGTCAGAAACTTTCAAGGGCTACTGGTGTCTATAGAATAAAGGCCCCTCAACCCTTAGCTGGCTTCCAAGACACCTTGCAACCCGGTCCCAGCCTAGATGTCTCCTTTAATTCCTTGCACTTTCCTTTACAATGGGGTAGTGGTTAAGAAGTTGGGTTCGAACCCCAGTTGGGTCACTTACTCACTGTGTGACCTTGTGGAATTTACTCACCCTTTCTGTGTCCTGGTTTCCCCATCTGTAAAATGAGGGGAAAATAGTACTGACTTCATTGAGTTGATGTGAAGATTAAATTGTAAATATGAAGCACCTAGCACAGTGTCTGGCATGGAGAGAGATCAGTGCCTATGAGAGGCTTCTTACTTGCATATACCCATGCAACCACGTGCTGGAGCCCATGGGTACCGTGGGAATTCCCACCACCACACTTTCACTCATTCTGTTACTCAGTCCTGGAGTGCAAAACCTTTACCTCTACCCACAAATCCTCTACCTTTTTCCAGGCCCAGCTCCACTGCCACCTCCTCCAAGAAGTCCTCTGTGAATGGAGGTCATCCTCCCTCCTCCGTAGCCCCAGTTTTTTTTTTTTTTTTTTTATTGAGACGGAGTTTCACTCTTGTCACCCAGGCTGTAATGCAGTGCTGTGATCTCAGCTCACTGCAACCTCTGCCTCCCAGGTTCAAGCGGTTGTCCTGTCTCAGCCTCCCAAGTAGCTGGGATTACAGGCATGCACCCATGGTGATGCCCAGCTATTTTTTTTTGTATTTTTAGTAGAGATGGGGTTTCACCATGTTGGCCAGGCTGGTCTCGAACCCCTGACCTCAGGTGATCTGCCCACCTCGGCCTCCCAAAGTGCTGGGTTACAGATTACAGGCGTGAGCCACCGTGCCCAGCCCCCAGAATATTTTTTGAGGACCAATAATGTGGATGGAGTTAAGACCACTGAACTGCACACTTAAAAATGATCACAGTGTAAATTTTGTTATACACATGTATTTTCCACAATTAAGTATTTTAAAAGACATATTGAATATTTAAAAACTCACAAATCATTTTTAATATTGATTATATGTTGAAGTAATATTTTGGATATATGGGTTCAATGAAATATATTAATAAAATTAGTTTGATTTTTACTAATAATTAATTTTAATAATTAATAAATTAGTTTGATTAGTTAGTTTATTTTTAGTTTTTAAAGTGTGGCTATGACAATTTTACATTGCTGGACTGGGCACAGTGGCTCACTCCTGTAATGCTAGCACTTTGGGAGGCCCAGGCAGGAGGATCACTTGAGGCCAGGAATTCAAGATTAGTCTGGGCAACATAGCAAGACCCTGTCCCTACAAAACATATAAATTAAAAAAAAAAAAATTAGCCAAGCCTGGTGGTGTGCACCTATAGTCCCAGCTACTCAGGAGCTGAGGTGGAAGGATCGCTGGAGCCCGGGAGGTCGAGGCTGCAGTGACCCATGATCGTGTCACTGCACTCTAGCCTAGGTGATAGAGTGAGACCTTGTCTCAAAAGAGAAAATAAAAAAAATTTAAATTGCTTATTCCATTCCGATCTGTGGCTTGTGTTGTATGTATGTTGGATAGTGCTGACCTAGACCAATGGCCGGCACACTTTAGGCACTTAAATGTGGGTTTAATATGGGAATGAATACAGTTGCAGCCAAATAGGTGCTTTTCAGGCATAAAACAAACAAACAAACAAAAACTGTTGTATCTGGAAGGCTCCAAGGGAATGGGAGAGAGTTTTGTGTCGGGGTAGTTTACATAACCAAATCATCATAATTAATATCTATTATTATTATTTGAGACAGGGTCTCACTCTGTCACCCAGGCCAGAGTACAGTGGTGCTATCTTAGCTCAGTGCAACGTTTGCCTCCCGGGCTCAAGCGATCCTCCCACCTCAGCTTCCTGAGTAGCTGGGACTACAGGTGCACACCACCATGCCCAGCTAATTATTGTATTTTTTCTGTAGAGGCAGGGTTTTGCCATGTTGTCTAGGGTGATCTCAAACTCTTGGACTCAAGCGATTCTCTTGCTTTGGCCTCCCAAAGCGCTGGGATTACAAGTGTTAGGCACTGCATCTGTCCAATATCTATTATTATGCTGATGATAGCAGCCACCATCCGCTGAGTACCTAATGTGCCAGGAACTGTCACGGCACTTTAAGCCGTCATCTCATTTAATCCTTGAGTCAATGCTCCAGGGGGTCATTGCCTCTGCAGCATAGACAGCTGCCCAAGGTCACCCCGCTGGAGAGCGGAGAGCAAGGGTTTGCCTGAGGGCTGGTCCAAGCCTCCTAATACCCCTGCCTTTCCCAGGGTCCAGGCTCTGTGTGCTGTCTTGTCCTATGGGACTTGATGGCAACTGCCTGGGATGGAGAGCAGACACCAGCCCTGCTCACACACCCACCCACAGGTGGGGCCTTCAGAGGAACAGGGAGCCCCAGCCAGAGGCAAGCAGATGATGCTGTTGACAGTCTAGGAAAAAGGCCAGGCGCTGTGGCTCATGCCTGTAATCACAGCACTTCGGGAGGCTGAGGCAGGTGGATCACTTGAGGGTAAGAGTTTGAGATCAGCCTGGCCAACATGGTGAAACCCTGTCTCTACTAAGAATTCAAAAATTAGCTGGGCATGGTGGCATACCCCTGTAATCCCAGCTACTTAGGAGGCTGAGGCAGATTAATCACTTGAACCTGGGAGACGGAGGTTGCAGTCAGCTGAGATCATACCACTGCACTCCAGTCTGGGCGAAAGCGCGAGACTTTGTCTCAAAAAAATAAAATAAAATAAAAGTCCAGGAAGAGAATTCAGCAATTCATAATCTCTGATCTCCTTAAGCTCACTCATCCAGATCCGGCCACCACCACTCTCAAGTTCAAGGACTCCGGGAAACCGGCTGGGGCTTGGGTGGTCATTCTCGTTCAAGGCAGTTGAGGAGATGGCTCTGGGCCCAGCCTGACCCAAGAGAGGGCCCTGCCCCTGTCCCTGACGCTGCAGCAGCCACAGCTCTCTGTGGGGGTGTGGCCTTTCCCTCCCATCCCTGGGGCTCCAGGCCTGAAGCTGAAAGCCAGGGCCTACCCAAGACCTCATACCTGGGGCTCAAATTTGTTTGTATAGAGGCCCACGGTGGTGTCTAATGTGCGAGCTCCTCAGGGGGCGCCTCGGCTGTAAACTGCATAGATCAGAACCCCCTGGAATGGGGAAGAGGTTTGCAACACATGGACGAGAACTTCTGCTGTCTCACAACTCCAATCATGTCTGTAAGTCGTGGGTTTGAACTTGAGGAAACCCCTTGAGTCTGGTCAGAGACAGTTGACTGAAGAAGCCAACTGAGACCTAATTCCCTCAGTGAGAACTGGGTGTCAAGGAGTCTGGCCTCAGAGAGAGTAAAAATCCCACCTTGTGTGGACTGTGGGCCCCCCCCCACCCTTGAGGAGAGTCAGTGCAGAGCTGAGGGCAGTGGTTCTCCAAGTCTGGTCCCCAGACTGGCTGAAACAGCATCACCTGAGAGCTTGTTAGAAAGGCAAATCCTCAGTCTTCCCCCGAGGCCTCTGGGTTTTAACTAGCAGTCTGGGTTTTAACAGCCTTCCAGGAGGCTCTGGCCATGCTAAAGTTTGAGAACCACCAGCCCGCCACCTTACTCTTCCAAGTTGGGCACCAGAACCAGCAACACTGGCATCATCAGCCTGTTAGAGACACAAAAGCTGGGTCCCACTTGACCTGCTGAATCAGAATCTGTATTTTAACAAGACCCCTAGCGACTCATGTGCATGTTAACATTTGAGACGTGACCGGGCAAGGTGGCTTATGCCTGTAATCTGAGCACTTTGGGAGGCCGAAGTGGGAGGATCACTTGAGCCCAGGAATTTGAGACACCCGTCACTACAAAAAAATACAAAAATTAGTCGGGCATAGTGGCGTGCGCCTGTTATCTCAGCTACTCAGGAGGCTGAGGCAGGAGAATCGTCTGAACCCAGGAAGCGGAGGTTGCAGTGAGCCAAGATTGCACCACTGCACTCCAGCCTGGGCGACAGAGCAACACCCTGTCTCAAAAAAAATAAAAAATAAAATGTTTCCTAGATAATTTGTTAATATGTGCAGCAGAGTTTGGGAGCCACAAAGCTAGAGCAAGTCAGCAAACTTTTTCGGGAAAGGGCCAGGCAGCAGTATTTTAGGCTTTGTGTGCCATACAGTCTATGTTGTAGCCACTCAATGCTGCCATCATAGTGCAAAAGCAGCTGTAGATAACATGTAAATGACTGGGCATGGCTATGGTTCAACCACACTTCACTTATGAACACTGAATTTTGAATTTCATTTGATTTGCATATGTCATGAAATGTGATTTTTTTTCCAACCATGTAAACCATTCTTAACTCACAAGCTGCACAAAACACAGCTGGTGGATCAAACACCGGCCTTTGGGCCATAGTATGCAGACCCCTAGGCTGGAGGAATTAATTGAGGGCAAGGAAGCCCAGATTGGGCTGAGTGCAGTGGCTCACACCTGTACTCCCAGCGCTTTGGGAGGCCGAGGCAGGTGGATCACGAGGTCAGGAGATTGAGACTGAGACCATCCTGGCTAACATGGTGAAACCCCATCTCTACTAAAAATACAAAAAATTAGCTGGGTATGGTGGCACATGCCTGTAGTCCCAGCTACGCAGGAGGCTGAGGCAGGAGAATTGCTTGAACCCAGGAGGCGGAGGTTGCAGTGAGCCGAGATCGCGCCATTGCACTCCAGCCTGGACACAGAGTGAGACTCTGTCTCAAACAAAACAAAACAAAACCAAACCCCCAAAAAACAAAAAACCAGATTGCAGGCCTCCTCCTCCTTCCTGGTGTTTGCACATAGAATCGCCCCTGCACAGTCTCAGAAAACTTAGCAGCACTTGATTATGAAAAGGTTATGTTGACAAGGCCCAATCAAGTACCAACTTGATCTGGCCCTAGGCCAGAGACTTCAGGTTGGGCCCCAAATCCTCCATCATGCTGGCAGGATTTCAGGGAGCTGCCTTCCTATGGGTGACTCTGCGCCCCACCTTTCTGGCTGGCTATTTCGTTGGCCCTTAGTGATCTTTTACTGTGCAGCAGGCACTGTGCTTAGCTTTACTCACATTATCTCATCTCCTTCTTATAGCCACTCTGAAAGACAGGGAGAGCTAGAATACACTCATGCATATTATTGTAGTCTTTATTTTATTTTATTTTATTTTATTTTTTTCTTTAGACAAAGTCTCACTCTAACACCCCGGCTGGAGTGCCTTGGCGCAATCTAGGCTCACTGCAACTTCTGCCTCCTGGGTTCAAGCAATTCTCCTGTCTCAGCCTCCTGAGTAGCTGGGATTACAGGCATCCGCCACCACATTCGGCTAATTTTTGTATTTTTAGTAGAGACAGGGTTTCACTATGTTGGCCAGGCTGATCTCAAACTCCTGACCTCAGGTGATCCACCAGCCTCGACCTCCCAAAGTGCTGGGATTACTGGCATGAGCCACTGTGCCTGGCTGCATCTTAGTATACACCTGTTTTTTAGATGAAGAGACGGAAGCACAGAGAGGTCAGGTGATTTGCCCAAATCACACAGTGAGAGTAAGTAGCAGAGCAAAATTGAAACCATGTCTGTTTGCTCCAGAGCCTGCTCTCATAACCACTTTGCTATATTGTCTCCTGATAATCTATATTAAGGACAATCAATAATCTACCACCATCACCAGTCACCACAATGCCCAGACACAGTCGTCTCCAGAACAAGCCCTGGGCAGCAAACTTGGGCCATTTGCATCTTGATTGGCATTTACACTCAACCTTTCTCTGCCTTGAGCTGCAGCTAGAGCTGAGGCACTCAAAACAGTTCTGTACCTTCTGCAGGAAGAAGGAGGCTGGCAGGGCAGCCCTGTGTGGTTGTGCAGGCTGTGCCCTATACAACCCCAAGGAGCATCCTTCATCATGTATGTAGTCTGTGTGATTGACAATGACATCCCTGGAGTTGGCAGCACACATACCCCACAGGCATTTATGGCAGCCCTAGAGGCTGGAGGCAAGACACTCAGGATTCCCTGGCATAGCATTGCCCTTCGGTGCCCACCTTTACTGCTATTTAAAAGCAAATCATCAAAAAGGGAGATGAGCCCACAAGGAAATGCCATCATGCATGGTGGAGGTGTGTGCCAGCAGCTCTGGGGAACCCTTTGGGACAGGAGCAGGAAGGAGTTTTCCCTGAGAGCTCCTCCATGCAGCCTGGAAAAGGATCCTGCTCCCTGCTCTCTCTCAGACCGGATCGGCGGCAGCATCAGCTCTGAACTCTCGACCCTGTTCCACACAAAAGCTCCCCTCCCATCCCTCCACACCCTGGCTCCTTGAGAAGAAAAAAAGGCCCTTGAGTGGTCTCTCCAGTCATGTCCCCACACTGCTCTCCAGTGCCCGTTCTCACACTGGGCAACACCTACTTCTTGCAATCCGAAGATTGAGCTGCTGGGAACTACCAACCAGACGCCCTGAGTGATTCCCTTAACTGCTGCCCCCTTTGCAGAGTGTTTGTTTTTTCCTTTTATGATTTCAGCCAGGCCCTGTGCCAGGGCCTCACAGGCATTAGCTCATGTACCTCTCACCACAGCCCTGTGAGGAGGAACTGTGATCATCACCATTTTACAGACAAGGCCGCTGAGGTTCAGAGAGGTTAGGTCAATTGCCTGAAGTCACACAGCTCAAAAGCAGCAGAGCTAGGAATCAAATTTAGGTCTTTCAGGCTTTAGAGCCGAAATTCTTAGCCATCTTTCTAGGGGATGATGTGTCATCATGTCCTTTGGGTCTGTTACCCCATCTGTGGGCTGGGTCTTGGGTCTGGGAAGCCATGTGGGTGACCATAATGTTGCTGCTGGTGGTGATGGTGATGATGGTGAGAATGGTGATGGTGATGGTGATAATAGAGGTGATGGTGAGGGTGATGGTGGTCATGATGCTGATGATGGTGATGATAATGGTGATGATGGTGCTGAGGATGGTGATGGTGATGATGATGGTGATGATGGAGGTGATGGTGAGGGTGATAGTGGTGATGGTGATGATGATGATGGTGAGGATGGTGATGGTGATGATGGAGGTGATGGTGAGGGTGATAGTGGTGATGGTGATGATGATGATGGTGAGGATGGTGATGGTGATGATGGAGGTGATGGTGAGGGTGATAGTGGTGATGGTGATGATGATGATGGTGAGGATGGTGATGGTGATGATGGAGGTGATGGTGATGGTGGTGATGGTGATGATGATGATGGAGATGATGATGATGGTGATGATGGAGGAGATGGTGAGGGTGATGGTGGTGATGGTGATGGTGATGATGATGATGGTGATGATGATGGTGATGATGGAGGAGATGGTGAGGGTGATGGTGGTGATGGTGATGGTGATCATGATGGTGATGATGGTGATGGTGGTGAGGATAGTGATGGTGGTGATGGTGAGGATGGTGATAATGGTTGTGATGATGGTGGTGATGGTGATCCTGATGGTGGTGATGGTGAGGATGGTGACGGTGATGACGGAGGAGATGGTGATGGTGATGGTGGTGAGGATGGTGATGGTGATCATGATGGTGATGATGGTGATGGTGGTGAGGATAGTGATGGTGGTGATGGTGAGGATGGTGATAATGGTTGTGATGATGGTGGTGATGGTGATCCTGATGGTGGTGATGGTGAGGATGGTGACGGTGATGACGGAGGAGATGGTGATGGTGATGGTGGTGAGGATGGTGATGGTGATCATGATGGTGATGATGGTGATGGTGGTGAGGATGGTGAGGGTGGTGATGGTGAGGATGGAAATGGTGATGGTGATGATGGGGATGATGGTGGTGATGATGATGGTGGTGGTGATGGTGAGGATGGTGATGGTGAGAGGTGATGAGGGGGATGGTGGTGATGGTGACTATGAGGATGGTAATGGTGATGATGATGGTGATGGCAAGGATGTACCTACTTGATAGGGTTATTATGTGCAGATTAACTGAGAGGACTCAGGCAAAACATTGCTCCCTATGCCTGTACTTTGTTTAAGACACAGGGACTCACTCTGTCACCAAGGCTGGAGTGCGGTGGCACGATCATGGCTCATTGCAGACTTGAACTCCTGCCTCAAGTGATCCTCCCACCTCAGCCTCCCAAGTAGCTGAGACTACAGTTGCCACAACATGTGGCTAATTAAAAAAAAAAATTATAGAGACAGTCTCACTATGTTGCCCAGGCAGGCTGGTCTCAAACTCCTGGGCTCGAGCAATCCTCCCACGTTGGCCTCCCAAAGTGCAGGGATTACAGGCATGAGCCACTGCACTAGGCTCCCATGCCTGTTCTATAGTAAGCACTTATAGATGCTGGGTCAGCTGGGCTCCCTGTGCCCTCGGCCTCCAGAATGGGTTCCAGGGCATCGCAGTTTATTAAATAAACATGTTCTTTGCCAAACACCAGGTGGAAGGCATGAATCAGAGACAAGAAAGGGAAAGAATGGTGACTTTTTTTTTTTTTTTTGAGACAGAGTTTCACTCTTGTTGCCCAGGCTGGAGTGCAATGGTGCAATCTCGGCTCACTGCAACCTCTGCCTCCCAGGTTCAAGCGATTCTCCTGCCTCAGCCTCCTGAGTAGCTGGGACTACAGGCATGCACCATCACACCTAGCTAATTTTATATTTTTAGTAGAAACGGGGATTTCTCCATGTTGGTCAGGCTGGTCTCAAACTCCCAACCTCAGGTGATCCGCCTGCCTTGGCCTCCCAAAGTGCTGGGATTACAGGCTTGAGACACCACACCCAGCCGGTGACATGTTTTTCTCTTAGCCCCTTCTGTTTCCTGCTCTGTTTCCATTTCCTGCCAACCTCTGAAATCCAGCTTTGTCTTTCCAGGCCCTAGTCTGGTCCACGCGTTCCCCACCTTGTGCCAGAGTTGGGCTGGCATAGTAGCTGGCCTTGGATCCAAAACCTTGGGAGGGAGGCCCAGGGTCCATGGTCCCCTCAGCCCCTATGAAGGCCATCTGCCTGTAGGAAGCCAGGCCTCCAGGGAAATTTGAAGGCTGGGAATGTGGCGCCCTGAAGGCAAGGGGCTGAGTATCCTCTTTGTTGGGGGAGATTAGAATCTTCACCTGCACAGTGACCCAGGGTGGTTCCTGGCATTGTGAAAAGCCGAAACCTTACACTTGGCTGTGGGTGAACCAAAGGCTTCGAGAGCCATGTCACAGAGAAAAAAATTCCCCTCCTCCTCCACACTCACCTCTCAGATGACACCAAGAAGCTGAGGAGAGGCAAGCTGAGGTGAACAGAGTGGGATCTACAGTCAAACTGCTTGGGTTTGAATCCCAGACACACCATTTGCTAGCTCTGTGTGACCTTGGGCAAGTTACTTAAGCTCTCTGAGCCTATTTTCTTTTCTGTGAAATGCAGACAATTACATTATCTGTTTCACTGGATTGTTGTAAAATACATCAAAATCCTGCAGTGAGAGAGCTCAGTTTCTCTGTGTGTAAAAGGGGGATAATAATTGTACCTGGCCGGGCGTGGCAGTTCACACCTGTAATCCCAGCACTTTGGGAGGCCAAGGTGGGAAGACTGCGTGAGCTCAAGAGTTCGAGAGTAGCCTGGGCAACATGGCCAAACTGTGTCTCTACAAAAACAAACTGAATAAAAAAGTTAGCTGGCCGTAGTGGTGTGCACTTGCAGTCCCAGCTACTGGAGAGGCTGAGGTGGGAGGATCGCTTCAGCCTGGGATGTTGAGGCTGCAGTGAGCTGTGATTGAGCCACTGCACTCCAGCCTGGGCAACAGAGTGAGACCCTGTCTCAACAAACAAGAAAAATGTAAAAATAATATTAATAATTAAAAAACTGTACCTACCCCATATGGTTGCTGAAAGAATTCAATGAAAGAATGCACATGCCTGGCATGTAGTCATACTTAAAAAATGCTGCTGGCCAGGCGCGCTGGCTCATGTCTGTAATCCCAGCACTTTGGGAGGCCAAGGTGGGCAGATCACGAGGTCAAAAGATCAAGGCCATCCTGGCCAACATGGTGAAACCCTGCCTCTACTAAAAATACAAAAATTAGCTGGGCATGGTGGTGCGCACCTATAGTACCAGCTACTTGGGAGGCTGAGGCAGGAGAATCGCTTGAACCCGAGAGGCAGTGGTTGCAGTGAGCCGAGGTCGTGCCACTGCACTCCAGCCTGGTGACAGAGCGAGACTCTATTTCAAAACAAACAAACAAACAAACCACACACAAAAAAAAGGTGCTTATTTTTATTATTATTACTGTAGAGGAGAGAGCCATTTGGGCCCCATCAGAGTTGATTTGGCAAATGATAGCATGTGTTGAAAAAGAAACTGAGTCCAGTTCGGTCCTTGTATGTAAGGCAAACAAAACAACAGGGTTCCCAGACAAGGTGACCACACCTCCTCAAGTGAATGAGATCCTTTGTAGAGGGGTCTTCAGGACAGGGTTTTTAGCCAGCTGGATCATAAGATCCAACAAGAATACAGCCCTGCCCATTTCAGGACCAGCCACCATTGGTGGGGCCCTACTGGGAGTTCAAGATTAGGGGTGAAGATGGGGAGGGGACCAGAGAATGGGGGTCCATGGAGTTTCCTGGAGGATGAGAGATGTGGCTAGGTCACCACTGTATTTTTAGTGGCTAGCCCAATGCTGATATGCATCCATCCATCCGTCATTCATTCATTTATTCATTCAATAAACGTTCACTGAGCATCTACTGGGAACTCGGACGATAGCAGTAAACAAAACACATAGAACCTTGCCTCTAAGTGTTTCAGTTCCTGTGAACTAGTGTTATAGCACTCAGGAAACACTCCCTAAATACTTTTTGAATGAATGAATGAGTTGCAAAGAGAACTGCTTTGTATTGGGAAAGAAAGCATCTTCTCCCTTCCCACCCAAATGTAGGAAAATGTGCAGCCTCCTTCCCCTCCACCACAGCTCTCCTCCAGGTTCTGCTTTCTGTGAGGGTTGGGGAGGGGAATCTGCCCAGTGGGTTCACCATCCTGTGGCCAGGATGGCGCCACTCTCTATCATCTGGTGCCAAGGGATTGGGGGAGGTGAGGCCCAGCTAGGCTCCCATTCCAACAGCCAGCGACTTGTAACCAACCAGATTGTCATCCACTCGGACATCCGCCCTCCCTCCACTCACCCAAGGCCCTGATTCTGAGATTTCAATTTTCCCTGAATTCTGCAGATAAAGCCGTTTCTGGCTTCTTAGCCCAGAGCTCTCCCATCATTGCCCTACCCTCGTCCCTTCTCCAAGCAGGGCAGGAGCAGCATAGCAGCCATTTGGAGGTTATCAGAGCAAAAGCCAGGGTGGGTCCAGTGCCTGGGGGTCAGCATGCTGTGCACTTGGCTTGCTAATGCCTCATGATCCCCCCAAATTCCCCCCACCAAGTTATCCTGTGGACAGGTGGGGGTCCACCTGTCCCGCAACTGAGCTCCAACTCCAGCCTGCCTGACTCCCAAACTCTTAACTGTTAAACAAATAGCCTGTCCCGGTACAGCTAAACAGACTGGGAGACTTCAGCACCCAAATCTTGCCCTTAATGCTTTAAGGAGCCAGGCGAGGTGGCTCATGCCTATAATCCCAACACTTTGTGAGCTCAAGGTGGGAGGATTCCTTGAGCCCAGGAGTTCGAGACCAGCCTGGGCAATATAGTGAGACCCTGTCTACAAAAATGAAAGAAAGGAAAGAAAATGTTTTAAGGACAGGAATCGACTCCCCAGACAGCCTGGGGTAAACCAGAACTCTCCTGGTCCCTTCTCCTAGGGCAGGCAAAGCTCTGCCTCCAATGTAGTGGGGTAATGAAGGCCTCCGCCTCCCTACATCAGCCTCTGCTCCCCCACCGCATCCCCAAATGCAACCAGGGAGGGAGGGTGGGTGTTGGGTGCTGGAGGCAGGGGTCTCTGCCGTGTACAGGCCCATGGACATCTCTTGGGGCTTTCTCTCTCTTCCTAAATCTCCCCCTCTTCCCTATCTCCTTTCCTCTCCAACACTCCCCTCCTGGCCCCATTAATGAGCCAGGCATGTACCAGGCATGTTTCTAAACATTTCACATTTCTCCCTCAATCTCTAAAACAATCCTTGAAAGCCTGCATTGAAGTCCACAGCCTCAGACCGCAAGCCTCCTCGTGGTCTCTCTCCCTAACCCAACCTGCCAAAGCCTCTCTCCAACTCCTTCTTGCTGGGGTGCAAACTTAGTCCTTGAGAAAGACAAAGGTAATCCCCTCCTGGGGTGGGGGTAAGGTGGGGTGGTGGTGGTGTTTTCCAATCAGGATTCAAATGTTGAGCTCAATTAGAGAATCAACAACCTCCACACATAGACGTAGGTGAGACACCCACCTAGGAATTTCAGGAATCAGCCGGTGGGTGAGACAAAGCTAGTTTTGGGAGGGTGCAACCCAGCCCCTGCTTAAGGTCCTCAAATGAGTCCAATCAGGAGTAGCTCTTGAGAGAGGCTACAGAAGACTTTCCAGATCTTAGTCCTCCTTCCAGACCTTGGCTAAGGAATGAGCTCCCTAGCATGTGGAGGGGAACAAGGCGGCCTACATTGATCCTGGAGGTCTGAAAGGAAAGGGCCACATCTGCCAAGGGGCCACCAGTGGCCCCAATCACCAAGATTTTCCCAGCCAGTAGGAGGCCAAGGTGGGCGGATCACTTGAGATCAGGAGTTCGAGACCAGCCTGGCCAACATAGTGAAACCCTGTCTCTACAAAAAATACATAAATTAGGTGGACATGGTGGTGCACACCTGTAATCATAGCTACTCGGGAGGCTGAGGCAGGGGAATTACTTGAACCTGGGAGGCAGAGGTTGCAGTGAGCTGAGATCATGCCACTCCAGCCTGGCAACAGAGTGAGACTCTGTCTCGAAAAAAAAAAAAATTCCCAGTCAGGGAGGCACTGGGGAAGAGAGAGTTGAGGTTGAAACTCAGGTTCTGTTTTTGCTGTGTGTCCCCAGGGCAAGTTTCTGAACCTCTCTGAGCCTCAGTGTCTTGTAGCCTCACCTCATCAGCTGAGCATCCCTTCCCTGTTTTTGGCCTCCTCAAGCCACCTCTCATCCAACCTCCAGGTTCATTTCAGCCCCATGACTATATTTTGGCTAGGACACTGTTTTCTTCACGTAAAAAATAAATCACTGTTTTGAAAACACAAATGCTAAGACTTTCAGGGTTGGTCAGGTGCAGCGGCTCATGCCTGTAATCCCAACACTTTTTGAGGCCGAGGCGGGCAGATCAGTTGAGGTCAGGAGGTCGAGACCAGCCTGGCCAATGTGGTGAAATCCCATCTCTACTAAAAATACAAAATTAGCCTGGTGCAGTGGTGGGCGCCTGTAATCCCAGCTACTGGGGAAATTGAGGCATGAGAACTGCTTGAACCCAGGAGGCAAAGTTTGCAGTGAGCTGAGATTGTGCCACTGCATTCCAGCCTGGGTGATAGAGTGAGACTCTGTCTCAAAAAGAGAAAGAAAAAAACAAACAAACAAAAAGCCCCAACTTAGGCCAGGCGAGGTGGCTCATGCCTGTAATCCCACTTTGGGAGGCCGAGGCGGGCGGAGGTCCAGAGTTCAAGACCAGCCTGGCCAACATGGTGAAACCCAGTCTTTACTAAAAATACAAAAATTAACTGGGCGTGGTGGCACGTGCCTGTAATCCCAGTTACTTGGGAAGCTGAGACCTGAGAATCACTTGAAATGGGAAGGCAGAGGTTACAGTGAGCCAAGATTGTGTACTGCACTCCAGCCTGGGCAACAGAGTGATACTTTGTCTCAAACAAAACAAAACAAAACAAAACAAAAAGACTTTCAGCCTTATTTGATGTTCATTTATTTAACACATTTATTTAGGCCTTACTGTATGCTGGGCACTGTTCTAAGCACTTGACACATTTAATCCTCATAACATTCCTAATGAAGTGAGAATCTTATCATTTCCCATTTACAGATGAGAAAACTGAAGGACAGAGAAATTAAGTAACTTGCCTGAGGTCACCCAGCTAATAAGTGGCAGAGCCAGCAGTCCAGGTTAGCAGCCCCCAGGTAAAGAATCGCTGCATCTTTTATGTACTCCCATCAGCCAACAAGATTTTGTTCAAATCTACATTTTGCAATTTACATTATGGAAACACAATTTCTTTTTAATTTTGTAAATACAAAGTGATAAAAAAAATCCAGACTTGATCTTTTTTTTTTTTTTTTTTTTTTGACACAGGGTTTTTTTACTTCTGTTGCCCAGGCTGGAGTACAGCAGCATGATCTTAGCTCACTGCAACCTCTGCCCCCGGGGTTCAAGTGATCCCCCTGCCTCAGCCTCCCAAGTAGCTGGGACTACTACCACCACACTTGGCTAATTTTTGTATTTCTTGTAGAAACAGGGTTTTGCCATGTTGCCCAGGCTGGTCTCGAACTCTTGGGTGCAAGAGATCAATCCACTGCAGCCTCCTAAGTGCTGGGATTACAGGTGTGGGCCATTGTGCCCAGCCCAGACTTGATGCTTTTACAGATTCGCTAGGTCCCTGCTCCACTCGAATCTGCTGGCCTTAGTATTTGGTCCAATTGCTGATTCCAGCCTCCCTACTCTCCTAATCCTGACCTCCTACAAGAGCCTCAGGCATGCAGAGAGAGTATTTTGTATGGATGAAGTAATTGAATCCCTGCAGGATTTTTGTGAGGCCAGCACTGTTAGGCAGCCCCATTTCACACATGGGAAAACTGAGGCTTAAAGAGGTAGAGCCACTTGATCAAGTACACACAGCTGAGAAGTGATAGAACCAAAGAATAGAGCTCAAGCATTCTGATGTCAAAGCCTCCAGTTGTTTGTTTTTTTTTTTTTTTTGCATCTCCCAATTTTTTTATTGTGGCAAAATATATAACATAAAATTTATCATTTTAACCAACTGTAAGCATACACTTCAGTGGCATTAAGTACACTGCAACCATGATCACTATCCATTTCCAGAACTTTTTTTTTTTTTTTTTTTTTTTTTGAGATAGGGTCTCACTCTGTGGCCCAGGCTGGAGTGCAATGGTGCTATCTATCATGGCACACTGCATCGTCAACCTCCTGGGTTCAAGCGATCCTCCCTTGATCCAGCCTCCTGAGTGGCTGGAACTATAGGTGCACACCATCACATCTGGCTAATTTTTTTGTACTTTTTTGCAGAGATGAGGTTTCACCATATTGTCCAGGCTGATCTTGAACTCCTGGCTCAAGTGATCCGCCCACTTTGGCCTCCCAGAGTGCTGGGATTACAGGCTTGCATTTCCAGAACTTTTTAATCATCCCAAACAGAATGAGACTGTGTACCCATTAAGCAATAACCCCCCCATCCCCCAGCCCTCATAACCTCTATTCTATTTTCTGTCTCTATGAATTTTCCTATTCTAGTTACTTTATATAAGTAGAATCATATAATATTTGTCTTTTTGTGATGAAAGCCTCTACTTTTTAAAAAGCTAGTATTTTTAAATTTGAAAGCATAATGTATAATTTGAGTGGTGTCAAAAGGAACTCATCTTATTTCTTTTGTCTTTTTTTTTTTTTAAAGACATAGTCTCACTATGTTGCCCAGGCTGTTCTCAAATTCTTGGCCTTAAGCAATCCCCCCTCCTTGGCCTCCCAAAGTTTGTTGGGATTACAGGCGTCAGCCACCACACTCAGCCACCTTGTTCCAACATTATGCTTGTTTTATTTTTATTTACTTATTTATTTTTATTTTTTTGAGATGGAGTTTTGTTCTCATTGCCCAGGCTGGAGTGCTGGCATGATCTCAGCTCACTGCAACCTCTGCTTCCCGGGTTCAAGCAATTCTCCTGCTTCGCCTCCCAAGTAGCTGGGATTGCAGGTGCCTGCCACCATGCCCAGCTAATTTTTGTATTTTTAGTAGAGATGGGTCTTCACCATGTTGGTCAGGCTAGTCTCGAACTCCTGGCCTTAGGTGATCCACCCGCCTTGGCCTCCCAAAGTGCTGGGATTACAGGTGTGAACCACTGCACCTGGCCATTATGCTTGTTTTAAATAAGAAGGTGTGTGGCTAAAATTTATAAGTATAATATAATAAACATATGGGGCAAAAAAATATGAAGAATGCCAAATTGTATGTAATGAAAGATTAGTCTCCTTTTCACCTAAGACCCACAGTTTCACCTATGCAAAGGCAAACACTATTACCAGCTTCCAGTGTGTACTCCAGATTTTAATGTGCATGTATATATACACATTCTCTTTTAGCAATACATCTGGAAGATTGTTTCACATCACTTTTTTTTTTTTTTTTTGAGATGGTGTTTCACCCTGTCACCCAGGCTGGAGTGCAGTGGCACGATCTCAGCTCACTGCAACCTCCGCCTCCCTGGTTCAAGCGATTCTCCTGCCTCAGTCTCCCAAGTAGCTGGGATTACAGGCACCCGCAACCATGCCTGCCTAATTTTTGTAGTTTTGGTAGAGACGAGGTTTCACTATGTTGGTCAGGCTAGTCTCTAACTCCTGACCTCAGGTGATCCACCCATCTGGGCCTCCCAAAGTGCTGGGATTACAGGTGTGAGCCACCGGGCCCAGCCTCACATCACTTTATAGAGAGCTACTGTTTTCTTTTTAATGGCTGCCTCCCAGTCTTTTATGTAGCTGTTCCAACACTTACAGTATTTAGTTCCTTTCTGGTGGATATTTTAAATAGTTCCAATTGCTTGTTCTCACAGTGCTGAATATCCTTGTCCTAATAAGTTGTGCCCAATGCAGAGATAACCACTGGGTCAATTCCTGCAGGTGAAATGGCAGATTCATAGGGTATGTGCATCTTCAGTGTTGACATGTTTGCCTAACTGCCCTCAGAGTTAGGCCAAGAGCTTGCACCAATTTGCACCCTGACCACTGGCCTAGGCCATTCACTCCCTGGGCTCCCTCATCCGAGGCTGGGCCATGGTGTGAGTTAGGCCAAGAACTTGCACCAGTTTGTACCCTCACCAGCTGAATTTGAGAGTCCTGGTTTTCCCGCATCTTCATCAACACTGAGTGTTACTCGACAACCTGACAGGTGGAAAACAATCATTGTGGGTTTCTTTTTTCAGGGTGCAGTTGAGAATCTTTTCATCTGTGTGAATTCAATATATACTTCTTTTCTTGTGATCAACCAAATTATAGCCTTTGCTCTTTAACTTTTTGGATGGGTATTCAGTCTTTGATTTGCAAGAACACATTTCTTTTTCTCCCGAGACAGGGTCTCGCTCTGTTGCCCAAGTTGGAGTGCAGTGGTGCAATCATAGCTTGCTGCAGCCTCCAACTCCCGGGCACAAGCCATCTTCCTGCCTCAGCCTCCCAGGTAGCTGGGACTTGTGCCATTATGCCTGGCTAATCATTCTTTTTTATAGAGAGGGGGTCTCACTATATTGCCCAGGCTGGTCTCAAACTCCTGGCCTCAAGCAAGCAATCCTCCCTCCTTGGCCTTCCAAAGTGCTGGGATTACAGGCATGAGTCACTGTGCTCAGCCTGCAAGAACCCTATCCATAACATAATTCTTGGTCATAACAGTGGCAAATATTTTAACTAGCTTGGAATGCCTAAGTTTATGTGGGTTTTTTTTTTTTTTTTGGTCATGCAGAACATATTAACTTTTATGTAGTCAGACCCAGAAATCTTGAAGGCCTTTTATTATTTTTATTTTTAAAATAGAGACAGGGTCTCACTATGCTGCCCAGGCTGGTCTCAAGCTCCTGGCCTCAAGCAATCCTCTCGCCTCAGCCTTCCTGAGTGCTGGAATTACATGTGTGAGCCACCGTGCCTTGTCCTTCTGACTCTTAATCAGTGCTTCAAAGAGGATGTGTGGAGGGGCGTGCTTCTTGATTTGAAGTCATCTGCAGGATATGACTGTCCCCAACCTGAGCTTGACCTGGGGCCTCCTTAATAGTCCTCTTGTAGAGTTGAGATCATTCCTCACTGCCTAGGACTTGTGCCTTGACACATGCTCTCATGGGGGCCAAGAGAGAAGGCCCACAGGCACAGAGGAGCCTCTAAGAACAGGCTCTTTATAAGGTGGCTGTGATGGTTAATACTGAGTGTCAACTTAATTGGATTGAAGGATGCAAAGTATTGATCCCGGGTGTGTCTGTGAGGGTGTTGCCAAAGGAGATTAACATTTGAATCAGTGGGCTGGGAAAGGCAGACCCACTCTTAATCTGAGTGGGCACCAGCTAATCAGCTGCCAACACAGCTAGTATATAAAACAGGTAGAAAAATGTGAAAAGCCTAGACTGGCCTAGCCTCCTAGGCTACATCTTTCTCCCATGCTGGACCCTTCCTGCTCTCAAACATTGGACTCCAGGTTCTTCTGTTTTGGGACTCAGACTGGCTTCCTTGCTCCTCAGCTTGCAGACAGCCTATTGTGGGACCTTGTGATCATGTGAGTTAATACTTAATAAACTCCCCTTTAGCTATCTATCTGTCTATTATCTATCTATCTATCTATCTATCTATCTATCTATCATCTATCTATCTATCATCTATCCATCCATCCTATGAATTCTGTCCCTCTAGAGAACCCTAACTAATACAGTTATAGTGGGGTGGAAGCAGGTCTTCAGCTGTCAGGGGCAGTCCTCACTAGAAAGCAGCTCCTCTAAAAGTCAAGTTTGCCCCAGGCCCTCAAGTGGGGGCAGACTGGAAGCTCTAAGTATAGGATGGTGAGCAAATTTGGAAGAATAATAGTTTAGGAACTCCACCAGCTCCCTTAGCAACTTTTCTATCTGAAAAAAAATGGTTTCTTCCAAGCTCCAGGACCAAGAGGGACATGCTTTATCTTATGATACACCCTCTAGATTATGTCTTTGCTGAGGACAGAACTCTGCACCATCCACCCTCCCTTCTAGTGCAAGTCGGACACAGACGGCTGGAGGAGTTCTCATTTGAAGTTTTATGCTAGGCCAGTGATTCTCACACTTGACTGTCCATCAGAATCACTAAGAGAGCTTATTAAAATACAGATTGTGGCCAGGCATGGTGATTCACACCTGTAATCCCAGCACTTTGGGAGGCCGAGGCAGCCACCTGGCCAACATGGTGAAACCCCATCTCTACAAAAAATACAAGAATTAGGTGGGTGTGGGGGCAGGCACCTGTAATCCCAGCTATTTGGGAGGCTGAGGCAGGAGAATCACTTGAATCCCAGAGGTGGAGGTTGCAGTGAGCCAAGTTCGTGCCACTGCACTCCAGCCTGGGTGACAGTCAGATTTTGTCTCAAAATAAATAAACAAATAAGATAAGATAAGATGAAATAAAATAAAATAAAATAAAATAAAATACAGATTGCGAGGCTCATTCTGAGAGTCTCTGATGTGGGAAGTCTGGGATGGGTGTGAGAATCTGCATTTCTGTTTTTTAGAGACAGGGCCTTATTCTGTCACCTAGGCTGGAGTACAATGGCATGATCATGGCTCACTGCAGCCTCAAACTCCTGAGCTCAAGCAACCCTTCTGCCTCAGCCTCCAGAGTAGCTAGGACTACAGGTGTGCACCACCATGCCTGGATAATTTTTAAATTTTGTACAGAGATGGAGTCTTGCTATGTTGTTCAGTCTAGTCTTGAACTCCTGGCCTCAATTGATTCTCTCACCTCAGCCTCCCTGAGTGCTGGGATTCCAGGTGGGAGCCACCGCACCCAGCTTGTACTCTGCATGTCTTTCTTTCTTTTTACTTTTTTAGAGACAGAGTCTTGCTCTGTCACCCCAGGCTGGAGTGTAGCCTGATGATCATAGCTCACTGCAGCTTCAAACTCCTGGGCTCAAGCAATCCTTCCACTTCAGCCTTGTGAGTAGCTGGGACTACAGGCATGCGCCACCACACCTGACTGAGAATCTGCCATTTCTTTCTATCTTTTCAATGAATTCATTATTTTTTGAGAAAAGGCCTCTCTCTGTTGCCCAGGCTGGGATGCAATCAGGTGATCAAAGCTCATTGCAGCCTCAACATCCTGGGCACAAGCAATCCTCTCATGTCAGCCTCCCAAGCAGCTGGGACTACTGGCATGTGCCACTATACCAGGCTAATTTTTGAATTTTTTGTGGAGTCTTGCTATGTTGCTTGGGCTGGTCTCAAACTCCTGGGCTCAAGTGGTCCTCCTGCCTCAGCCTTGCAAGCAGTTGGGATTACAGGCAATAGCCACTGCGCCTGGCATTTCCAACAAGTTCAGGTGATGATTATGCTGCTGGTGGGGGGACTACACTTTGAGACCCACTGGCTTAGGTCATTCACTCCCTGGGTTCCCCCGTCTAAGGCTGGTCTACCAAGTGAGTTAGGTCAAGGGGCCTAAAGGAGCACAGGGGGCCAGGCGAGGCGGGTCACACCTGTAATCCCAGCACTTCGGGAGGCCGAGGTGGGCAGATCACCTGAGGTCAGGAGTTCGAGACCAGCTTGGCCAACATGGTGAAACTAGCTGGGCATGGTGGCGGACTCCTGTAATCCCAGCTACTTGGGAGGCTGGGGCAGGAGCATTGCTTGAACCTGGGAAGTGGAGGTTGCAGTGAGCCAAGATCACACCATTGCACTCCAGCCTGGGTGACAAGAATGAAACCCCGTTCCCCCCACCACCCCACAACCGCAAAAAAAAAAAAAAAAAAAAAAAAAAAGGGAGCACAGGCTTCATTCCGGTCAAAATAATGGCAGCAGTTGCTGTGTGCTAGATTCTATGCTAGGAACTGTGCAATGCATTCACTCTGTCATTGAACCCTCCCAGCACACCTGTGGAGTGGGTTTTTTAGTACTAGTTCCACTTTACAGTGAGAAAACTGAGGCTCAGCAAGGGCTCAGGGGCTTTGAATCAGACAGATTTGGTGTCCAACTCCAGCTGTACCACTGACCCACTGCAAGATTTTGGGCAAGTGGTTTACTCTTCTTGAGCCTCAGTCTAATTCATCTGTAGAACAGAGATCACAAAACTTGACTCGCAGGGCATTATGACGACTACAGGGGTGATGATTACAAGAGAACCTGCACACAGTAGTTACTCAAGAAATGCTCATCCCTATTCCTGCCTCACGCCCCATCACGGCCTCAAGTTCCTTTTCTCACTCTCCAGATACATCTTCCTATCTTTCCTCCTACTCACCCTACTACAAAGTGACAACAGACTACATCACTTCTTAAACATACTTCCTTTGGTCATTCCTCTAGACTTTTGTAAAGGCTGTTTCCTCTGTGTGGAATGCTTTTCTCACTCCACTGTTCCAGAAGAACTCCTATTCATCCTTTAAAACCCACCTTAAAAATCCCTTCTCTTTGAACCTTTCCTTTAAATGTTCCCTTCTTGTCCTTGGCCAGAAAACATATTGCAGCATCTTACTTGAAGAAGGGGCTCAAAGAGTTACTTTCCTTCCTTCCTGCCTCCCTTACCTGTGTTCCTACCACATTTTATAAGGAGTATAATTGGAGTATAAATCCACTGTTACAGGGGCCAGGCAGGTAGGTAACACCATCATTATTAGCGTCAGCATCAGCAATGGTTAGAGAGTGTTTACTTGAGTCAGGCACTGTGCTAAGGGGTTCATGTATGTTGACTCATTTAATGCCCAACATAACCATTTGAGGCAAGTGCTATTTATTATGCCTGGTTTACACATAAGGAAATGGAGTCACAAAAAATGCTAAACAATTTGCCTGAAACATAGGTTTCTTTTCTTTTTCTTTTTCTTTTTTTTTTTTTTTGACAGAGTTTCGCTCTTGTCTCCCAGGCTGGAGTGCAATGATGCAATCTCGGCTCATCACAATCTCCGCCTCCTGGGTTCAAGCGATTCTCCCACCTCAGCTTCCCAAGTAGCTGGGACTACAGGCACCCACAACCATGTCCAGCTAATTTCTGTATTTTTAGTAGAGATGGAGTTTCACCACGTTGGCCAGGCTGGTCTCGAACTCCTGAACTCAGGTTATCCACCCGCCTCAGCCTCCCAAAGTGTTGGGATTACAGGTGTGCACCACTGCACCTGGCCTGAAACTTGTAACTAATCCACTCCATAGCTGGGAGCTAGAGACTGACTGTGGAGTCTGTGGTGTTACCTTTTATATTAGCTGCTCTTTATGAATGAGGGGTGGGCCAGGTAGGGACTGTCATGCCCTGCAGGGTGCCTGCTCCATGTAAGGGGGCAGCTGAATGTCCTGCCTGAAGTTGTTAGCTTTTCTTTTCTTTCTTTCTTTTCCCTTTTTGAGGCAGGGTCTCACTCTGCTGCCCAAGCTGGGGTACAATTGTGTGATCACAGCTCACTGTAGGCTCAACCTCCTGGGCTCAGGGGAGCCTCTCACCTCAGCTTCCCCTGTAGCTGGGACTGTAGGTACATGCCACCACACCCAGCTAATATATATAATATGTGTGTATATGTATATATGTGTATACATATATGTGTGTATATATATGTGTGTGTATATATATACATATATATATACATATATATATATTTTGTAGAGATGGGTTTTTGCCATGTTGCCCAGGCTCGTCTTGATCTCCTAAACTCAAGCAACCCATTGGTCTTGATCTCCTAAGCTCAAGCAACCCACCCTCCTTGGTCTCCCAAAGTGCTGGGATTACAGGTGTGAGCCACCATGCCTGGCTGTTGCCAGCTTTACTGATATCTCAAGAGGATCCAGAAATATGGAGTCTTATATGAAATGATTTTTAAAATCTTGGGAATAATCTAAAAATTTAAAAGTCCACAGGCCTTCTTTTTGACTTTTGCTGTCTCCTGTATTCCAAATGGGAGCACCTCAGCTCACTTCGCTTCTGTGTCTTAACTCAGGACCAGGCACGCCTTAGGCCTTTTGTAAGTAACATGACAGTTCTGGACTCCACAGTAAGCTGGGCTTGGCTCTCAACAAGCAGAAATCTCTTCTTTGGCTCAGGACTCAGTGCAAAGGACCCTCTGGTCTGTACTTGGGGTGTGGATGAAGTCACAAACAGTGGCTCTAGGCATCACCCCTGTACTCCCCCACTGCCCCAGGGCCATCTCCAGGTCTCCCCTGTTCAGGAAAAGACTTCCTGCTTACTGATGCTGATGAGTCCCTAAGCGTTTTGTTTACATCACCCCACTAATCCACCTAACAGTTTGGGGAGGGTGCCATTATTATGATGCCCATTTTACAGATGTGAAAACTATGGCTCAGGGAGGGGAAAGGAATTGCCTGAACTAGGAAGGGGTGAAGCTGGGGTTATAATGTAGTGTCTCTGATTCTAGCTTTTCATCAACCCAGATTATGGGTTCCACCAAACTTTTAAGGGTCCCGTCAGTCTACAGCAAACACACTCTCTTAATGCCACAGCCTGGACCTACAGTTTGTGGTACACAAACAGGACCCTCGACAGTCCAATCTGCCAGTCCGTGGTTCTCAACTCCTGTCTGCTATTGGAGGGTGAGTTTGGCTTTGGAGGGCATCTAGAGAGAACCCCTAGAGGTGGCCCCGATGGAACCTCTGCCCACTGGGGCATGGCCAGGCAGAACTTGTGGCCTGGCTGAGTCTCAGCCTTAGGGACCAGCAGAGACTGCAGCTAGAGAAAGTGTATTGTTTGTCCTTGGCCATAGACAGAATAGAGGTGTGTGCACACATCTGTGTATGTGTATGCATGCATGTACACATGCTTGTGTGTATGTCTCATGTATGTGTGCCCCTGTGTGCTTGTGTGTGAACATGCATATGTACACATATGTGTGCATGTGTGTGTATGTGTGTGTGTGCATGCATGCATGGGTCTGTATGTGAGCAGTGGAAAAGAGAGGACCTCATCCCCTAAATTTAGATCCTGTGAAGTTAGTTTAGGATAAAGAACAAGAAATTGAACTTAACCCAGAGATAACAATTTATAGAAGACGCTGAAATAAAAACCAACCTGAAAATTTTTGTCACCTAAATTCCCATCGGTAGGCATTATCCACGGCGGGAATCCATGCAGCAGTTTAAATCAATAAGCTGGGCTTATATGCAGCAGCATGGATAACTGGTGATGAGAGAGCTCCAGTTGCAGAATGACATAGGTGGGTTGTACCATTTCTACTTCTAGTTCTATTTTTTTTGAAACAGAGTCTTGCTCTTTCATTCAGGCTAGAGTGCAATGCTGCCATCTCAGCTCACTGCAACTTCCACCTCCCGGGTTCAAGCAATCCAGCTGTGTCAGCCTCCTGAGTAGCTGGAATTACAGGCACATGCCACCATGCCCGGCTAATTTTTTTTTTTTTTTTTTTTTTTTGTAGAGATGAGGTTTCACCATGTAGGCTGGGCTGGTCTCAAACTCCTGACCTCAAGTGATCCGCTCTCCTCAGCCTCCCAAGGGTTGTATCATTTCTATTAAATATCCACCTACAACATTACTACATTACTAAGTATTTTACATATTTTCTATGACTCTGTATATATGACTGTGTAGGTGGGGGAAAGGGTCTAGAAGGAAACACTCCAAATTATGAAGGTGGTTACCTTTGGGGAGCTGGGAGGGCAGGGGTGGAAGATTACAGAGGAACAAGAATGGATCCCTGTGTTCTGCATGGAATTACACAGTTCAATGGGTAGGCAGGTTGGGTCCCTCACGGATGCTGGGATCTGAGACAGGGATGCTCAGGTCTCTGGGAGCTTTCAGACCCATCCACCCGGCTTTGTGAGAGCTGGGCTGCCAGGGACCAAAGCCAGTCTTGGTTGTTCTGCCCCCACTCTCTGGTGGAGGTGAGTGGGAAGATGTGCCTTTTGTGGACTGGAGGTCTCTGCTGCTTCCTCCCTAAACTCTGTGCCTCATTTTCCCCCCTCCACGCTAGAGTGAGAATGTCCCTGTACTATATCCCAGACCCTTTCCCTCCACAACACACCTAAGTCATATGACATTGTCTAGACATCAACTTAGCACTTCAGAATCCTCAGCGCCGACAACTGCAGGGCGTTCGGATCTGGCCTCCTCCACATCACACCAAATGAAACCCATGTTCCCCGGACGCCACTGACAGCCCGCGAGGTAGGCTCCAGGGTCGGACTGCCTGTATTCAAATCTGAGCTCAGCAACTTCTTCCTGGGACCAAGGGAAGCTTCCCCACCCTCTGACCCTCAGTTTGCACCTCTGCAAAATGGCTACAGCAAGAGAACCACTCCACAGGGATGCCCTGTGAGCGAAGTTAGGTCGTTTGAGCAAGGCGCTCTGCCGCGCTGTGCCCAGCACGTAGAAAGCGCTCTCGAGTTTCACTGTTGTCACCTCTTGAACAACCTCTCACCCCGCCCACTCCGTGCCAGGACTTTGCCTCCGTCTCTGAGGTCCCAGACACGCCGGGGACCCTCGCTCCGTCCGCCTCCCGCACCCTGGGGGCTTTTCCCAGCCTCCAGCTCTCCCCTCCGCCCCCCACCGATTCAGTCCCCAGGCCGGGTCCCAGGCGCCTCAGACAGGCACCCAAGCGCCCTCCCGTGGGAAACTGAGGCCGGGACAGGAGTGCGCGGGCCGGGGTTGGGCAGGAGAAGGCGCGCGCGCAGGGACTCCGGGCAGCGCGCGGGAGACCGGTTGCGAGCCAGGGGTCGCCGTCATACCTGCTCGGGCGGCGGAGCCGGGACACGGAGGATATGCGCTGTCGGCGGTGGCGGAGGCGGCGGTGCGCGCCAAGCTGGCGGCGGCGGCCGAGTGGTGGTGACACTGGGACACCCGGCGAGCGCGGCGAGACCGACTGGGAGGCAGCAGGCTCAGGGGCGGGGAAGCACGGGGAGCGCCCGCGGGTGGAGCTTACTGGGCGCTACCGGCCTGGCCACACGCGCGGTCCCGGCTCCCCCGGCCACCTCCCTCGCCTCCCAATAAGCTCCAGCCCCCACACGGCAGGTGCAGGGACACTGGACGCCCCCCGCACGCACACGCTCCGCATTCTCCCTTCGCACCTCGGGACACCAGCGATACCCACATGCGCCACGAATATGTCCACAGACCCCTCATCCGAGTGTACCCCACGTCCTCTCAGTACATATCACATGCCACATATATGAACACTCCATCCCACCCCACGCGTGTACCTGTCCCGTTCACCTCAGCGAAGCATCGCGCTCACCTGTACAGGCGCGCCCCCATCACATCCACACCCCTGCAGACACAGTGTCCTCTGGGCAAGTTGGTGATTTTAGGGGGACATATCCACTTTTCACAGGAACGTTCTTCCCTCCGCCTCTTCCACCTCCACCAAGGTGGAGACCTCCCAGATCTCCATCATCCCCGATAGGTCCGATCTTTGCATTAGAAATTCAAACAGCCCACCCCAAGATTGGGACCTCTGGCCCCCCTCTGGAGTGCTCGCTATACCTGTGCTCCAGCCTCAGGGCACTGGCGGGCCTTGCGCATTTCCTCCAATCTTCCCTTCCTTTTCTTTTCTCTTCTCATCAAGTCGAGGTTTTAGGACTATCATTTCAGCCACTTTCTTGCCAATATCCTTAACACTTCGTTTCCTGTGTATTTCTCCATAGATTGTCCTAATGTAGTCATTCTCAAAATTTTTGGTCTTAGGAATCTTTTGTATTTTTCTTTTCTTTCTCTTTCTTTCTTTCTTTCTTTCTTTCTTTCTTTCTTTCTTTCTTTCTTTCTTTCTTTCTTTCTTTCTTTCTTTCTCTTTCTTTCTTTCTTTTTCTTTCTTTGTTTTCTCTCTCTCTCTCTCCACCTCCCTCCCTCCTTCTCTCTTTCTTCTTCTTCTTTCTTTCTTTTTTTTTTTTTTTTGGTCAGAGTCTCACTCTGTTGCCCAGGCTGGAGTGCAGTGGTGTGATCTCAGCTCACTGTAACCTCCACCTCCTGGAATCAAGCGATTCTCCTGCCTCAGCCTCCCTAGTAGCTGGGATTATAGGCATGTGCCACCATGCCCGGCTAATTTGTTTGTGTTTTTTGTAGAGATGGGATTTATTCATGTTGGCCAGGCTGGTCTGGAACTCCTGGACTCAAGTGATCCACCCGCCTAGGGCTCCCAAAGTGTTGGGATTACAGGCGTGAGCCACCATGCCCAGCCAGGAATCTTCTGTACTTTAAAAAATTACAGAATACCTGAGACTTTTTGTTTATGTGGAATACACACACACACACACACACACACACACACGTGTGTTTTTAACACATATATGTTATTTTGTTTATATAATGATACTTTCCATATGAGAAATTAAAACTGATACCTAAAAATATTTATTAATGCATTACACTATAACTAATAAACCCACTACTTGCTGACATAAATAAAAGGCTTTTTATGATTTTTCTCTTTTTTTTGGTAAAGGGAGACAGGGTCTCAATTTGTTGCCCAGGCTAGAGCGCAGTGGTGTGATTATAGCCCCCTGCAGCCTCAAACTCTTGGGCTCAAGCCATCTTCCTGCCTTAGCTGGGACTACAAGGTGCGTGCCACTGCTTCCGGCTAATTAAAGAAAGTTTATTTTTCTGGAGACAGAGTCTTGCTATGTTACCCAAGCTGGTCTCAAATACCTGGCTTCAAGCAATCTTCCCACCTCAGCCTCCCAAAGAGCTGAGATAACAGGTGTGAGCCATCATGCCTGGCTGAAAAATATTTTTCAAAGAAAAAAAATCAGTGGGAAGGGCACTGTTTAGCATTTTTGCAAATCTCTTTAATGCTTGGCTTAATAAGAGACAGCTGGATTCTCGTATTCAGTCGGCTGCAATCTGTTGTTTTAGTTGAAGTAAATGAAGTAAATTCAGCTTCATATAACTTGACCCACCATTGCTTTTTTTTTTTTTTTTGAGTCTTTTTTTTTTTATTATTATACTTTAAGTTCTGGGATACATGTGCAGAACGTGCAGGTTTGTTACACAGGTATACAAGTGCCATGGTGGTTTGCTGCACCCATCAACCCATCGTCTACGTTAGGTATTTCTCCTAATGCTCTCCCTCCCCTAGCCCTCCACACCCCGACAGGCTCCGGTGTGTGATGCTCCCCTCCCTGTGTTCATGTGTTCTCATTTTTCAACTCCCACTTATGAGTGAGAACATGTGGTGTTTGATTTTCTGTTCCTGTGTCAGTTTGCTGAGAATGATGGTTTCCAGCTTCATCCATGTCCCTGCAAAGGACATGAACTCATCTTTTTTTACGGCTGCATAGTATTTCATGGTGTATATGTGCCACATTTTCTTTATCCAGTCTATCATTGATGGGCATTTGGGTTGGTTCCAAGTCTTTGCTATTGTGAATAGTGCCTCAATAAACATACATGTGCATGTGTCTTTATAGCAGCATGATTTATAATCCTTTGGGTATATACCCAGTAATAGGACTGCTGAGTCAAATGGTACTTCTTGTTCTAGATCCTTGAGGAATCGCTACACTGTCTTCCACAATGGTTGAACTAATTTACACTCCAACCAACAGTGTAAAAGTGTTCCTATTTCTCCACATCCTTTCCAGCATCTGTTGTTTCCTGACTTTTTAATGATTGCCATTCTAACTGGTGTGAGATGGTATCTCATTGTGGTTTTGATTTGCATTTCTGTAATGACCAGTGATGACCTACCATTGCTTTTGCACTGTCAGGGAAAATGTCCACAGGTGAAAAAGGCAAATAACATCTTAGGATTATTATGAAAGTGATTTTGACCTCACAGTTCCTCCTGAAAGGATCTCTGGGACCTCCCAGGGGTCTGTGGACGTCACTTTGAAAACCAGTGCTTCCCAGGTGTATTTGGTTGTGACCATATAAAATTGTTGATATTTGACTATTATTGACCTATGAAAATAGCCATTTCAGCTGGGTGGGGTGGCTAATGCCTGTAATCCTAGCACTTTGGGAGGCCAAAGTGGGTGGATTGCCTGAGCTCAGGAGTTCGAGACAGCCTGGGCAACATGGTGAAGCCCCACCTCTACTAAAATACAAAAAATTAGCCAGGCATGGTGGTGCGCACCTGTAGTCCCAGCTTCTCAAGAGGCTGAGGTGGGAGAATCACTTGAACCCAGGAGGTGGAGGTTGCAGTGAGCCAAGATTGTGCCACTGCACTCCAGCCTGGGTGACAGAGTGAGACTCCATCTCAAAAAAAAAAAAAAAATAGCAATTTCATATGGTTCAACCCAATATGTTATTTTTGAAGGTTTTCTTTTGGGACCCTGTTGGACATTTTTAGAATGGGTTCCCTGTGGAACTGTGCTGTTGTGACCAGCTTTATACAACTGACATCTTCATTCTGTGTCATGATTTCCATTGTTGGAGAGTTGGAGTTTTGGGATGTCTGGGAACTCCAGACTGGTTGATGTTAGGCTGGCAAGTTTTAAGGCATGAATGTTTAAGCAACTATGAACAAAGAGTGTTGTGTTCTGTAGTTAACTTGGCCTCCTGAGGAGAAAACCAACTTCTTTCCCCTTTTTGTTAGGGTCTATAGTCTGACACCATTAGACAGCATCCACATGGACTTTAGCCAGCTGTTTAGAACTGTGGATCGTTTTGAGATAGGAAGTAGGCAAAACTTGACTCTGGACAAGTTTGAATAGTGGCCAAACGTGGAAGAGGCACCAACAGCACCTCTCCATAAAACATGGCCATCAGTGCCATTACAGTTTACCATCGTCATGGCAACGCCCGGAAGCTACCACCCATTTTCTAGCTATCTCTGAATAACCTGCCCCTTAATTAGCATGTCATTAAAAGTGGGTATAAATATGACTGCTAGGCTGCTCTGGCCATCATGGGGTAGCCTTGCTCTGCAGGAACAGGGACAGAGCCCTAACACTGCTGCTGCCTCAATAAGGCTGTTTTCTTCCACCATCAGCTAGCTGGCTCTTGAATTCCTTCCTGAGTGAAGCCAAGAACCTGCCCTACATTAATTTGGCCAAATTTTAAAAAACTCTTTTTATGGATGAAGATTTGTGGGTTAAATTATGGCACAGTCAGATTAATTCATGTCTGAAAGGATTTATGACTGGTGTGGGAGGTCTCTCAGGCCCCCCCCAAAAAAAAGTTCTATTGAATATTTTTGTAGTGTTGTGGAAAGATAGTCCTTTTGCTTTCTTTGGGTTAGTGCAATTCTAGAAGATGAGATCAGCCAATCTAGCCCTAGAAATCTGTGAGATGTCAGATGTTGAAGCCATATTACCCTTTATAACCACCATCTAACACAATACTTTGCAAAGAAGACAAGGTGAATATTCTTTTTGGGGGTGTGGGAGAGTTGGGGACACCAAACATCCATTCATTCTACTTCAAGTAACTGCACTTGGTTTAGCTCTGGAGTCACCACTCCTTTTTCACCCCTCGTCTGTATTTTGATCTTAGGGGTGTTAACTTCATTCATTACCACCCCATTCAGGGTGGATATGGCCCAGGCCTATTAATTAGCATTTTGTATTCCTCTTGGGATAGTAATTTGTTCATATATGGGACATGACCCAAGTCAGATTAACTATGGTTGGTGAAACTCTATACAAGGACTCTTTCATTGAGCTCTCAGGGAGTTTCGCTGGCTTGGGAGTTGTTCAGATGGGGAGCTATATTTTGGAAGAGGCTGTATAATAATGGATTCCACCCAGAAAGATGACAAAGAGAAACTAGGTCCTGATATCATTGTTTGACCCAACCAAAAACATACCAGAAGTTAGCCCTACCTCCTGCACATTTCAGATGCATAAGAATATAAATTTCCTTTTTGCTAAGCCATCTTGGGGTATCTGTTGCTTGCAACCAAAAGACTCCTGGCCGATTCTGGTGAAAATTGTATCCAAATTGCAAAAGAAGGAAGTGAGGAGGAATAGCTAATACATCCATTTGCAGAATCTTGACAGACTGGAATGTCTGGCTCTAAACTGAGAATGTAAACAACAACAAGCACAAATGTTAAGTCCAACAGTGAGTGAGGCTCAGATAGGCAACTGCCTGCCTAAGTCCTGAAAGGGAAGCCATGGCTTGAGGCATGTGCGGGGCCCCCGAGACAGAGGGTTAAGGAAACTCTCAGAGATGCAGTGCCACCTACAGGTCCAGAGGCCCCCAGGCGCTGGGTCTCTGGCTTGGTTGGTGGAATCCTTATTCCATTGATCAAAGGCAGATCCCTGATCTTCACTTTCTCTCTCTCTGTTTCTTTCTTTCTTTCTTTTTTTTTTTTTTAGATGGAGTCTTGCTCTTTGGCCAGGTTGGAGTGCAGTGGCGAGATCTGGGCTCACTGCAACCTCGGCCTCCTGGGTTAAAGCGATTCCCCTGCCTCTGCCTCCTGAGTTGCTGCGACTACAGGTGCACCTCACCAAGCCCAGCTAATTTTTTGTATTTTAGTAGAGACGGTGTTTCACTATATTGGCCAGGATGGTCTCGATCTCCTGACCCCATGATCTGCCCACCTTGGCCTCCCAAAGGGCTGGGATTACAGGCGTGAGGCACTGCGCCCGTCCTCTGATCTTTAATCTCATTGCCCGAGGCCACAGCAAGCTCTGGGTGCTTCCCTGCCCGTGACCAAAACACGCCAGCTGACACGATCCATGTCCTTTTTGTTATCCCTCTTTCTGTCTCCAATATTCCCCAGCCCTTTAAATTTTTGTTCCCATTTCACAGACCTGGAGGTGTCAAGGAACTTGCCCAAACAGCCACAAAGCCCAAAGAACAAAACCAAAGTCCATGTTCTGAAATGTTTTGCTAAACTGCAGAGTTGCAAACTGACAGCCCTCGAGTGGGGTGGGTAGGGGACAGGAGAGATCCAGCTTTTGTTAACCCGGTACATTTTAGATTTTCAAACCAATGTTTAAAAATCAGAAAATAACATACGAAGGCCAATTTCCCGATTTTCTGGAAAATAAGCAGTCAGGAGACTTGGTGAGATGAGAGGCTCCTATTCCTGCTTGGCTTGGATGGCCTCAGTTCTCTGGATCCCCGTGGTGCCCCCCCTCCCTGAGTCCCATACCCAGCCTGGGCCTCTTGTTTCTGCCCCAAGGGGAACTGAGTGTGGGGCCTCTACTCCCAGTATGTCTGGGTCACCTCAGCCTGACTTCTCCCACAGCCCGGCCAGTTGGCCACAAAAGCCTCCAGCCACTACCAAGCTTGGCAGTTTTTTCACATTGTTCCCAGAAATCCAACCACAGAGCCCCAGATCACACAGGGTGCAGCCAGCCTGATGCTCAGGACTCACCTGGCAGCTCAGAGCACATACTTTTCCATTTTTCTCTTCCCGCTCGCTCAGACTAAAAATTTAATCAGCTCCTAGGCCCTTGACCTGGGGAAGAGGAGGATCTGGGAACAAACTGATTTTGCCATGGAGGTTTTCAGTTGCATCTGGAAACCCTGAGAAAGTTCAGGTTGAGGCTTAGAGACTTTAAAAGGCTCCAACACTGTACTACGCTAAGAACTTCCTAAACGTGCAGGGGTGAAATGAATGATAATATTTATTCTGTCATTTTCAAACTGCTGAATTCTCTGAGGTAATAAAAAAGAACGAAGTAAGGCCAGGGCTGGGTGCAGCGGCTTATGCCTATAATCTCAGCACTTTATGAGGCTGAGGTGGGAGGATTGCATGAGGCCAGGAGTTCGAGACCAGCCTGGGCAACAAAGTGAGACTCCCTATCTCTACAAAATTAAAAAATTTAGCTAGGCACGGTGGCATGTGCCTGTAGTCCCAGCTACTTGGGAGGCTGATATGGGAGGATTGCTTGAGTCCAGAAGTTTGAGACCAGCCTGGGCAACACAGCAAGATCCCACCTCTACAAAAAATAAATTGCTGGGCATGGTGGCACACTCCTACAGTTCCAGCTACTCAGGAAAGCTGAGGTGGGAGGATTGCTTGAGCCCAGGAGTTGGAGGCTGCAGTGAGTTATGATCACACCACTGCACTCCAACCTGGGTAACAGAGTGAGGCCTGGTCTCAAAAAAAAATGAAGTAAGGCCAAATATTAATGATCACTGATTATGTGTTCTGGGCACTAGAGACACACTGGTCAGCAAGGCAAAAACTCTTACCTTTGTGGAGCTTGCATTCTAGTGAGAGGAGACAGACAAAACACAAGCAAGATAAAGAACTTCTAGATGGTAGTAATGGCTATGCAGAAAAACAAATGCAGGCCAGAGGAGATGAGTGGAGGTTGAGGTTTTTTTTGTTTATTTGTTTATTTTGAGACAGTCTTGCTCTGTCGCCCAGGCTGGAGTGCAGCACTGTGATCTTGGCTCACTGCCACCTCCGCTTCCCTGGTTCAAGTGATTCTCCTGCCTCAGCCTCCTGAGTAGCTGGGATTCCAGGCGCACGCCACCATGCCTGGGTATTTTTGTATTTTTAGTAGAGATGAGATTTCACCATGTTGGTCAGGCTGGTTTTGAGCTCCTGACCTAAAGTGACCCACCCTCCTCGGCCTCCCAAAGTGATGGGATAACAGGCATGAGCCACCGTGCCTGGCTGAGGTTGAGCTTTAAATAGGATAATCAGAGAAGGGGACTCACGAACAAGGACCTAAAGGAGGTATGGAGGTTGGCTCTGCAGATATCTGGGAGAAGAATGTACAGGCAGAGGAAACAGCAAGGGCAAAGGCCCTGTGGTGGGGTGTGTGCTGGGTGTGTTTGAGGAGTAGCAAGGAGACCAGTGTGTCCAGATAGGAAGTGAACAAAGAGAAGAGACTAAGAGGGGACTTCAGAGAGGTAATGGGGGGATGGGAACAAAGTTTGGGGGAGAGTCTTATAGGCCAGTGTAGGGACTTTGGTCTCTTTGTTTGTTTTTTGAGACAGGGTCTCACTCTGTTGCCCAGGCTGGAGTGCAGTGGTACAATCTCAGCTCACTGCAAACTTCACCTCCCTGGTTCAAGTGATTCTCATGTCTCAGCCTCCCAAGTAGCTGGGATAACAGGTTGCACGCCACCTCGCCTGGCTAATTTTTGTATTTTTAGTAGAGACTAAAAATACAAAAATACCCTGTCTTTTAGTAGAGATGGGGTTTTGTTATGTTGGCCAGGCTGGTCTTGAACTCCTGGCCTCAAATGACCCACCAGCCTTGGCATCCCAAAGTACTGGGATTACAGTCATGAGCCACCACATCTGGCCAGGACTTTAGTCTTGAATCAGAGTGAGGTGGGATCCTTGAGAACGTTTGGGGTGATGTAATCTGACTGGAAAATTTTTTATATTTTTTTTATTGTGGCAAAATACACATATATGCATGACATAAAATTTACCATTTAACCATTTTTCTTTTTTTAAGACAGGGTTCCACTCTGTTGCCCAGGCTAGAGTACAGTGGCAAGATCATGGCTCACTGCAGCCTGCACCTCCTAGACTCAAGAGATCCTCCTGCCTCAGCCTCCTGAGTAGTTGGGGACTACAGGTGCATGCCACCATGCCAGGCTAATTTTTTTTTCTTGTAGAGAAAGGGTCTCCCTATGTTGCCCCGGCTGATTTCAAACTCCTGCACTCAAGTGATCCTCATGTCTTAGCCTCCCAAAGTGCTGGGATCACAGGCATGAGCCACCATGCCCAGCCCATTTAACCATTTTTAAGTGTACATCTCAGTGGCATTAAATACATTTACAAGGTTGTGTAACCATCACCACTATCCGTCTCCAGAACTTTTTCTTCTTTCCAAATTGAAACTTTATACCTATTCAACAATAATTTCCCAGCCCCTGGCAGCCATTCGACTTCGTGTCTCTATGATGTTGACTACCTTATGGACCTGGTATAAGTGGAATCAAACTCGTTTTTGTTATTTTGCATATGGCTGATTGCACTTTGCATAATTTCTTCAGGGTCCATCATGTTGTAGCATGTGTCAGAATTTTCTTCTTTTTAAAATGCTAAATAATATTCCATTGTGTGTAGAGACCACACATTTCGTTTGTCCATTTATCTGTTGATGGACATTTGGTTTGTTTCCACTTTTTGGCGATTGTGAATAATGCTGCTATGAGTATGGGTGTTCACTGTTTGAGTCACTGGTTTCGATTCTTTTGGGTAGGTCTGATTGAAAGACTGTAAGTCTTACTTTTTTTTTGAGAATGAGTCTCCCTCTATTGCCCAGACTGGAGTGCAGTGGCGCAGTCTCGGCTCGCTGCAACCTTCACCTCCCGGGTTCAAGCGATTCTCATGCTTCAGCTTCCTGAGTAGCTGGGATTACAGGTGCCCACCACCACCTCGCTAATTTTTGTATTTTTAGTAGAGACGGGGTTTCACCGTGTTAGGTGGGCTGGTCTCGAACTCCTGACCTCAAGTGATCCACCCACCTCGGGCTCCCAAAGTGCTAGGATTACAAGCGTGAGCCACTGCACCCAAACATTGTAAGCCTCACTCTATTAGAATTGCTGGCCGGGCACAGTGGCTCATGCCCATAATCTTAGCACTTTGAGAGGCCGAGGTGGGCGGATCACTTGAGCCCAGGAGTTCGAGACCAGCCTGGGCAACATGGCAAAAATGCATCTCAACAAAAAATCAAAACATTAGCCAGGCATGGTATAGTGTGCCTGTAGTCCCAGTTACTCAGGAGGCTGAGAGATGGAAGGATTGCTTGAGCCTGGGAGATTCACTGCAGTGAACTATGATTGCACCTCTGCATTCCAGCCTGGGCAACAGAGTGAGACCGTGTCTCAAAGAAATAAAAAATAAAAGGGATTAGCCAAGCGTGGTGGCTTATTCCTGTAAGCCCAGCACTTCAGGAGGCCAAGGCGGGCAGATCACGAGGTCAGGAGATCAAGACCATCCTGACTAACACAGCGAAACCCCGTCTCTACTAAAAATACAAAAACAAAATTAGCCGGGTGTGGTGGCAGGTGCCTGTAGTCCCAGCTACTCAGGAGGCTGAGGCGGGAGAATGGCGTGAACCCAGGAGGCAGTGCTTGCAGTGAGCCGAGATCGCGCCACTGCACTCCAGCCCGGGTGACAGAGCGAGACTCCGTCTCAAAAAAAAATAAAAATAAAAATAAAAAAATAAAAATAAAATAAATAAATAAATACATAAAAAAATAAAATAAAATAAATAAAAGGGATTGCTGAGAATGAACTAAGATGAACTAAGGGTGCCAAGGGCAGAGCAGGGGTCGGGGTGAAAGCCGTGGAGGTGCCCAGATTCTGGATACAGTGCCCAGGAAGAGTTGACGTAATTTGCTGAGGAATTGGATGTGGGGTGTGAGAGAAAAAAACAAGTTGCAGAGCAACGGCTACAATATAACATGACAGTATTTACACAAAACCTTGTAAAACAATATAATACATTTAAATGGGTATATATATTTATTTATATAAATGCAGAGACACAGGTTGGGCCAGGTAGCTCAAGCCTGTAAACCCAGCACTTTGGGAGGCCGAGGTAGGAGGTTGGCTTGAGTCCAGGAGTTCAAGACCAGCCTGGGCAACATGGTGAAACCCCGTCTCTACTGAAAAAAAAAAAAAAAAAAGAAAATTAGCTGGGTGGTGGTGGTGGGTGCCTGTGGTCTCAGGTATTTGAGAGACTGAGGCAAGAGGATCGCCTGAACCTTGGAGGTTATGGGTGCAGTGAGCCGTAATCTCACCACTACACTCCAGCCTGGGCAGCAGAGTGAGACCCTGAACCTCGGAGGTTATGGGTGCAGTGAGCTGTAATCTTACCACTACACTCCAGCCTGGGCAGCAGAGTGAGACCCTGTCTCAAAAAAATATAATCAAAAATAAATAAAATAAATGCAGAGACAATGTTTTAGAAGGATACAAATTGAATATTTAATGGGCATGTATACTTACACACACACACACACACACACTCACACACACACATATATATATGGATACATATGAAAATGTAGAACAAAAATTACAGTAGGATACATATCAAATTCTGGAAAGAAAGGGAGGGAATGGGGATAAATATGTGGTTGGGCTGGGGGCAGTGGCTCATGCCTATAATCTCAGCACTTTGAGAGGTTGAGGCAGGTGGATCACTTGAGGTCAGGAGTTTGAGATCAGCCTGGTCAACATGGTGAAACCCTGTCTCTACAAAAAATACAAGAAATTAGCTAGGATTGGTGGCATGCACCTGTAGTCCCAGCTGCTTGGGATGCTGAGGCAGGAAAATTGCTTGAATCTGGGAGGTGGAAGTTGCAGTGAGCCAAGATCACACCATTGCACTCCAGCCTGGGCGACACAGCAAGGTGCTGCCAAAAAAAAAAAAAAAAAAAAATGTGGTAAAGAAGAATTTGATCCTTAGACTTAAGAATTTTTTTTAAGGAGTATGGTCAGATATCACTTAGGTAATTAACAAATTAAAAACCCTATTAAACAGTGCTTACGTCTTTAAAAAGAATAGGAGGGGCTTGCTTTAATTTATGACCAAGTCTTTCAGACCATTGTATGCTTAAGAGTCAGATTCACTTTCGAAACTTTCGAAACTTTTAATTGCTACTTAAGTGGCTGAAATCACTGGTTCATGCTGGGAAGGAAAATAAGAGACCTTCACTAGGTTTGGTCTACTAAAAGAGAACACCTTTCTAGCTAGTGTGGGTTTACAGCTGAAAATGAGCCGGAAAGTCTTTTTTTTTTTTTTTTTTTTTAATTAAAACTAAACTTTTTACATATAGGGGTTTAGAAATAAACAGTCTTAAAGAAGTCAACAATTATGGGGCCTTAAAAGCTAGAGTTTAGGAGGGGTGCAATGGCTCATGCCTGTAATCCTGGCACTTGGAATGCCAAGGCAAGAGGATTGCTTGAGTCCAGGAGTTTGAGAACAGCCTGGGCAACATAGCAAGACCCGGTCTCTACCACAAACAGAAAAAGTAGCTAGACATGGTGGTGCACACCTGTAGTCCCAGCTACTCGGGAGGCTGAGGTGGGAGAATCACTTGAGCCCAGGAGGTTGAGGCTGCAGTGAGCCATGATTGGCGCCACTGCACTCCAGCCTGGTGACAGAGCGAAACCCTGACTCCAAAAGAAACAAAACCTAGAGTTTGATCACATAAGTGTTGCTAATAATAATTTCAATAACAATAATAGTAGCAGCAGCAAGTGGCAAGTGCTAACACTTAGGTAGCACTTAACTGTGCCAGCCATCGTCTTAAACATTTTCTATCTACTAACTCTCTTACTCCTCACAATAGCCCAGTGAGACAGAGACTATCATCCTTATTTTATAGGGGAAAAAACGGAGACGTGCAGATTTCTACTGGGTGCATGTTCTAAAGGTCAAATCCATTGTCTGTTGTTTTTCCCCAGCCTGTTTCTTGCCTTTTTGCTTCATTTGTGAGGTTTTGATCATATTGAAATGTTACATATTGGGGCGGGTGCAGTGACTCATGCCTGTAATCCCAGCACTTTGGGAGGCCGAGGTGGGTGGATCATTTGAGATCAGGAGTTCGAGACCAGCCTGGCCAACATGGTGAAACCCTGTCTTCTACAAAAAATACAAAAATTAACCAGGGGTGGTGGCGCATGCCTGTAATCCCAGCTACTCAGGAGGCTGAGGCAGGAGAATCACTTGAACCCTGGAGGCAGAAGTTGCAGTGAGCCGAGATCGTGCCACTGCACTCCAGCCTAGGTGACAGAGTGAGACTCTGCCTCAAAAAAAAAAAAAAAGTTAAATATTGGAGTAGTAAACAATAAAGCTGTGGGGATGCCTATAGCAGGTCCATTTGATTCCATCCTTTCTCTCTGGCTCTATATTTGAGGTTGGGGAGGGATTTCTTTTTTTTTTTTTTTCTTTGAGATAGGGTCTGAAGCTGTCACTAAGGCTAGAGCGCAGTGATGTGACCATAGCTCAGTGCAGCCTCAAACTCCTGGGCTTAATTGATCCTCCGGCTTCAGCCTCCTGAGTATCCAGGACTACACACCACCATGCCCAGCTAATTTTTAAAAATATTTTGTACAGATGGGATCTTGCTAATTGTTGCCCGGGCTGGTCTCAGGCTCCTGGCCTCATGCAATCCTCCTGTCTTAGCCTCCCAAAGCACTGGGATTACAGGCGTGAGCTACCACACGCAGCCTCCACTGGTTTAGAGTCTCCACACACAGCCAGAATAATCCTTCTATGACTCAAACCATATTAAAGAAACAGAGTGACACTCCTCAGTCATCTTTGAAGGATGCTAGGTGTGGCCGGCAGGCTCTAAGGTGCCCCCAGTGATTCTGCCTGCTGGTGTCAACACTCCTGTGTGGGGAGGCTGATCTAGTGGCTTGCTTCTAATCATCGAAGATGGCAAGGGTGATGGGATGTCATTTCTGTGATTAGGCTATGTAAGTTGCTTATTGCTGTCTTGCTAGCACCCTCCTTTGCTGCCTTTGATGAAGCAAGTTACTATGCTGGGAGGGTCACGTGGCAAGAAACAGAGTAGCTTCTGGGCAAAAACCAGACAGGAACTGAGGCCCCGAGTCCAATAACTCTTGAGGAACTGAATCCTGCTAATAACCACCTTTCCCCAGTCGAGCCTTTAAACGAGACCCAAGTCCTGGCAGACATTCACTCTATCACCCAGGCTAGAGTGCAGTGGTGTGAGCAGAGCTCACTGGAGCCTTGACCTCCCCATCCCAAGCAATCCTCCTACCTCAGCCTCCTGAGTAGCTGGGACCACAGGTGGGTACCACCACACCTGGCTCATTTTTTACAATTATTTTTTGTAGAGGCAGGGTTTTGCCATGTTGCTCAGGCTGGTCTTGAACTGCTGGGCTCAAGCAATCCTCCCACCTTGGCCTCCCAAAGTGCTGAGATTTACAGGTGTGAGCCACCACACCTGGCCCCGGCAGACACCTTGATCTCAGCCCCATGAGAGACCACGAAGCAGAGCTCACAGCTAAGCCTTGCTGGGGTTCCTGACTGGCAGAAACTGTCACGTAATAAATGAGTAATGTTTTAAGCCACTAAGTGTGGTAATTTGCTATGTGGCAATAGTCAGCTAATACACTAGGGAACTGACTTATTATTTTGAAAATTTGTAATTAAAAGGAGAGAGTCAAGCATGTATTCTGGCTGTCCTATACAAATGGAATCTGAGGGTAGTCATATAACTGATATGGGGGCAGTTTTCTTTTATGGATATATCCTAGCTAATAAAAGAAGAAAAAAATATCAATACTTTGCAACTTTTTTGTTTTTTGAGACAGGGTCTGGACAGGGTCTCACTTTGTCACACAGGCTGGAGTAAAGTGGCACAATGTCAGCTCACTGCAGCCTCAACCAGGGCTCAAGCGATGCTTCCACCTCAGCTCACCAGGCAGCTGGGACTACAGGCACACACCACCATGCCCAGCTAAATTTTTTTTTTTTTTTTTTGTAGAGATGGGGTTTCACCATTTTTCCCAGGATAGTCCTGAACTCCTGAGCTCAAGCAATCAGCCTACGTTGGCTTCCCAAAGTGCTGGGATTACAGGTGTGAGTCACTGCTTCAACCCAGGAATTAGGAGACCAGCCTGGGCAACATAGCAAGACCCCATCTCTTAAAAAAAAAAAGGAAACGCTACTTAGTCACAATACCATCATGTCACAAAACAAAATGAGCCCCAGATCTTTTCTATTTTTAGACTGAGTGTCACTCTGTCATTCAGGCTGGAGTGTGGTGGTATAATCATAGCTCACTGCAGCCTCAACCTCCCCGGGCTCAGGTGATCGTCCCTCCTCATCCTCCAGGAGGTGGATCTGTAGGCCACCCCCTGGGACTACAGGTGCATGCCATCACGACTGGCTAATTTTTGTAGTATTATTTTTTATTTTTTGTAGTGACAAGGATTTGCTGTATTGCCCAGGCTGGTCTTGAACTCCTAGGCTCAAATGATCCCCCCACCTCAGCCTCCCAAAGGGCTGGGATTACAGGATCTTTATTAACATGTAATTCTTCATATTAGCATTTCCCCAGTCACCCTCAAAATGTCTTTTACCATTGGTTTAAACCAAGACCCAGTCAATGTTCACAAATCGCATTTTATCATCTCTCTCTCTTTTTTAAAAAAAATAATTTTTGGCAGGGCACGGTGGCTCATGCCTGTAATCCCAGTACTTTGGGAGGCTGAGGCAGGCAGATCACCTGAGGTCAGGAGTTCGAGACCAGCCTGGCTAACATGGCAAAACCCCATTACTACTAAAAATATAAAAATTAGCCAGGCATGGTGGTAGGCGCCTGTAATCCCAGCTACTCGGGAGGCTGAGGCAAGAGAACCACTTGAACCCTGGAGGCGGAGGTTGCAGTGAGTGGAGATCATCTCATTGTACTCCAGCCTGGGTGACAAGAGCAAAACTCTGTCTCAAAAAAAAAAAAAAAAAAAAAAACAAACCCAGCAACAACAACAACAACAAAAAAAAAACTAAAGAAAATTTACTTTTAATAGAGACAGGCTCTTTCTGTATTGTCAGGGCTGGTCTTGAACTCCTGGGTTCAAGCAATCAGCCTGCCTCAGCCTCCCAAAGTGCTGGGATTACATGTATGAGCCACCTGTAATCAGGCTCCTGGCTTGATTCCATCTCTTAAGTCTTTCTAAATCTAGACTAGCCTCCCTCCCTGTTCTGCCTCCTTTTTCCAGGTCATTGGGTTGTTGAAGCAACTAGGACCATTGTCTTGCTGGTAGAATGGTCTACCTTCTAGAGTTTGATTGATTTCTTGTGGTGTATTTAATTTGTCCTTCTATCTCCTGTATTTCCTATAAACTAGAAGCTAAATCTATGGTTTGATCAGATTTTGGCTACACATTATCGGCAAGAATTCTTCCTGGGTGGTGTTATAAGTGTGCTCTTGCATCACACCAGAAAGCTCAAAATGAAAGGCTGTCTCATTAGTGAAGCTAAGATTGATTCATGGGTTCAGGTGGTGACAACCTGATCCTTCCATTGTGAAGTCGTTTCTTCTCTTAGAACCAGTAAGTTCTCTATGGCCTGATGACTTGGCTGCTTGTGAATCGCAGGAACCCAGGAGGTGGAGGTTAAATATCCAGCCTCCCTTGAACCTTTCACCTTGCAATTTCAGCATCCGTTGATGATCATTGTCTGAGTCAATCATTTTGTTCGGAGTTGCAATGCTCTCATTCCTTTGACATTTGTGAGCTGGCATTCTTCCTTAAAGAAGAGCTTCTTTCCCTCACTGACTAGGGTAGAATACATTCTTTCCTTATTATCACTACTATTTTTAGAGTAAGGACTTGATGCAACTGCTGCCTCCAATGATGACAAATAGTTCCTTCTTTTTTGTTTTCTCTTTCTCTTTTTAAAATATCATTATTAATTCATTGATCTTTAAAAATAGATTTAGTGTGTTTCATTCAATGGTATTTATTATTTTAAGACAGTGTCTCTCTCTGTTGCCCAGGCTGGAGTGCAGTGGCTCGATCTTGGCTCACTGCAACCTCTGCCTCCTGGTTTCAAGTGATTCTCATTCCTCACCCTCCTGAGTAGCTGGGATTATAGGCATGCACCACCACGCCCAGCTAATTCATGTATTTTTAGTAGAGATGGAGCTTCGCCATGTTGCCCAGCCTGGTCTCGAACTCCTGACCTCAAGTGATCCGCCTGCCTTGGCCTCCCAAATTGTTGGGATTACAGGGGTGAGCCACCGTGCCCAAACTATTATTATTATTTTTTATTTATGCTAATTAAAAATTTTCTGTGCAGATAGAGTCTTGCTATTTGGCCAGGCTGTTCTTCAACTCCTGGGCTCAAGTGAGTCTCCTGCTTTGGCCTGCCCAAGTGCTAGGATTACACATATAAGCCACCATGCCTGGCCCATTTATTGTTTTTTAAAACAAATTTTTTTTAGGCTGGGTGCACTAGTTCATGCCTGTAATCTCAGCACTTTGGGAGCCTGAGGCAGAAGGATCACTTGAGGCCATGAGTTTGAGACCAGCCTGGACAACATAGGGAGACCCTATCTCTACAAAAAATAAAAAATTAGCTGGGTGTGGTGGTGCACACCTGTAGTCCCAGCTACTGGGGAGGCTGAGACAAGAGGATAGCTTGAGCCCAGGAGACTGAGGATGCAGTGACCAATGATCACACCACGGCATTCCAGCCTGGGTGACAGAGTGAGAGTCTTAACTTCTTAATGTCTTACATGACCATATGGTACCTTTGACAAAAGTGAGAAACCAATGTTCATACATTACTATTAACCAAACTCTAGACTTTATTTAAATGTTACCAGTTTCTCCACTAATGTGGTTTTTCTGTTCCAGGATTATTCATTCTTTCTTTTTGATACTAAAAAATGGTCCAAATTGAGCAAGTGGGAGCCCTGCCAGGCTACCTCTGTGTCCTTCTGATGGGACCATGACCTCGCATAGTCTTTGATAAGCTTCTTTGCTTTCCAGCCCAACAAGATGCCCCAGGCTCATTTGGATTTGATTTGTTTGCCAACATTTAAAAAGTAGCAGATTAAACTTGAAAATCAGGATTTTCTATTTCTCCTGAGAAGTCAGCAGATCTGGCAACGCCGAATTTGCATTCCTTGGCAGAAATTGGCTGAAGGTGACTTAGTAGGGCTGCCCCATTTAGACACGGGGTGTGCTCTCCAGTTTGACATGGTCCTCACCTCTCCCTAGAACAGGTTCACTCCATGCTTTTGTATGCTCTGTCTGGCTGCTGTAGGCATCTGAGGTTGCTCCCTCTGGGTTAAGAACACAGACTTTAGTGTTTGTCTGCCCTTCCCTCTGCCTCCTAGCTTTCTGTCTATTTATGGAGTGCCTTCGTTGTGCCACAGACTATGTGAGGTGCTGGAGTTCTAACAAGACCAACATGTGGGTTGTTGACCTGTTTGATCTTAGATCCATTCTCTGCCATTTTATTTTATTTATTTTCTTAATTTATTTTTATTTATTTATTTATTTATTTTTAGACGGAGTCTTGCTCTGTTGCCCAGGCTGGAGTACAGTGGCACTGTCTCTCTGCTCACTGCAATCTCCTCTTCCTGGGTTCAAGCAATTCTCCTACCTCAGCCTCCCGAGTAGCTGGGATTACAGGCATGTGCCACCATACCTGGCTAATTTTTGTATTTTTAGTAGGCACAGGGTTTTGCCATGTTGGCCAGGCTGGTCTTGAACTCCTGACCTCAGGTGATCCGCCTACCTCAGCCATCCCAAGTGCTGGGATTACAAGTGTGAGCCACTGCACTTGGCCATCCCTAACATTTCTAATGCAAGGTACATTTCCCAAGCTTTACTGCCAACTGGTCAATTGACTTCTATCTAAATTGGGCCAAAAAGAGGCACTGGCAGGAGATTGGATGGTGGGACAAGGGGAGGAGCCAGGGCGGTCCTTCGTTCTCCAAATTCAGAGAACATTTCCCAACAGAGGCTGCACCTCCTTCATAGTTTAGCTTCTCACTGGGCAGCTCCTGCTGTGGTTCTAGCTCCTTCTAGGTGGACCAAGCTCTGGGCATGACCCAGCTCTGGGCACTGGTAACACCACATCCTCCCTGTGTCCCTCCAGCCCTACCTGTGAGAGTAGCTTCCTGATGTTGCTGAGTCCAGGATTGCTTCATCATCTCCGGCTTGGCTTCTCAGCTGTTCAATCATTTGTATAATTAATTTCTTGTATCAAATTCCCTCTATTTGAATTGCCTAGAATGGTTTTGTATTTCAGGGACAACGCAGACAATCCCTGATTTATAATGGTTCAATTTAGGATTTTCTGACTTTACCATGGTGCAAATGCCATATATATTCAGCAGAAATTGTACCTGGAGTACCCATACAACCATTCTGTTTTTCACTTTCAGTGCAGTATTCAGTACATTACACAAGATATTCAACACCTTCTTATAAATTAGGCTTGGTGTTAGATGATTTTGCCCAATTGTAGGCTAAAGTAAGTGTCCTTTTTATTTTTGGAGATGGAGTCTTGCTCTGTTGCCTAGGCTGGAGTGCAGTGGCATGATCTTGGGTCACTGCAACATCTGCCTCCCAAGTTCGAGAGATCCTCATGTCTGAGCCTCCCGAGTAGCTGGGACCACAGGCATGCGCCACTGCACCCAGCTAATTTTTGTCTTCTTGGTAGAGATGGGGTTTCACCATGTTGGCCAGGCTGGTCTTCAACTCCTGACCTCAGGTGATCCACCTGCCTCAGCCTCCCAAAGTGCTGGGATTACAGGTGTGAGCCACTGTGCCCAGCCTAAAGTAAGTGTTCTGAGCTTAAGGGGAGCTAGACTAAGCTATGATGTCTGGTAGGTCAAGTGTATCAAATGCATTTCAACTTGATGCAGGATAGGCAAGCCCCCAAGTTGGGGCTTAACCTAGGGGGGTTCTTGGCTTTGCCCAGGAGAGAATTCAAGGTCAAGCTGGCAGTGTTAAACAGCAACTTATATTGAAGCCACAGCATACAGCAGCAGCAGAGGGACTGTTTCTTGCAGAGCAGGGCTACCCCATAGGCAGTGTGCCCAGAATAGCAGCTCAGGGGCAGGGCTGCACTTGTATTTATACCCACTTTTAATTACATACAAATCAAGAGGCAGTTTATGTAGACAATTCTAGAAAAAGTGGTGGTAACTTCTGGGTTGTCAGGTTGTTGCCATGGAAGGGGGCAGGCGTTGCCATGGCAATAGTAAACTGACATGGCATACTAGTGGGTGTGTCTTATGGAAAGTTGCTTCTGCTCTGGCCCTGTTTTAGCTAGTTCTCAATTTGGTCCAGTGTCCAAGCCCCACCTCTGGAATGGAGTCGTGCCTCCTATCTCAATTAAGATATTTTCAACTCATGATGAGTTTATCAGGATGTAACCCCATCTTAAACCAAAGAGGAGTATTCATAGATTCCTATCTTTATCTGTACTTACATGCTTTGTGAATCTTGGCAAGTTACTTCATTTCTCTTAGCCTCAGTCTTTATATCAGGAAAATGGGATAATAATAGTGCTATCTCATGTTATTGTTGTAAAGATTAAATTCGAAGATACATAATAGATGGTTAGCTCAGATCTTGGCACCTAATAAATGTTTGAAAACCCTATCTATTCTTCCCCCTCATTTTGGGGGGCACTAATTCCATCATTGTTTTTATTTATTGAAATTAAATTTTCTATTTTTATGGATTTATGGGTACAAGTGCAGTTGTACATGGATATAGTGTGTAGTGGTGAAATCTGGCTTTTTAATGTACCCATCACCCAAATAGCATATGTTGTACCTAATAGGCGGTGTTCCATCCTTCATCCCTTTCCCACCCTCCCACCTTTTGAAGTCTCCATGCCAGGCTAATTTTTGTATATTTTCGGTAGAGACGGGGTTTCCCCATGTTGCCCAGGCTGGTCTCGAACTCCTGGGCTCAAGCAATTCACCCACCTCGGCCTCCCGAAGTGCTGGGATTACAGGCATGAGCCACTGCACCCAGCCAGTAAGTATTACTATTATGATCCCCAGTTTTCCACATATAAACAAGCACAGAGAGGTTAAGTGATTTGCCCAAGGTCATACAGCAATTAAATGAATAATTAGGAGGCAAACTCAAATATGTCTGATTTTCATACAGTCCATACATCAGTTAAATGAAGAATCAGGAGGTGAACTTAAATATGTCTGATTTTCAAGTCTTGTGTTTTGGATGAATAAAACCAGGACGTGTCAGAAACTTCCTCCTCTGTATGTCCATGTGTACCCATTATCTAGCTACCACTTATAAGTGAGAATATGTAAAAATCCTTATCTATTCTTATTCTAAGTTACAGAGTGCCGACTGTACCTGACCCCACCAGGGACAGCCAGGGACTTCTTTCCGTGTGTCTCCATGGACACACAGCTAATGTTTACTGAACAGCTGTTATGTACCAGAGTCTTAACTTATTCCATCGTTTTTGTTTGTTTGTTTGTTTTGAGACAGAGTCTTGCTCTGTCACCCAGGCTGGAGTGCAAAGGTGTGATCTCAGCTCACTGCAACCTCCCACTCCTGAGTTCAAGTGATTCTCCTGCCTCAGCCTCCGGAATAGCTGGGATTACAGGTGCCAGCCACCACGTCCAGCTCATTTTCCTATTTTTAGTAGAGATGGGGTTTCACCATGTTGGCCAGGCTGGTCTTGAACTCTTGACCTAAGATGATCCACCCACTTTGGCTTCCCAAAGTGTTGGGATTACAGGCGTGGGCCACCGCCTTATTTAATCTTAATAAAAATCTTTATGGAGTAGCTATTACTGTTCTTCCCATTTTCCAGATGAGAAAATCAAATCACTGGGTCTCAGGGCTTGTATAGAAGAGGAGGCACAATTTGCGCCTAAGCAGTCCACCTCCAGGGTCCATGCGTTTTAACCTGTACTCTAAATTTTTCTGGCGTGTTGGACATCATTGTTACAGGATGTAAGGAAGTGTCTCTCTCCTCAAGTAGCCCACAGCCTGAGCTGGCTCATTAATTACTAAGCACAATGCAATGTGATACTTGCAAAACTTTTGTGTGCTTGTTAATTTATTCAGTCATTCATCCATTTATTCATTCAGGAAGCTCTGAACACCAATTATGTGCCAATCCTGTGCTAAGGGCTGGTGAGGAGGCACATGGTCACTTGGGGGACCCAGACCACACCTTCTCTAGCCACTGACTGCATAGTGGTGAAAGAGGAAGCTTCTGACATTTCCTGGTTTTATTCTTCCAAAGCACAAGACTAGAAAGTCAGACATATTTGAGTTCGCCTCCTGATTATTCATTTACTTGCTGTGTGCCCTTGGGAAAATCGCTTAACCTCTCTGTGCTTGTTTAATACATGGAAAACTACAGCTCATAATAATAATACCTACCGGCCAGGCGTGGTGGCTCATGCCTGTAATCCCAGCACTTTGGGATGCCAAGGCGGGTGGATTGCTTGATCCCAGGAGTTCCAGCCTAGGCAACATGGGGAAATCCCATCTCTACCAAAAATACAAAAATTAGCCGGCATAGTGATGCACACCTGTGGGCCCAGCTACTCAAGAGGCTGAGGTGGGAGAATCACTGGAGCCCGGGAAGTTGAGGCTGCAGTGAACTGTGATCGTGCCACTGCACTCCAGCCTGGGTGACAGAGTGAGACTCTTGTCTCAAAAAAAAAAAAATTAAAATTAAAAAAATAAAAATAAAAATGATACCTCCCTCTCAAGCTTCATGTAAGAGCAAAAAAGATGATGAACGCAAAGCCCCTGGCAGAGTGCTGGGCACACGGGAAGGACTGAATCCACTGTTACAACTATCTGTTGGTGACGGTTGTTAACTGCGCACGACCACCAATAATGGAAGATTGTTGTTCTAAAAACTGCATCCCTTAGTTTGGCAAAAATTTGGTGGTGCTAGCAAACCAGGTGCATTCCTTCTGGCTTTTCAACCGACAAGTCTCAGCAGGATGAAAACAGTGCTAGTAGGCATGACAGATGCATCTTTATTGAATACACAAAGTCAGCTGTTGTTCTCCAGGGGCTCTACAGAAACACTGGAGAGAGCTCGGAGCTCTACAGGCTTCCTCCACCCTCCCAGCAAGCCTGGCCCTGCCTGGCTCCAGATCAGTCATGCCTGGCTGGGTTTAAAGAGCTGCAACCCATCTGAACGTAGAAGGTACGAATTTCACTCCATAATCTTGGACGTGCAACACATAAAACTGTTTACTTTTCTGTAACAAAGTAATTTGTATTTCTGTCCTCTTCAAAAAAGAAGCAGAAACTTAAATATCAGCCAATTCTGAGCCTAAAGATAAGCTATATGCGGAGAACTCCCAAGTTTCTTCAGCATTTTCACTGAATTCCAAGCACATCTATCTGTGTCCTTGACAATCTCACTTGGATGTTCATTAGACATCTCCAAATTAAGAATCATCCAGCACTGAACACCGGAAGCTTCTCCCTCACCCTCCTCCTTCTGTAAGTTTTCTCCATCTCAGTAAATGGCAACCCCGATCTTTAAGGTTTCAGACCAAGGCTGGGCGTGGTGGCTCACACCTGTAATCCCAGTAGTTTGGGAGGCTGAGGTGGGCAGATCACTTGAGCCCAGGAGTTCAGGACCAGCCTGGCCAATATGGTGAAAACCCGTCTCTACTAAAAATACAAAAATTAGCCAGACATGGTGGTGGGCACCTGTAATTATTCCAGCTACTTGGGAGGTTGAGGCAGGAGAATTGCTTGAACCCGGGAGGCAGAGGTTGCAGTGATTGCTCCACTGCACTCAAGCCTGGGTGACAGAGTGAGCCTCTGTCACACACACACACACACACACACACCCACACACACAAAGTTTTCAGACCAAAGACTTTGGAGGCTTTCTTTCAACACCCACCCCACCTTTTTTTTTTAAGGTGAGATTCACAGAACATAAAATTAGCCATTTCATTTCATTTTTTATTTTTTTAGAGGCGAGTTCTCACTCTGCCATCCAGGCTGGAGTGCAGTGGTGCAATCGTAGCTCACTGCAGCCCCCAACTCCTGTGCTCAAGTGATCCTCCCACTGCAGCCTCCCAAGTAGCTGGGACTACAGGTGCATGCAATCAAGCTGGGCTAATCTTTTATTTTTTGTAGAGATGTTGGGGGGTGGGGGTCTCACTATGTTGCCCAGGCTGGTCTTAAGCTCCTGGCCTCAAGCAATAAAATTAACCATTTTAAAGTGAACAATCCAATACCATTGAGTGCACTCAGATGTTACGCAACCATCACCTCTAATTCCAAAACATTTGTATCACCCTGTAAGAAAACGCCATACTCATTAAGCAGTTACCCCTCTCCCGTCTCCCACAACTCCCTGGCAATCACCAGTCTGCCTTCCATCTGCATGGATTTACCTATTCTGGACATTTCACATGAATTGAATCACACAATATGTGGACAGCCTATCCAGCCTGGGTGACAGTGTGAGACTCTGTCTCAAAACAAAACAAAACAAAACTACAGACCATCGCTCTCCAAATGTCCCATAGGCACCACAAACTTGACAAGCCCCAAGCGAAACTCACCCAACTCCCAAATAGCCGAGGTTGTTGTCCATCTTGGCAACAACTTAGAGGACCTGACTTCTTCCACTTAGCCAAGTGTTTTGAAGTTCAAGCATGTTTTAGCCTGTATCAGCACTTCATTCCACTTTAGGGTTGATCCTACTCTCTTAAAACGCACAGCCAATCAGCCAGTGAATCCAGCTGAGTCTACCTTCAAAGTATTTCTAGAATGGATTCACTTCTCACCATTTCCACTGCTGGCACTTCATTCCCCCTCCCCAACATAGCATCACCTGTCACCTGGATTTTCTTACTTCTGTCCTTCATGCTTCCCCCTCCCTCCCCACCCTGCCTGGTCCTTTTTTTTTTTTTTTTTGAGATGGAGTCTCAGTGGCACGATCTCAGCTCACTACAACTTCTGCCTCCCTGGTTCAAGCAATTCTCCTGCCTCAACCTCCCAAGTAGCTGGAATAATTACAGGAGGAGAATCGCTTGAACCCAGGAGATGGAGGTTGCAGTGAGCAGAGATTGCACGGCTGCACTCACTCCAGCCTGGGCAACAGAGCATCTCAAAAAATATATATATATACACACATACATATATATATGTTAAATTAATGAATTTTGGGATCTTCACTCTTTTCTCTTTGATGGTGTCTGAGTTCCAAAGGACTTACAAAGTACCAAGATGTCAAGGAAAGCTGTCTTCTATATATATATATTTTTTGAGACAGAGTCTTGCTCTGTTGCCCAGGCTGGAGTCCAGTGGAGTGATCTTGGTTCACTGCAATCTCCACCTCCTGAGTTCAAGCAATTCTCGTGCTTCAGCCTCCCAAGTAGCTGGGATCACAGGTGCGTGCCACCATGCCTGGCTAATTTTTGCATTTTTAGTAGAGACAGGGTTTCGCCATGTTGGCCAAGCTGGTCTCGAACTCCTGGCTTCAAGTGATCCACCCGCCTTGGCCTCCCAAAGTGCTGGGATTACAGGTGTTAGCCACTGCGCCCGGCTGCATCTTCTATCTTAAAATGAGGAATACCTTCCATTGACATGCTAAATTTTCCTCCGACACTGTTCTGAATTCTTTCATTCCTTCACAGCAATGCTCCCGATTGAGTGGCCTTCATCTCCCCTCCTCGTCAATCCCAGGCAATCTGGCTCTTACCAACACATCAACTTCCTTCCTGTCCAAAACTGATTGATGGTTTTCAGTCCTTGATTTAGTTTGCCTCTCTGCAAATGCTGTTGCCTGCACGTGCTTTTGTGAAATTGTCTCTTTCCTTCATCTTCATGATGTCATGCTCTCATTGTCTTGTCCTCACATGCTACACTGCTTTGTGTCAGATGCTTGTGTGAGCTCCACTTCCTCTGCTCACTCCTTAAATGTTGGCATTCCACAGGGTTTCAATCCAGGCCTTGTTCTTTCTCCTGTTTCTCTCCTTCCTCCTCTCCCTGGAATGAACTTATTGACTCTCATGACTGTATCCTCAGCCTGAATCTTTTTCTTGATCTCTAGGCCCATATATAATTGACTACAAGGCTGGGTCCAGCTTACATCTGTAATCCCAGCACTTTGGGATGCCAAGGCAGGAGGATTGCTTGAGGCCACCAGTTCAAGGCCAGCCTGAGCAACATAGTTGGGACCCCCTCAAAAATTTAAAAAATTAACTGGGCATGGTAGCACCTGCCTGTAATCTCAGCTGTTTGGGAGGTCAAGGCAGGAGGATCACTTAAGCCCAGGAGTTTGAGGCTGCAGTGAGCTATGATTACACCATTGCACTCCAGCCTGGGCAATGGAGTGAGACCCTGTCTCTTAAAAAGAAAGAAAGAAGCCAGGCACAGTGGCTGATGCCTGTAATCCCAGCACTTTGGGAGGCCAAGGTGGGTGGATCATGAATGAGTTCAGGAGTTCGAGACCAGCCTGGCCAACATGGTGAAACCCCATCTCTACTAAAAATACACAAATCAGCTGGGCATGTTCGCGGGCATCTGTAATCCCAGCTACTAGAGAAGCTGAGGCAGGAGAATCACTTGAACCTTGGGAGGTGGAGGTTGCACTGAGGTGAGACTGCACCATTGCACTGCAGCCTGGGTGACATAGCGAGATTCTGTCCTCCCTACAAAAAAAGAAAGAAAGAAGGAAAGAAAGAAAGAAAGAAGGAAAGGAAGGAAGGAAGGAAAGAAAGAAAGAAGGAAGGAAGGAAAGAAAGAAAGAAAGAGAGAGAAAGAAAGAAAGAAAGAGAAAGAAATAAAAATTGACTACAGAGCAATGCTCTCTAAATGTCCAGTAGATACCACAAACCTGACAAGTTCAAAGTGAAACTAATCCCATCCCCAAAACTGCTGGGATTGTTGTCTTTCTTGGCTAATGGAATCACCAACCATTCAGTTATCCCACAGGTAAACTCAGCCCTCATCCTTGTTCATCTCTTTTGCTTAGTTGCCCATCCCATCCATTATGAATCCTCTAACCCCATTTCCTGATATCTGGAACTCTCACTGCCCTCTGCAGCCACTCCTGTAGTTTAGACTGTCATCTTTTCTCACCTTGACAGCTGGTGTCCTGCCATCTTCTCTGCTTTTTCCCTCCGATCTATCCTCCATATACAAATGAAATAAATTTTTCTGGAATGCAAATTTATCCTGAATTTCAAATCCTTCCATGGCTTTGATCATTATTGGGATAAATTCCTTGACCCAGCTTATAACACCCTGCCCGGTCTAGCCCCTGTGATTGCTCCACCATCATGACTTGCCTTCTGCTCTCTAGATAGACAGAACATCCTTCTCGTCTTCAACATGCCATGATTTTCAGTGCTTTTCATTTTTGCTTACATTGATCTGTTTGTTGGCAACATTGCCCTTCCTTTCCTCCCTTTCCTTTATCCTGATAACTCTTACATATCTTCCAGGTATCAGCTTAGAAACCATTCTTCCAGGGAGTTTCCCCATCTTCCCAAGTGTGGTACAGCACGGACTGCTATGTGTTTACCAAACCCTGGTTCTTTTTCTTCTAGGACTCATAGTTGGACTACATTTCCCAGGCTCCCATGCAGATAGGTGAGACCATGTGACTGAGTTCTGGCCAATGGAAAGTCGGTAGAACGATGTATATCTATTCAAGGTCTGCCCTATGAAAACCTTCCATGTTATCTTCCACAGTGTTCTTTCCCTCCCCCAGGTGGATGCAGAGGATCTGACAGGGGAGGGCAGTGGAGCCATTAGATAGAAGGAGCCTGGGTCACTGAATGACTATGTGGAGCAGAGTCCCATCTACCCTTTCCTCAACCAGTATTAGATTGTAACATAAGTGAAAAATAAACTTTATTGTATTAAGACACTGAGATTGGAAGGTTGTCTGCTATAGCATTTAGCCTACCCTGATAAATATACCTGGATTATTTGTTCTCTCCTTCCCCACCCCCATTATCCTGAAGAATTCTTTCCTCCCCAACCACAGCACTGACTATATTGATAGCAACAGTCTCTCTACCTGTTTGCCTCTCTACCTGACCATGAAGGTGTGGGAGGACCTGGATCATGCCTGTCTCATCCTAGATAGAAACCAGCATTCAGCTCAGCACCTGGCCTGTAGCAGCCACTAAGTAAATATTTGTGGAATTGTTTCTGTGGTTGTAGAGTTATCTGTTCCTGAGTGCCTGTTTTGGTAACTTCCCTAGGACCAGATTCCTCCTACCTCTCACCAATCCTCTCCAAACACCCAGGTCCTGCCCTTGAACCAGCCCAGTAGCTGGAGCTCTCTGATATCACAGCTCCTGCAACTGATCCACCTCTTGAAATTCCAAATAGTGCCAGGGTTCCCAGGCCTGGGCCTCCACCCACCTGTTAGTATCCCTGACATGGCCTGATTTTCTAGCACCTGCTGTCTGGATGTTACATTTTTCTCTGCTGAACTGGACTTCTTTTCAAGTCCTGCAACTTTATTGGTTCAGAGCCTAGGCTCTGGCAATGGGATAATTACTAAGATGTGTTGTTAAATGAAACGAAGTCAGGGACAGGAAGCAGGGTTCATATTATGCTGTCATTTGTAAAATATAACAAACATAAATATATACTGGAGTTTCCATAAAACATTAGAACAGGGGTGTCCAATGTTTTGGCTTCCCTGGGCCACACTGGAAGAAGAAGAATTGTCTTGAGTCACACATAAAATATACTAACACTAACGATAGCTGATGAGCTAAAAAAAAAAAAAATTGCAAAAACAAATCTCATAATGTTTTAAGAAAGTGTATGAATTTGTGTTGGGTTGCATTCAAAGCTGTTCTGGGTCGAATGCAGCCCATGGGCAGTGGGTTGAACAAGCTCACATTGGAAGAACACATCGGAAATCGGAAATAATGGGTGGGTGGAGGATTAGAGTCCTCGGAGTCATTGAGGGAGGGAGATTTATCTTTTGTTCATTTGCACTTTGTATAGGGTGAATAAGGACCCCTCAAAGATGTGCATACCCCAGTTCCTTGAGCTGTGAATGTATTACCTCACATTGCAAAAGAGACTTTGCAGATGTGATTATTAAGAATCTTGGAATGGGGGCATCATCTTGGATTATCTAAGCAAGCTCAATATAATCGCAAGGATGGCTGCAAGAATGGAATGCAGGCAGCCTCTAGGGCTGGAAAAGTCCAGGAACAGTTTCTTACTAGAGCTTCTAGGAGCAACACAGCCATGCGCACCCCTCAATTTTAGGACTTCTCATCTCCAACACTGTAAATAATAAATATGTGCTGCTTTTTTTTAAAAGTATTTTTACTTTTGTTTATATTTTATTTTATATATTTATTTATTTTTTGAGATGGAGTTTCGCTCTTGTTGCCCAGGCTGGAGTGCAATGGCATGATCTCGGTTCACTGCAATCTCTGCCTCCTGGGTTCAAGTGATTCTCCTGCCTCAGCCTCCCAAATAGCTGGGATTACAGGCATGTGCCACCACACCCGGCAAATTTTGTATGTTTTAGTAGAGACGGGTTTCACCATGTTGGTCAGGCTGGTCTCGAACTCCTGACCTCAAGTAATCCACCCACCTCGGCCTCCCAAAGTGCTGGGATTACAGGCATGAGCCACCTTGCTCGGCCTTTTGTTTATATTTTAGAGACAGTGCTTTGCTATGTTTCCCAGGCTGGTCTCGAACTCCTGGGCTAAAGCGATCCTGCCACCTCGGGCTCCCAAAGTGCTGGAATTACAGGCATGAGCGAACCCACCCGGCAACTCGTGCTGTTTTAAACCACCATATTTGCCACATTCGCGGTAATTTGTTGTAGCAGCAATGGGGAATTAATATTTGAAATTGTAATACTTGGAAACTTATGCTCAGAATGTTTTTCTATGTTTTCAAAATTTTAATGAAAATACATATGCAATACAGAAATCCTACTCTTTAGGCTTCGTCCCCTAGAAAGAACAGCATCAGGACCCAAAGACATGAGTACCAGGAAGTTACTGCAGCATTGTTTGTGGCAAAATGTGGAAACAGTGACTGCCCATCAATACAGAGTGGGAGAACGCATACTGGTGCATCCATTATGCACCGTTATTTGTACCACGGAATGTTATGCTGCCACGTGTTATGCTACCACCAAATGTTATGCTGCCACTACAATGTTGGATTAGAGTCACACTGGATAATCTGAAGGATTTCCACAAGGCATCATTGAGTGGAAAAATGAAGAAAGGAAAAAGTGTGTATAAGATGAATCCATATTTTTGTTTAAAAAAGGACACAATTACAAAAGACTTGTGTATGTATATGCAATGTGTGTGTATGCGTATGCATGTGTGTAGGCGTGTGTGTGTGTGTGTTAGAGAGAAACAGAGGGAGAGGTACTGGGGGGATGAGAAGAGAATAGGATTATATAAGAATTAAGAAAAATGGCTGGGAGTGGTGGCTCACGCCTGTAATCCCAGTGCTTTGGGAGGCCGAGGCAGGTGGATCACCTGAGGTCAGGAGTTGGAGACTAGCCTGGCCAACATGGTGAAAACCCGTCTCTACTGAAAATACAAAATTAGCCAGGTGTGGTGGTACATGCCTGTAATCCCAGCTACTTGGGAGGCTGAGGCAGGAGGATTGCTTGAACCCAGGAAGAAGAGGTTGCAGTGAGCTGAGATCGTGCCACTGCACTCCAGCGTGGGTGACAGAGTAAGACTCTGTCTCAAAAAAAAAAAAAAAAAGAAAAAGAAAAAGAAAAATAGGCCGGACACTGGCATTGTTGCTCACACCTGTAATCCCAGCAATTGGGAGGCTGAGGCAGGTGGATCACTTGAGGCCAGGAATTCGAGACCAGCCTGGCCAACATGGCGAAATCCCATCTCTACTAAAAATACAGAAATTAGCCAGGCGGGGTGGTGCACTCCTGTAGTCCTAGCTACTAGGGAGGCTGAGGAAGGAGAATCACTTGTACCTGGGAGATGGAGGTTGCAGTGAGCCAAGATCCTGCCACTGCACCCCAGCCTGGGTGATAGAGTGAGATCCTGTCTTAAAAAAAAAAAAGGAAAGAAAGAAAGAAAAGAAAAATATAGAAGGTCATGCACTTGATTTTTATAAGTTACCTGGGAGGGACCCATGGGAAGAGGAGGAATGACAGAGGGAGAAGGAGCCAAGAAAGTAAGAAAAAAAAAAAAGCGTGCTCTAAAAAAGCACTCATAGGATTACACTTCTGAACCTATGTACAATGATGCATGAATGTGGATATACATATCGAAGGAAAAAATTCACTTCCAAGAGAGCCTACCAAAACAAACAGGACCATAACAACCATAAGATGTTTACCTTGCATGCAGGATAAAGCAAAACCCAAAAGACCACAACAGTTTAAAAACTCAGGAATGTAAATCACAGTTCAGCTACTGTGGAAAGCAGTTTGGAGATTTCCCAGAGAACTTAAAACAGAACTACCATTTCACTCAGCAATCCCATTACTGGGTACACACCCAAAGTAATATAAATCATTCTACCAAAAAGACACACCCATGTGTATGTTCATCGCAGCACTATCCACAATGGCAAACACACAGCATCAACCTGGATGCCCATCAACAGTGGAGTAGATAAAGAAAATGCGGTATATATACACACCATGGAATACTATGCAGCCATAAAAAAGAATGAAATTATATCCTCTGTAGCAACATGGATGCAGCTGGAAGCTGTTATCCTAAGCAAATTAACACAAGGACAGAAAACCAAACACCACAAGTTCTCACTTATAAAGTGTTATCTAAACATGAAGTACACATGGACACAGAGGGAAACAATAGACGCTGGGGCCTGCTTGAGGGTGGAGGGTGGGAGAAGGGTGAGGGTTGAAAAACTACCTCTTGGTACTGTGCTCACTACCTGAGTGATGAAATCATTTGTACAATTGTTCAAACCCCAGCGACCACAATTTACCCATGTAACAAACCTGCAGACATACCTGCTGAACCTAAAAGTTGAATAATAATAATAATAATAATAGAAGCTCAGGCTCCAGAAGATGGACTGGGATTATTATCTGGTTCTATCTATACCTTTCCTACTGGGAGATTCTGGACGAGTTCTGTAATTTCTCCAAACCTCAACTCCTTCCTCTTCTGTAAAATATGGATCATGGCTGGGCGTGGTGGCTCATGCCTATAATCCCAGCACTTTGGGAGGCTGAGGTGGGCGGATCACCTGAGGTCAGGAGTTCAAGACAAGCCTGGCCAACACGGCAAAACCCATCTCTACTAAAAATACAAAAATTAGCCGGGCATGGTGGTGGGCACCTGTAATCCCAGCCACTTGGGAGGCTGAGGCAGAAGAATCGCTTGAGCCCGGGAGGTGGAGGTTGCAGTGAGCCAAGATTGCATCATTGCACTCCAGCCTGGGCAACAAGAGTGAGAATCCATCTCAAAAAAACACAAAAACAACAACAACAAAAAACTAGATCATAACAGTATCTTCTCCAGAGAGTTGCTGAAAGGAGTGAATATGAAATGAGATTGTAACTGTAAAACACTTAGCTCCATGCCTGATTGACCATAAGTGGGCAATAAATTGGGGTCATAAACATCTCAGTGCTGGTCTGGCAAGAATGCACCAACATAGCATGGGGGTGATTTGACCAGTGGACAGGAACCTGGAAACATGGCTCTCCCTGTTCATGCTAAGGACCAACATGTGATCAGTGAAGGTGTGGGTAGGAAAAACACAATGTCCCCACCAACTACTGGCTGAGCCAAAGGTTTAGGCAGAGCAGGTGTGGGGCTGAGTTGTTGGGAGGGGATACTTGATCTTAAGGGAGGCACCAGGTCCTGTCCTGGTGGTTCTCTGTGACTGGTGTCTCTGGCTGGGAAGTCCTGGTCATAGATTGCATCTTCCCTGTGTTTCAGTTGATGCAACCTGGGTTCACAGTGAGGAAACCTCCTCGGAGCCAGCATCACATAGGAGGGTCAATCCAACAAGTCTGGACACAGGAGAGAGCCTGCTTGTCACATTACATGGGACAAACTAGGACAATATTTAGGAACAGCTCAGTGGACAGTGGAAGGCTTCTGTTGGCTTAGTATTATTTCTATCAAGCTTTTAACATCCACATTGGTCTCCATTCCTGGCTTCTCGTAACTGGATTCACTGATATTCCCCAACCCAGAACCAGATCCACCCCCGTTCCTGTACCAATCCTGATCTCAACCTCATTTGCTTTCATTTTCTCGGCATTTGCCTGATGCTTTTCCCATCCTTTTATTTTCAAAACTTCTTTTATTTTAAAAAATGTATCTCAGCTGGGTGTGCTGGCTCATGCTTATAATCTCAGTGCTTTGGGAGGCCAAAGCAGGAGGATCACTTGAGTCCAGGAGTTCAAAACCAGCCTGTGCAACACAGTGAGTTCCTGTCTCTACAAAAATAAAAATAAAAATATTAGCAGGATGTGGTGACATACACCGGTAGTCCCAGCTATTTGGCATGCTAAGGCAGGAAGATCGTTTGAGCCCAGGAGTTCAAGGTTGCAGGGAGCTATGATCACACCACTGTACTGTAGCCTGGGTGACAAAGTAAGATTCTATCTCTAATTTAAAAAACAAATCAAAACAAATGTGTGTGTTGTTTGTATGTGTATATATATATACATATATCTTGTAAGTAACATGTAGCTGATTTTGCTTTTATAAAACAAAAGTCAGAGCATCTCCGAGAGTCTTTGACTTTACATGAGGGAATTTAACCCATTCACATATACTGTAACCATTGATAAGTTTCATGGTGTCCTTGTCATCCTATTTTATGTTTTCTATTCATTTTGCATAATTGATTTTTATCCCTTTTCTAGTCACTTGGAAGTTCCACATCTTATTTTAATTCTATTAGTGATTATTATTTTTTTTGAGACAGAGTCTCACTCTGTCACCCAGGCTGGGGTGTAGTGGCATGATCACGGCTCACTGCAGCCTCAACCTCCCAGGCTTAAGCAATCATCTCACCTTTCAGCCTCCTGAGTAGCTGAAACTACAAGTGCATGCCACCACGCCCAGCTAATTTTTTTTTTTTTTTTTTTGGTATTTTTCATAGAGATGAGGTTTCGCCATGTTACTCAGGCTGGTCTTGAACTCCTGGGCTCAGGTGATCCTCCTGCATTGGCCTCCCAAAGAGCTGGGATTAAAGACATGCACCACCATGCCTGGACAGTGATCATTAACCTTAAATTCTTTTTTTTTTTTTTTTGAGATGGAGTCTCACTCTGTTGCCCAGACTGGAGTGCAGTGGCACTATCTCGGCTGGGGTGGGAGGATCTTTTGAGCCCAGGAAGCTGAGGCTGCAGTGAGCTGAGACTGTGCCATTGCACTCCAGCTTGGGTGACAGAGCTAGACCCTATCGAAAACAAATACATAAATAAAAAACCCAAAAAACCTAGCCAGTCCTAAACTGTTTACCCTGCTCCCTTTTTCCTGTCCTGGGGAAACCCTCGCTCCTGCCTTCTGTCTCCTGACCACCCCGAGGCTTCCCCACATGGCCGTGTGTGACAAGCCTTGCTTCTTGTTTCCAGAACCTGTGAGTATAATAAGCTTTGTTCTCCTAGGCCTCCACTATGCTCCTTGTGGCTGCACCTGACCAGCACATAAAAAAACACAGAACCACCTTCCCTCATGGGAGCACTGACTCAAGCACACGAGGTAGACATTGATAAACTATTATGCAACTAAACATAAAATTATAACCACGTGGAAATTATATGAAGATGAGGTTCATGGTGCACTGAATGTTTGAACAGGGAGACGTGAGCTAGGGTTGGGAGGTCAGGGAAGGCTTCCTTGAAGAAATGACATGTGGGTGAGATCTGAAAGGATAAGCATTAGAAATTAACCAGACAGAAAGGTGGCCAGATACAGTAGCTCAAGCCTGCAATCCCAGCACTTTGGGAAGCCAAATTATGGGGATAGCTGAGCTATGATTTTACCACTGCACTCCATCTTGGGTGACAGAGCGAGATCCTATCTCACAAAAAAAAAAAAAAAAAAAAAAAACCACCAACAACAAAAAAACTGCTGGAAGATTTCCCAGGCAGAAGAAACAGCATGTGCAGCAGCTTCGAACCTGGAGGGGGCATGTAGGGTAACCAACCATCCCAGTTTTCCTGAGGCTGAGTGGGTAGCGTGGGTTTTGGGCACTAGATTTTCAGTTTTTTGTTTTTTTGTTTTTTGAGACTGAGTCTTGCTCTGTAGTCCAGGCTGGAATGCAGTGGCGCAATCTTGGCTCACTGCAACCTCCATCTCCCGGATTCAAGCGATTCACCTGCCTCAGCCTCCCAAGTAGCTGGGATTACAGGCATGTGCCACCATGCCCAGCTAATTTTTGTATTTTTTAGTAGAGACGGGGTTTTGCCATGTTGGCAATGCTGGTCTTGAACTTCTGACATCAGGTGATCTGCTCACCTCAGCCTCCCAAAGTGCTGGGATTATGGGTGTGAGCCACTGTGCCTGACCTAGACTTCAGTTTTATTTTATTTTTAATTTAATTAATTAATTAATTAATTTATTTATTTATTTGAAATGGAGGCTTACTCTGTTGCCCAGGCTGGAGTGCAGCAGTGTAATCTCAGCTCACTGCAACCTCCACCTCTCAGGTTCAAGAGATTCTCGTGCCTCAGCCTCTGGAGTAGCTGGTATCACAGGCATGCGCCACCATGCCCGGCTAAGTTTTTTGTATTTTTAGTAGTGATGGGGTCTCAGCATGTTGCCCAGGCTGGTCTTGAACTCCTGGTCTCCTGTGATCAGCCCGCCTCAGGCTCCCAAAGTGCCGGGATTACAGGCATGAGCCACCGTGCCTGACCTAATTTTTCAAATTTTTTGTAGAGATGAAGTCTTGCTATGTTGTCCAGATTGGTCTTGAACTCCTAGGCTCAAGCAATCTTCCCATCTCTGCCTTCCAGTGTGCTGGGATTATAGGTATGGGCCATCCCTCCTGGTGCATATGTATATATATGTAAAAAAGGGTCTTGCACTGTTGCGCAGGCTAGAGTACAGCGGCTAATCACAGTCGTCAGGCACTGATGGTGGCAGCTGGGAGAATGGAGAGGACAGACTCTAGGGACATCCAGGGGACTAAAGCAACAGATCTTGGTTATTGGTCTGGGATATCCAGGATATTGGCAGTGGAGTGAAGGAGGGTATTGGAGCCAGCCTCCCTCCAGGAATCCTTGGACTTGCTTTAAAGACTTTTTCTTTGGATAGCTGGTGCCCTGATGTGGACCAAACAGCCTAGAAAGTTGTCTGCAACCAGTTTGGCCACGAAAATGACCTTAAGCTGATCTTGCCTTCTGGCTCACCTGTTTCCACATACTAAGATGCTTATTGCATAACCATAAACCTTTTGTTGAAAATACAGCTGGAAAATACAAATGTAAGGTAACTGTGCAAAGCATTCCTCTGATCTCTTAGCACAAGAGCATGTCTCATAAAAAAGACCAGGGGTGGTGTGAGGCTGAGAAATCAGATGCCCAGAGCTTGTCACCTTGAAACAAACACCCTGATCCTCACGACTAAGCTGTCCCAAACATCGGATGTTCCTTAAATTTCCACCTGTTTTTGCGTCATATTTTGTTTTGTCCACTGTGTGGAACAAAGGATGGATTTACCTACTCTGTGGAGGGAAGGGATTAGGGAGGGGTGGAAAAGCAATGTCACACTGGTAGTTTTCCAGTTGTCCTTGGTTTTAAGAAGGCAGGTATAAACAGAAAGCACCAGATGGTGGTGGTGTAGTTTCATGAAATTGGAACTTCCCCACCTCTGCTCCCAGCATCATGACAGTCTTCCTCTGGAGGGGACTTTGGCCCTGATGATAAGCAAGAAGATGGGGGAAGGTCATTATGACCAGACCATGCGAATGACTAGAAAACCAAATTGAGCTTTAATCTCCATTGGTATCTCTGAGCCCAAGCTATAGCGTTTCTCATTGTCATCTCCAAACAAAAGCTCAAACTGGAACTCTCAGGGGAGTTGTGGATGGTGCCCAATGGCCCATGCCTCCTGGTATCCATGTCCTTGGGTGGTCTCCTCCCAATTGGTCTGTGTAGGCCATGTGCCATGGCTCATGCCTGTAATCCTAGCATTTTGGGAGGCTGAGACAGGCAGATCACTTGAGGTTAGGAGTTTGAGACCAGCCTGGCCAACATGGTGAAACCCTGTCTCTACTGAAAATACAAAAATTAGCCGGGCATAGTGATGGATGCTCATAATCCCAGCTACTTGGAAGGCTGAGGTGGGAGGAGCAATTGAACCCAGGAGGTGGAGGTTGCAGTGAGCTGAGATTGTGCCACTGTACTCCAGCCTGCGTGACAGATCGAGACTCTCTTTCAAACAAACAAACAAACAAACAATTGGTCTGTGTGGCAGGCAGAATAATGGCTCCCAACGATGTCCACATCTTAATCCTGGGAACCTGTGAATATGTTCTGTTCCATAGCAAGGGGGAATTAAGGTTGCAGATGGAATTAAGGTTGCTAATCAGTTGATTTGGAGATGGAAGATTTTCCTGGATTATCTGGGTGAGCCCCGTATGATCACAGGAGTCCTTAAATGGGGACAAGGGAGGTGAAAGGGTTATCGCCAGAGGAATGGCATCATTAGAAAGATACAATGGGGGAATTTCTGGCTTTGAAGATGGAGGGGGCCAAAGAACACAGGCAGCCTCTAGAACTGGGAAAGGCAAGAAAATGAATTCTCCCCTAAAGCCTCCAGAAAACATGCAGCCTGGTTGACACCTTGGTTTTAACCCAGTGTGACCCATTTCAGACTTCTGACCTCCAGAACTTAAAAAATAAATAAATAAAGCTGTGTTGTTTGAAGTCACTAAGTCTGTGGTAGCTTATTACAGCAGCAAAAGGAAACTAATTCAGCAGGGGCCACTCCACGAATATTTGTGGCATTGAAAGAGTAAAAGGTCTCTCCTACTCCAATCCATCCCTGCCTTGTTACAGTGATAGCTTTCTAAAATGAGGATCAAATCTCATCATCTCCCAGTTCATGTGACTTTAACTGTCTCCCTTTAACCAAAGAGATGAGTCAAAGCCCCTTCAAGACCCTCTCGACCCTCAGCCCATCATTCCAGCCTCATCTGCTTCCCTACTTATGAGAGTCCATTTGGACATTTTGCTTCACCACAAGTTGGCCATGTCCTTCTGTGCCTATGTACATTTTATTTTATTTGAAATAATTTTTTTTTGTAGAGATGGAGTCTTGCTACGTTGTCCAGGCTGGTCTTGAACTCCTGGGCTCAAGAAATTCTCCCACTTCAGCCTCCCAAAGTGCTGGAATTACAGGCGTAACCACTGTGCTTGGCTCCTGTGTGCATTTTCATATGCCCTTCCCTCTTCTTGGGCTCTCATGCCCCACACCTGGTGAAAGTCTCATCATCCTTCAAGATTCAGCTCAAATGTGACCTCTGGAAGACTTTCTCTAGCGACTCAGGTGAGAATGAGAAAAGAAAATGCTACTAAGAAAATCAAGAGGGTCTGGGCATGGTGGCTCACTCCTGTAATCTCAGCACTTTGGAAGGCCGAGGAGGATGGATCACCTGAAGTCAGGAGTTCCAGACCATCCTGGCCAACATGGTGAAACCCAGTCTCTACAAAAAATACAAAAATTAGCTGGGGGTGGTGGTGGGCACCAGTAGTCCCAACTACTCAGGAGGCTGAGGCAGGAGAATGGCTTGAACCTGGGAGGTGGAGGTTGCAGTAAGCTGAGATCATACCACTGCACTCCAGCCTGAGTGACAGGGTGAGACTCTGTCTCAAGAAAAAAAAAAAGAAAGAAAAGAAAATCATAAGGAAGAGAAAATCTGTTTATTATTCATTAAGTGGAAGTAGATCATCATAAAGGTCTTCATCTTTGTCATCTTCACAATGAGAAGGCTGAAGAGGAAGAGGAGGGGTTGGTTTTGCTGTCTCACAGGTGGCAGAGGTGGAAGAGGTGGAGGAGGTGGAAGAGGTGGAGGAGGTGGAAGAGGTGGAGGAGGTGGAAGAGGTGGAGGAGGTGGAGGAGGTGGAGGAGGTGGAAGAGGTGGAGGAGGTGGAGGAGGTGGAGGAGGTGGAAGAGGTGGAGGAGGTGGAGGAGGTGGAGGAGGTGGAGGAGGTGGAAAGATGGAGGAGGTGGAAGCGGAGGCAGGAGAGGCAGGCACACTCCATGTAACTTTTATTGAAAAAAAATTTGTATGTGAGTGGACCCACACAGTTCAAAGCCATGTTGTTTAAGGGTCAACTATACATAATCTATTTATATATATACATATCACCTATATATCTATATCTTGATGATCTAGGTTGTATCACAAACCTTCCTTTTTACCCCACTGCCCATATCCCAGATCAATAACCATAGGAATTTTCAGCACCCACCTATGTCCTGAATTGATCAGCCTGCATTGTACTAAGCCTCCTGCCTGTCTGCCTCCAATACCATTGGAATAGATGGCGAGCCACTCTCATGTATGGCTGGTGTCTTAGTTGTCTTTACAAGCACTTAGGGTAAGGACCTTGGGGAGGAAACATCATCATTCCCAAAGATTAAGGACAAGCCCAGGCATCCTAGTTTTATCCTCATTTGATCTCTTCTCCAGAGATTTTTTTTTTTGAGACAAAGTCTCACTCTGTTGCCCAGACTGGAGTGCAGTGGCATGATCTCGGCTCACTGCAACCTCCACCTCCTGGGTTCTCATGCCTCAGCCTCCCAAGTAGCTGGGATTACAGGCGTGCACCACCACGCCCAGCTAATTTTCATATTTTTGATAGAGACGACATTTTGCCATATTGGCCAGACTGCTCTTGATCTCCTGACCTCAGGTGATCTACCCGCCTCAGTCGCCCAAAGTGCTGGGATTACAGGCATGAGCCACTGCGTCTGGCCCCAGAGATTAAGTTAAACCTCTGAGTCACCTCTTTAAAAAAAAAAAAAAGACAAAATGTAAATCACCTTTTCTTGATTATAATAGTAATAGCTCATCCTTGTCCAGTATTTGGGAAATGTAGAAATCTATGCAGAAAAAAATAAACTCCCACCCAGACCACCACTGCAATCCATCAACCTATCTCGTATTATAATGGACAGCTAACATTTCTCCATCATTAACCCTACATACAGATGGAGAAATTGAGGCTTTGCGGGGTTAGGCGAGAGAGCCACAGTTTATATACTTGTGTCCTTCTGGGTCCAAGCCTGATGTCATTAACAGGCAGCAGGACTTATCTATATACTACATCTGTTTTTTTTTTTTTTTTTTTTTGGTCTGTTTTTTGTTTTCAATTTCTGATGATCATGAACTGGACTTGAAAGGATGATTTGTATTACAGGATGCAAACTTAGAGGCCTCCCGGGGACAGGTGGGTTCCTTAATGGGCAAAGGGGCCAGGGAGGATCTGATAAATATGCTTTCCCCCAGTTTACAGCTTAGCTTTTAATCACTTTGTTTATGGTATCTTTTATCAGGTGTAAGTTGGAGTTTTCATGTCATCAAATCTAGGCTCTTTGTCTTTTATGGCTTTGGAACTTCCTGGAAAGCTTTGCAAAAGCCTTCCTTTCCCCTGGGTTATAAGATTACCTGCCTCTACTTTCCTCTAGCTCTTTTGTGTTTTTATAGTTTTTTTTAACGTAAAAATTTAAATCTGACTGGTCTTTTAAAATATTTGAGGGTGGGATTTTTTTCTTTCTAAACAAAAAGTCAAATATCTCTATACTTTTATATAGCATTTTACCACTGATGTGAAAAACCACTGTTTATAAAGAAAGCTTTTTAATTATGAGAAATGTCAAATTATACAAAAGTAGCATAACGGTATAATGATCTTCTGACTTCAGCACTTATCAGTGTGGGACCAATCTTTTTATTTAAATTGTGGGAAAATGAAACATATAAAATTTGTCATCTTAACTATTCGGGTATACAATTCAGTAGTGCTAAACACATTCAACCAATCTCCAGAAAAGCCATTTTTATTTCCTTTGTTTTTTGAGATGGAGTGTGGCTCTGTTGCCCGGGTTGGAATGCAGTGGCATGATCTCGGCTCATTGCAACCTCTGCTTCCGGGGTTCAAGCAATTTCCGGCCAATTTTTGTATTTTTAGTAGAGATGGATTTTCACCATGTTGGCCATGCTGGTCTTGAACTCCTGACCTCAAGTGATCCGCCCACCTTGGCCTTCCAAAGTGCTAGGATTACAGGCATGAGCCACCACTCCCGGCCCCATATTTATTTCCTAATAGCCTTATGCATATAGACTAGCTCTGATTTCAAAGATTCTATTTGTTTATTATTATATTACCACTAAACTGCTTTGTGTATTTTATTTTTAAGATTATCGTGTAATAAAATTAACTGCATACAGTTTCATGAATTTTAACACACGTTTGTATTTGTGTAACTACCACTACAACTATCACCCCAAAAATCTCCCTCAGGCCACCCCTACATAGCCACATCCTCCCTCTGTAACCCTGGTAACTAATCTGTTGTCATTAATATAGTTTCTTTTTTTCCAGAATGTCACATAAATGGAATAATATAATTGGTAACCTTTCTGGATTGGCTTCAATTACTCAGTGTAATGTCTTTGAGATTCCTCTAAGTTGTTGGGTGTATCAATAATTTGCTACCTTGCCAGGGCGTGGTGGCTCACAGCTGTAGTTCCAGCACTTTGGGAGGCTGAGGCAGGAGGATCGCCTGAGCCCAGGAGTTTGAAACCAGCCTGGGCAGCATAGTGAGACCCTGTCTCTACAAAAAATACAAAATTAGTTGGGCATGGTGGGGTGCATCTGTAGCCTCAGCTACTCAGGAGGCTGAGATGGGAGGATCACTTGAGCCTGGTCAGTCGAGGCTGCAATGAGCCATGATCATGCTGCTATCCTCCAGCCTGGGCAACAGAGTGAGACGCTGTCTCAAGAAAAAAAAAATAGTTTGCTTCCTTTTATTGCTAAGTGGCATCTCACTGAATGACTGTACCACATACAGCTGCTATATGACACTGTTTTAGCGACTGTGACTTTGTAGTGGATTTCTCTCTTGGGTATGGTAAGTTTCCTGCCCACCAACATCGCTCCTGTTTGTTTCCCAAAAGTGTCTTGGCCGCCCCAGTGTACTGATTCCTAGGTATTTTGTAGCCTTCATTGCTATTGTGAGTGATTCCTTTATCCACCCAGTTTTCCAAGCTAGAAGACTCAAAGATATCTCAGGAACAATTGTAACAAAAAACTGTGCAAGACCCTTCTGAGGAAAACTACAAACCTGTACAGAAAGGCTTGAATAAAGACTTCAATGCTTAGGACATGTTCCTGAATGTGGCAATTCAATATTGGAAAGATGTTTATTCTCTCCAAATTAATTGAGATGCTTTGTAAGTTTGATTGATTTTGATCTCTTTCTTTCCCCTTCCTTCCCTTCCTTCCTTCCTTCCTTCCTCTCTTTCTTTTCTTTTTTCTTTTTCTTTATTTTTTCTTTCCCTTTCTTCTTTCCTTCTTTCTTTCTTTCTTTCTTTCTTTCTTTCTTTCTTTCTTTCTTTCTTTCTTTCTTTCTTTCTTTCTTTCTTTCTTTCTTCTCTCTCTCTCTCTCCTCTTTTCTGTTCTGTTCTGTTCTTTTTTGAGACTAAGTCTCGCTCTGTTGCCTAGGCTGGAGTGTAATGGCACGATCTCAGCTCACTGCAACCTCTACCTCCTGGGTTCGAGTGATTCATCTTTCTCAGCCTCCTGAGCAGCTGGGACTACAGGTGTGCACCACCACGCCCAGCTAATTTTTGTATTTTTAGTAGAGACGGGGTTTCACCATGTTGCCCAGGCTGATCTTGAACTCCTGACCTCAAGTGATCCATCTGCCTCAAGTGATCACAGTGGTGCAATTGTAGCTCACTGCAGCCTCCAATTCAAGCGGTTCTCCTGCCTCAGCCTCCCAAGTAGCTGAGATTATAGGTATGCACCACCACAGCTGGATAATTTTTTAATTTTTTGTAGAGAGGAGGCCTTACTTTGTTGCCCAGGCTGGAGTCCTTTATATTTGGCTCCACCACTCCTGATGGATTCCTCTAAATGGACCCTCCAAGCTCAGCCTCTCTCCTATTCCATGTACCTTATTACTCTCATACTCATCTCATCCTCTTTTTCCAGCATTTCACTATTAGATTGATTATAATAATTATATTAACCGTCATGCATCATATTTCTATAATATTTGTAAGGCAGAGGAGAAGGGAAGTAACCAGATGGGAAATACACAAATATAGGATTTTTATAAGTGGGTTAAGAAGAAAGAGAAAGTTTGTAACCAAAGTTTGTAACCATAATTATACACACATGTGCACACACACACACAATTTTATTGATGAGTCCTTTCAAATAAACAGCTCTTGGTCTCTTCCTTCCTTCCTTCCTTCCTTCCTTCCTTTCTTCCTTACTTCCTTCCTTCCTTCCTTCCTTTGTTCTCTCCCTTCCTCTCTCACTGCCTCCCTCTCTCTCTCTCTCTCTTTCATTTCCTTTCTTTCTTTCCTTTCCTTCCTTCCTTCCTTTTCTCCCTCCCTCTCTCTCTCTTTCTTTCTTTTTCTTTCTTGACAGAGTCTTGCTCTGTCACCCAGGGTAGAGTGCAGTGGTGCTATCATGGCTCACTGCAGCTTCCACCTCCTGGACTCAAGCAATCCTCCAGCCTCAGCCTCTCGAGAAGCTGGGACCACAGGTGCAAGCCACCACACCCAGCTACTTTTTGTATTTTTTTGTAGATATGGGGTTTCACCATGTTGCTCAGGCTGGTCTCAAACTCCTGGGCTCAAGCAATCCTCCCACTTCAGCCTCTCAAAGTGCTGGGATTACAGGCATAAGCCACCACGCCTGGCAGGTCTTTCCTGTATCAAGTCTGCCCTTTTCCCTCTTTCCCTTCTCCAACTTCTGTTTCTAATTTTACATATTTTCTCCTTATACTTTCTTTTGATTTCTTTTGTTTTACTTTTCCTAATTTCTTGAGTTGAATGCATAGTCCACTTAATTTAGAATTTTTTTTTTTTTATTAACAAAAGTATTTAAGGCTAGGCATTTTCCTCTGAATACCACCTTGGCAGCATTCTCCAAAACAGTTGATGTGCACTTGAATGGCATTACTTGAGGTCAGGAGTTCAAGAACAGCCTGGCCAACATTATGAAGCCCTGTCTCTACGAAAAACATACAAAAAGGTGGGTGCCTGTAATCCTAGATACTCTGGAGGCTGAGGCAGGAGAATTGTTTGAGCCCACGAGGCAGAGGTTGCAATGAATCGAGATCCTGCCACTGAACTCCAGCATGGCCAACAGAACAAGACTCCGTCTCAAACAACGCAGAACAAAAATCCCCATATATTCTGTATGAATGGGGACTCATTCACTTAATGTGACAAAAACCTGACTCAATCCAGCCTAAGCCAGAAAAAGGAAACTTATTGGAATTAATTGATATTTATCATCATAGGGAATATTGGTATCCATGTGTCCACTGGATCCGGCACTGTGCTGACGTCCACAGAAGCTGTTCCTCATGTCTCCACCTGCTGGCTCTGTTCTCTGAGTTGCCCTTCCCTCCAGCCAGTGTGCAGTTCCGCAAACCTCTTTCCCAGCCTCTCCAAGGAAAGCCCCAGCCCTGACTCTCCTTTGTCTGGCAATCATCAGGCCTAGAGAAACAGGGCTGGGTGTGGTGGCTCACCCATGTAATCCCAGCACTTTGGGAAGCTGAGGTGGGGGGATGGCTTGAGGCCAAGAGTTTGAGACCAGCCTGGACAACATAGTGAGACCCCATCTCTATAATGAGAGAGAGAGAGAGAGAGAGGTAGAGAAACAGGATGATCTGGTTAGGGTTGTGGATGCTGGGCTGACAGAACACCTGGTGTCCAGTACCTGGTTTATGTGGCCACCCTCTTCCTAAACACCTCTATAAGCATGGCCAGGCCCATCTCAAAATTTTACTGTCTCCTTAACAGGGTATAAAATGTGTTTCGTCACTTCATCCCAGCCTCTCTTTACAGCCTTGGCTTCCCGCTGTCTTCCTTTCTCCCACACCCTGTGTTCTAGCTACAGCAAACTACTCCTCATTTCCAAACAAATGTGTGCTTTCTTTCTCTGCCTTCGTACATGCTGTTCCTTTGGTTAGGAATACCCTTTTCCCCCTTAGTCATCCTTTAAGATCCTAAGTCACGCCCGAGAATCACTTGGGCACAGTTGGGGCACTTCCTCTCTGAGTTCCTACCTACTGCTGCTGTTGCACCTTGCGTCCTGAACAAGACTTACTCATGTGCAATTGTCTCCCCTTCAAGACATCAGGACCAGGCCAGGCGTGGTGGCTCTTGCCTGTGATCCCAACACTTTGGGAGGCCAAGGCAGGAGGATTGCTTGAGCCCAGGAGTTCAAGGCTGAAGTAAGCTGTGATCACACCACTGCACTCCAGCCTGGGCGACAAGAGTGAGATCCCGACTGTGGGGAAAAAAAAAAAAGACATCAGGACTGGATCACTGAAGGCAAAGACTGTGCCTGGACAATTTCCATGCAGCATCTATAATGTAATAGATATTCAGTAAAAGTCTGTTGAAAGAATGTGCAGATGCTCTCAGCTCTCCTGTACTCTGAATTATTTTACCATTTTTGTGCACTGTAGTTTTCTGTGTACTTTTCCTCCCAATGGCCAGTACCTTTGGCCTTCACTGGAGGGCTGCACCTAGGCTGCTAGGACCTGCTTTTCCTGCATGTTCAAGAAAACCAGAAATACCTGAAAGTTTTCATGCCCCGGGGACAGCCCTTAACTCATGACTGACAGTGTGGAGATAGAAATCCTCCAGTTCCTTTGCCCTAATGACCCACAGTGTCCCAAAGCTCCCCTGGAGGGTCAAGCCTCAGTTACCCTCTGTGTGACTTTACTTGATAACACTCCTTTGTCCAACCTTCTTTCTTGCCCCATTCCCCTTCTCCACTTCTCTACCAATTTTCTCTGGTAACACTTATAAATCACTTTCACACAGCCTGGCTTTGTGGTGTCCACCTGCTGCCCGAGCTACTCAGGCTGAAGTGGGAAGATCTCTTGAGCCCAGGAGCTTGAGGCCAGCATGGACAACATAGCAAGACCTCATCTCTGAAAAAAAAAAAAAAACCCACAAAACCAAAAACCAAAAAAACAACAACAACAACAAAATCACTTTCATATAAATTCTCTGTCTCAGATCCCCAGATCTGCTTTTGGGGAACCAAATCTAAAACAGAGTTAATGATTCAACGAACAGAAAGAAAAGAATAATAGCTGAGTGTGGCAGCTCACATCTGTAATCTCAGCACTTTGGGAGGCTGAGGCAGGAGGATGGCTTGAGCCCAGGAGTTGGAGGCTGCTGTGAGCTATGATTGTGCCACTGCACTCCAACCTGGGTGACAGAACAGGACCCTACCTTAAAAAAAAAAAGAAAAAGAAAAGAAAGAAAGAAAGAAAAATAAAGAAAGAAAGAAAATAATAATGAATCCAGAAACCAATAAATATTTATTGATCACCAACTGCATTGGAAGAAACAGGAGCAGGAGGAAGTTCTTTGCCAGGATTTATCTTCTTAAAGAGATAAGATTTGCACATTTAGAAAATGAACTAGTCTATAAATATATATTTAGTACATGAAATGAAACGTGAAGGGAAGCAGGGACATGACTTGAGAAAGGGGGACTGAGTGTGAACATGGGGATGTCAGAGACTAATGAGGCTTCAGAGGTGAAAGTGGGACTTGATTTGGGGTTTGAAGGGAGGATGAGATGGAGTAGGCAAAGACCCAGTGAACACAGTGGTGGGACCAGAGTAAAATGATGAGAGTTTAAGGCCGGGTAATGCAGACTTGGAATCCATTCAAATAAGTCTGGACTTTATCTCACAAGGTGATGGTGGAGGGTGGTCAACATTTATTTCTTCATTCAGCAAACATTTATTGAGAGTCTATAACTTGTGGCACACCCAGACAGGAACAAGGTGTACTCTTAGAAGGGTGTTCCTTAAGTGAACTGCCTGTTCTGGCCACAAGAATCTTGACTGTATTTGTTTGTAGGATCCACCTATAATTTCTGGAGAGATTTTTTTTTTTTACACACACTTTTATCAGGTGTATATCTATTCTTCTGATTATAGGGAAAAGATCATCATTATCACTACAAAAATTCAAATATTTGGAGAGCTCTGCACCATGGAAAAGGAACGTCTTCTATTCAAGAGAGAGGACTAGAAATCTTTTTCCTATGTTTCAAATAACTTTTATTTTCTCAAATAGAACCTTACTTGATAATATTATTTGATTCCATGCTTATATAATATTTTATTTTATTTTTATTATATATTTTTTAAGACATGGTCTGATTCTGTCACCGAGACTGGATCATGCCTCCCACTGTCCTCCCACCTCAGCCTTCCAAGTAGCTGCGACTACAGGCGTGAGCCACAACACCCAGCCAATTTTTGTATTTTTTTTAGAGATGGGGTTTCACCATGTTGACCAGGTTGGTCTCGAACTCCTGGGCTCAGCTTCCTAAAGTGCTGGGATTACAGGAGTCAGCCATCATGCCTTTCCAGGCTTATATAGTATTTTTATTTATTTATTTATTATTATTTTGAGAGGGAGTCTCACTCTGTTCCCTAGGCTGGAGTGCAGTGGTATGATCTTGGCTCACTGCAACCTTCGCCTCCTGGGTTCAAGCAATTCTCCTGCCTCAGCCTCCCGAGTAGCTGGGATTACAGGCACACACCACCATGCCCAGCTAATTTTTGTATTTTTACTAGAGATGGGGTTTCACCATGTTGGCCAGGCTAGTCTCGAACACCTGACCTCAGGTGATCCGCCCACCTTGGCCTCCCAAAGTGCTGGGATTACAGGTATGAACCATCACACCTGGCCTTATATAGTATTTTAAAAGTAATTGTTATATGTTTTTGTTTTATTTTTTATTTTTTTTAATTTGGCCAGGCATGGTGGCTCATGCCTGTAATCCCAGCACTTTGGGAAGCTGAGGCAGGTGGATCACTTGAGGTCAAAAGCTCGAGATCAGCCTGGCCAACATGGTGAAACCCCATCTCTACTAAAAACAAAAACACAAAAATTAGCCAGGTGTGGTGGCATGAACCTGTAATCCCAGTTACTCAGGAGGCTGAGGCAGGAGAATTGCTTGAACTGGGGAGGTGGAGGTTGCAATTGTGCCACTGCACTCCAGCCTGGGGGACAGAGTGAGATTCAGTCTCAAAAAAAAAAAAAAGTTTATTTTAGATTTAGGGGTTACACGTGCAGGTTTGTTACATGGGTATGTGGCTTGATGCTGAGCTTTGGGTGTGATTGAACCCATTGCCCACATAGTGAACATAGTACCCAATAGGTAGTTTTTCAACCCCTTGCCCCACTCCCTCCCTTCCCACTCTTAGAGTCTCCAGTGTCTATTGTTCCTATCAACAGTGGATTAGATAAAGAAAATGTGGTACATACTCACCATGGAGTACAACACAGCCACAGCCATAAAAAAAGAATGAAATCATGTCCTTTGCAGTAACAGGAATGCGTCTAGAGGCCATTGTCCTAAGGGAATTAATGCAGAAACAGAAAACCAAATACCACACGTTCTCACTTATAAGTGGGAGCTAAACATTGGTACACATGGAACTTTTCTTGAATGCAGCTGGGCTCTCCCTTACCCTGTGGAAACCTGTTGGGAAGTAGAAAATCTCCGCGGTTGGTTTAGGCATGAGCCACCATGCCTGACCAAATTAAAAAAAAAAAAAGAATAAAACAAAAACATATAACAATTACTTTAAAAATACTATATCCCCCAGGAATAATTACCTGCAGGAACTGTGTCAGCCAACGTCTACCCTGCATTTCTGTTTTTCCCCAAGCCTTCAGTTAAATTTGGCTCAATACCTTCATTATGCTTCCAAAGGAGGTTAAAGTGAAGTTTAAGCCTGTGTCTATAATTGGAATGGTGTGGGGACCACAGAGCCGATGACTCAAGGTGAACCGCAAAGTCCTGAGCAGCCACAGTTCAGAGCAAGGCTGGGGGCACTGGCAAGTGACATAGGAATGGAACGTCTAAGCATTCCTTGGAGAGTCACATAGGTCACAGGGCAGACCGCACTTTCTACTTTCTGGGAAAGCTGGGCATTGTAGTCATTACAGCTTGAACATTTGAAAAAATGCAGCTTTATTTGGTAGACATGGTCTGTTGATGTCTGGAAAGCCCCTCATCTCATATATTATATATTTTCATAGAGAATGTGAGGAGCCCTCTGCAAAGGTTTTATCCATTTATAGAAATACCAACAGCTAACTGGAAAGCCTGTTCCTCTTTATCCTCTCAAATACTGGGTATTACCAAATTTTATTATTTGCCAATCCAATAGGTGAAATTTAACGAAATATATGACTGGCATATATTTAATCATTAGTTAAGTTTGAACATCTCTTATATGTAAGGTTTGAGCATCCCACATATATTATATAATATGTATTACATATATTATATATGTATTACATATATAATATATAATAATGCATTATTATAATTAATATATGATCTTGGCTCTGCAAGATCTGCCTCCCACTATCCTCCCACCTCAACCTTCCAAGGAGCTGGGACTACAGGCGTGAGCCACAACACCCAGCCAATTTTTGTATTTTTTTGTAGAGATGGGGTTCCACCATGTTGCCCAAGTTGATCTCAAACTCCTGGACTCAAGTGATCTGCCTGCCTCAGCTTCCCAAAGTGCTGGGATTACAGGTGTAAGCCATCATTATAGTATAGTCCCCAGTGTTTATGATTCCTCTCCTATCGTTCTTAGTATATTATATATAATCATATATTATATTATTAATATAATAATATAATTAATATATTATATTAATATAATAATATAATCAATCTGATTAATATATAGTAGAGTATATAATAAAGTATTATGTATATTATATATAATATGCATTACATATAATATATAATATATATTACACATATACTATATATAATATGTAATACATATATACTATATATAATATGTAGTACATAATATAATATGTAGTACATAAATTATATATAATATCACGTATATTATAGATAATACACATTACATATATTATATATAATGTTTTACATGTATTATATAATATAATATGTATTAAATATAATATATATAATATATAATATATTACATATAATATATTATATATAATATATATTACATATAATACATATATAATATGTATTATATAATATATAATATAATAATGTATTGTATTATATATAATACGTATTATATATAATTATATATAAATATATAAGTATATTATAATATATATTATATATTATATATAATACGTATTATATATATAATATATATATTTTGGAGATGGGGGTCTCACACTGTTGGCCAGGCTGGAGGTCAGTGGCACAATCATAGCTCACTGCAGCCTCAAGCTCCTGGGTTCAAGAGATCCTCTCGCCTCAGACTCCTGAGTAGCTAGGACTACAGATGTTAGGAACCATGCCCAGCTAATTTTGTTTTTGTTTGTTTGTTTGTTTTTGGAAAGACAGGTTCTCACTATGTTGCCCAGGCTGATCTCGAACTCCTGGGCTGAAGTGATCCTCCCATCTCAGCCTCCCAAAGTGCTAAGATTACAGGTGTGAGCCACCACACCCAGTCTTTTAGTATATTTTTTAGTCATTTTTATTTCTTCTGGAGTTGACTGGTCATGACCTTGACAGTTTTGGTCACCATTTGTTTGTACGTTTCTCATTGACTTGTAAGAGCTCTTGATATATAAGCAATATCATCTATTTTGCTTGACATATCCTGCAGGTGGTATTCCCAGTGGAATATAATTAATGATCATGAGACTGTTTCTTTCAGTTTTTATAACATTTACTGCACCTTATTTTTTTAGCTTTGGTTTAAATCCTTACCTTCATTTTCTTTAGACCTAGTTCTGGGCTTGCTGGGGCATAGCACTCACTGCCAGTCCTGTCACATTAGATATTCTATGCATTCGATCTTCATTTTGGTTCATTTTCCAACTGGCTGCATTACGTCTTCAAGTAGATTTTTCCAGATGAGTGATAATGTTCTGATACTTGAGTTATTCCACATTTGAGAATGTTTTTCAGTTCTCTTTACACGTGAACAATATTCTAACTGTATATATAATTCAGCAATCTATTGATATTGCTCTTACATTCCAGATGGATGTAACAGTGGGGTAATGAAGAATAGAGGGAGTGAACTGTGTGAATCAGAAATGAATGGAAGATATGGCCAGGCGTGGTGGCTCACACCTGTAATCCCAACACATTGGGATGCTGAAACGGGCGGATCACTTGAGGTCAGGAGCTTGAGACCAGCCTGGCTAACATGGTGAAACCCTGTCTCTACTGAAAACACAAAAAGTAGCCAGGCGTGGTGGTGCCTATAATCCCAGCTACTTGGGAGGCTGAGGTGGGAGGATCACTTGAACCTGGGAGGCGGAGGTTGTGGTGAGCGGAGACTGTGTCACTGCACTCCAGCCTGGGCAACAAAGTGAGACTCCATCTCAAAAATAAATAAATAAGAAGATAAAAAAAAAAATGAATGAAAGACAGAGCTGGAGACGGAGGCTGTGGACAGGTTTTGGAGGCCCTTGAAAGCCAGCACAGAGGGCACTGAAGGCCTCTGGTCACAGGGAGGACATACACACAGACAAGTTTTGGGAAGATTAGTCTGGCAAAGGTAATGCCAAGATTTAGGGGAGAGGTAAGGGACTTATCAGTTAGGAATAAACTTGGCTACAAGATATAGAAAGGTGTAAATAGAGATTCACTTATACCACATAATAAGAAGTAAAATAATAGCAGGTACTAGTTGGTGTAGCTGCTCATTGATGTTGGGGCTGATGTCATTGTGCTGCCCTTGACCTTTTCCTGATGGTCACAAGATGGCTGCTGCAGCTCCATACATCTCATTTGCTTTCAAAGCACATGATGGAAGGAAGGGGAAGAAAGGCCACAACTCACTCATTTTATTAGGAGAGCAAAAATTCCCCAAAACTCCTGCACACACAGCAGGCTTCTGTTTATATTTTTTTCACCAGAACTGTGTCATATGGCCATTGTAACTACAAGGAGGCTAGAAAGGCAAGTTATTTAGCCAAGTACATTCCAAAAGAAAAATGGGGAATGGATATTTACTGGCAACTTGAAGTGTCTTCTAGAACACAAAAAGCAGCAAAACCAGCACCACCAAACTAGAACAAAACAAAACAAAACAAAAACAAGATAAATTGGACTATGTTAAAACTAAGAATGCCCATCTGTTCACCAAATAACATCATAAAGAGAATTAAAGGGGCCAGGCATGGTGGCTCATGCCTGTAATCTCAGCACTTTGGGAGGCCAAGGTAGGAGAATCGCTTGAGCCCAGGAGTTTGGGACCAGCCTAGGCAACATGGTGAAACCCCATCTCTGCAAAAATTAGAAAAGTTAGCTGGGCATGGTGGTGTGCACCTGTAGTCCCAGCTACTCAGGAGGTAGAGTTGGGAAGATTGCTTGAGCCTGGGGGGCAGAGTTTGCAGTGAGCCATGATCATGCCACTGCACTCCAACCTGGATGACAAAGTGAGACCCCATCTAAAAAAAAAAAAAAGAGAATAAAAGAGCAAATAGATGGGGGGAAGAAACATGCTGACAAAGGAAACATATCCAAAATATACAAAGATCCACAAATTAATAAATAAAAGATCCAATGGAAAAACGCAATAGAAAAACAGGCAAATTACGCACGTGCACACACACACACACACACACACACAGTGTCATTTCACAAAAGAGAGTATCCAAATGATCTCTACACATTTGAAAATGTACTCACCATCATTAGTCTTCAGGGAAATCCATAAAAAAACACACACATTACCATTATACATCTACCAGTATGGGTAAAATGAAAGATGGAAATGACCAAGTGTTGATGAGGCTGTGAAGCAACTGGAACTCTCAGACTCTGCTGGTAGGATTTAAAAGGGGTGCAGTCACTTTAGATAGCTGGTAGCATCTACTAAAGCTGAACTTATGCATACTCTATGAAGTAGCAATTCCACTTCCAGCAGAAATAGCCAGCAACAGGAAAAAAATACATATAAATATACGTGTGTTTATTGATGTATTCAACAAAAGACATGTGCTGGAATCTTCACAGCAGCACTATTTGTAATAACCCAAACTGAAAGCTGTTATATTACAGGAGAATGGGTAAACTGTGATATATTCATACGTGGGAATACTACATACTAATGAGAATGAACACCCTACAAGCACATGCAACAACATATATAAATCTTAAACTTACTGTTGAGCTAAAGAAGCTGTATATATATTCTGCATGCTTCCGTGTATATAAAATACAGCAACAGGAGAAACCAATCTGCTAAAAGTCAGGATAGTGGTGATCCTTCATGAGGGTCAGGCAGGGAAGGAAGGGGGGTGTCAGTGACCAGAAGGGGGATGTGAGGCTGACTTCTGGGGGGTTGCTGGTGATATTCTCTTTCTTGATCTGGCAGTTGGTTAAACAGTTGTGTTCAGTCTATCACAATTCATTATGCTGTACATTTAATTTTTTACCAAAAAAATTTTTTGAGACAGGATCTTACTTTGTCACCCAGCCTGGAGCACAGTGGTGCGATCATGGATCACTACAGCCTTCACCTTCCCCGGGATCAGGTGAACCTCCCGCCTCGGCCTCCTGAGCAGCTGGAACTACAGATGCACGCCACCGTGCCCACCTAATTTTTGTATTTTTTTAGAGGCAAAGTTCCACCATGTTGCCCAGGCTGGTCCCGAACTGCTAGACTCAAGCAGTCTGCCTGCCTTGGCCTCCCAAAGTGCTAGGATTACAGGTATGAGCCACCATGCCTGGCCTAAGCTGTACATTTATAATAAGTACTCTTTGGCAGGTGTGTTACACTTGAATAAAGAAAAATAAGATTTTTAAATTTAAATTTATATATATATATATATATTTTTTTGGTAGAGATGTGGGTGGTCTTGCTATGTTGCCTAGGCTGGTCCTGGGCTCCTGGTCACAAATGATTCTCCCGCATTGACCTCCCAAAGAGCTGGATTACAGGCAAGCGCCCTGGTGCCTGGCCAAAAAATAAGATTTTTTTAAAAAGTGGCTCCCACGCCAAGTGTGGGATTACGAAAGAGGTCCTCTTCATTACCTTTTCCCCTAACTATGAAAGGCTGTGCCCATTGCACCTGTACTCTTCAGGTACATGGTTCTGATGTAGGAATACAGCAAGACCTCCTGCCCCTGCCCCTGCCCTGACTCACCAAACTGTTCCTAGTTCAACTGGAAGAGCAGAAGTACATGACAGTTTCTCAATAACCATTAAGTGTCACAGGGATTCCACAGTCAAATGCCTACAGGTGCCAGGCAGATTACATGAGTGGGTGAGATGGCCACGCACCCCAGTAAGAAGTGGTGGGACAGTGGTCAGTTGCTTTTGAAGAGGGCAGTCGGTGTGTGGTTCCAGCTGATTAATACCCTGCTAGAATTCAGGCCAGTGAAGTCAGAGTTTCCGAATTTTTAGAAAAGAAGCCGGAAACCCAGATTGCTGTATGAAGGCTTTCAGTTTTCAAATTTTGGCAATTCACTGGAGTGAAATGAGCCAATCAAAACATGCCCTAGGGCCAGATACGGCCAACAGGCCTCCCTTTTGCAACCTCTGGTTTAATGGTTGAATGAGCCATTCTAGAAGCACTGTCTGCCTGAGCTGCAAGAAAAAAACAATAGCTACTCTGTGTTGGGCACTTACTGAGCCCTTTACCTAATGTATTTCCTCGGTTCTAAGATGCCATCCATACCATTTATATAACAACAGCTTTCCAGGAAAAGAAGATAAAAAATAAAAGGAAAAGAAAATAAACTACCACATTCAATGTACTCATCTATTAAAAGACGCCGACTTGAGAAACATTAACATGTAAAACAAACAAAAACAAATGTATGCCTTAGAAATAAAGTAAATATGGGACACTTTCTCATTTAGTTCTTACAAAAATGTTATGTGGTAAGTGTGGTTGTTAGACCCATTTTAAAGTGTGAGGGTTGGTGAGGTTAACTAACTGTCCCAAGGGTACGTGTCCAGCAAGCAGCTGAGCTAGGACTTAAACATGAATCTGCTGCACACCCAACTTCGCACTCTTTTTTTTTTTTTTTCCTGAGGTGTTGCTCTATTGCCCAGGCTGGAGTACAGTAGTGTGATCTCAGCTCACTGCAACCTCTACCTCCCGGGTTCAAGCAATTCTCCCTGCCTCAGTCTCCTGAGTAGCTGGGATTACAGATGTGTACCACCAAACCCAGCTAATTTTTGTGTTTTTAGTAGAGACAGGGTTTCGCCATGTTGGCCAGGCAGGTCTCAAACTCCTGACCTCAAGTGATCTGCCCACCTCAGCCTCCCAAGTGCTGGGATTACAGGTGTGAGCCACTGTGCCCGGCCCCAACTTCACACTCTTAATCATTGCAACCCATTGCTCCCTAAAATGTGGAATGAATACTGTAGGAAGCAAAGCTTGTAGGTTTTGGAGAGTATTATTGCAGGCTAAGCAGCTGTAACAAATGGATCCAGACATGTAGTGGTACACATGAAATAAAAATGCATTTCTTGCTCATTTAATAATCTTTGATGACTATTCACGGGTAGAGGCAGTTCTCTTCTATGCAGTCCTTCAGGGTGGTAGGTGACTCTGCCGTCTTCAATGTGGCTTTCAATGTGTCACTAGCTCAGTGAACTGGAAGAGGAAAGGGCATGGAGGGCTGTGTTAGTCTGTCTTTGTTGCAATAAAGGAATTCCTGTAGCTGGGTAACTTATAAAGACAAGAGGTTTATTTGTCTCACAGTTCTTTAGGTTCTGCAAGAAGCATGGCACTGGTATGTGCTTCTAATGAGGGCCTCAGGAAGTTTCCAGTCATGGTGGAAGGCCAAGGGGGAGCAGGCACGTCACATGGTAAACAGGGAGCAAGAGAGTGAGAGAGGAGGTACCAGGTGCTTTTAAATAACCAGATCTCAAGTGAATTCATAGAGCAAGAACTCACTCATTACCATGAGGACAGCACCAAGCCATTCATGAGGGATGCGTTCCCATTACCCAAATACCTTCCACCAGGCCCACCTCCAACACTGGAGGTCACGTTTCAGCACGAGATTTGGAGGGGACAAAACATCCAAACCATATCAGGGAGGCACCTGCTGTCTCAAAGCCCTAATGTAGAAGTGGCATCTACTCACATTCTATTCAGAACCACCCAGGCCATACTAAACCACAAGGGAAGTGGGCTAGAAAATGAGGTTCTAATCACTGCCAGACCATAACTACTCTATTACTATGGAAGGTGAGAATGAATTTTGGTGAAAAGCTACTGGTCTCTTTCACTAAGTGGCTTAGAGACATTGAACAATATTGAGTCACAGAAAATCTCAATTTGGTATTAAAGAAGGTCTTTCTTTTATTTTTTTCAAGACAGGGTCTCATTTGTCACCCAGTGGAGTACAGTGGTGCGATCCCTGGTCACTGCAACCTCGACCTCCCAGGTTCAAACGATCCTCCTACCTCAGCCCCCCAAAGTAGCTGGGACTTGAGGCACTTGCCACCATGCCCGGCTTATTTTTCTGTATTTTTTGTAGACACGGGGTTTCTTCATGTTGCCCAGGCTGGTCTCGGAGTCCTGAGCTCAAGTAATCCACCCACCTTAGCCTCTCAAAGTGCTAGGGTAATAGGCATGAGCCATTGCACCTAGTCTAAAGAAGGTCTTTAACACTTTTCTACTTTTGCTAGCTTTTTTTTTTTTTTTTTTTTTTGAGACGGAGTTTCACTCTTGTTGCCCAGGCTGGAGTGCAATGGCACTATCTTGGCTCATTGCAACCTCCGCCTCCCAAGTTCCAGTGATTCTTGTGCCTCAGCCTTCTGAGTAGCTGGGATTACAGGCATGTGCCACCACGCCCAGCTAATTTTGTATTTTTAGTAGAGATGGGGTTTCACCATGTTGGTCAGGCTCGTCTCGAACTCCTGACCTCAGGTGATCTGCATGCCTCGGCCTCCCAAAGTGCTGGGATTACAGGTATGAACCACTGTGTCCAGCTTTTTTTTTTTTTTTTAAACAAAGACAACAGAGGATGGTGTTTATAGGACTAACTAATACTGATGCTGGTTAGGACTGTAACTTTCCTTTTACTATTAATGTGTGTAAATGGAAAAATTCAGTAGATGTTTTTAATGTTAAGTAATTATGCAGCGGCATGTGGATATGATACACAGTTATGAGGGTGCTTTGCAAATGACTGATCTCTGGTAAATAGTGCCCCATGCTGCAGACACCAGACAGGGTTCCTGAAGCTGGGGGAAGAGTCCCAGGATGGTGGGATGGCCAAGTAGGTTGCTAGCATGGTGTGGCTCAGGCTGAGAACAGAGAGGTCCTGCTTGAGGCCTGGGCTGGTCCCAGAGCCCAGCTCCGAGGGAAATCCAAGTCCAGGCACTATTTCTGTGTTCCCAATAGCCAGTCCTCAGGGCATGAGGAGGGGCATGTAGTCCTAGCCCAGGCCCGAAGTGGAGGCTGGGAAGTTTGCTGATGTCTCCTCTCTCTACTTTCCTCTTTGCCCCACTGGGATGCTCTCCAGAAGGCTGAAATCTTGGGTGCTTTTTCTGGAAGACTCTGTACCCTGGCTAAGGTCCCAGCTGGCTGGCGGCTGCCCCTTGTCGTTTGCTGCCACACTTCCTAAGGGCAAGGGAGAGGGTGGAGCTGGGCCTCCATCCTGGAACAACTGGGTGAGTCCAGACTGCGGTCCGGAGCCCACATTCTTCCTGAAAATGGTTGGCCAACTGAGGCGTTTCTGGGTATTCCATCAGGCCAGTTACAAGGAACCCAATTTGCCCAAGGGATGGAGGATCATGGGAGATTCCTTGGGAGATGAAGAGATGAAGAACCCTGGAGTATCCGAAGAGCTTTGCATCCATTACTGCAGAGGGCTCTGGATGGCCAGATAGTGTGGGGATACTCACCAGTTATCAGGGAAATGCAAATTAGAACAATGAGATGCTTTTCACTCTTTGGCATGGCAACAAGTTTGAGAGTCTGAAAATATCAGTGCTTTTAGGGATGTGGGGGGAATGCTACTCTCAAATACACCTAGTGGGAAAATTTCTTGGGATATTTACTTTGGAGAACAAGTTAGCACTATGCAGAAAAACCTTGATATGTTGCCCAAAAAGCTCTTATGCATATGCACAACTCCGTTCGTTATGGCACAGTTTGTAATTTTAAAAACCCAGGAGACCACCTACAAGTCTAGCAATAAGGGAATAGATAAATAAAATGTGGCTGTGGCCATTAGAATAAATAATGCAATCTACATATATCAATATGAGAGAGGCAAGCAACATAACATTAAGTGAAAAAAGCACGATGCAAAATGATATGTGTATTAATTATCTATTGACATATAACAAAGTATCCCAACACTTAGTGGCTTTAAGCAACAAGACACATTTATTTTCTTCATCGTTTCTGTGAGTGATGAATTCAGACATAGCTTAGTTGGGAGGTTCTGGTTGGGGGTTTCTCATAAAGTTGCCATAAAGATGTCAACTGGGGCTACTGTCATCTGAAGACTTGACTGAGGCTGGAGGATCCATTTCTCAGTTGGCTTATATAGAAGACCGTCAAGTTGATGCTGATCATTTGTGGGAGGCCTGAGTTCCTCTCCATGTGGGCCTCCTCCACAGGGCTACTTGAGTATCCTCATGACATGGTAGCTGACTACCCCCAGAGTGAGCAGTCTGCCAGAGTGCAAGATGAAAGTGACAATGGTTTTTATGACCTAACCTTGGAAGTCATACACCATCAATTCTATCATATTCTATTCATTAAGAATAGGTCACTAAGTTTGGTCCACACTTAAGGGAAGAGGAACTAGACTCCTCCTTTGAAAGAAAAGAGTGCCAAAGAATTTGTAGACATAATTTAAAGCTTGCATATGTATAGTTTGATACTATGTATGTAGTTTAGAATGATATACACACATGCCTGGCTAATCAGAGGCCTTCACCAATCTGGCTATGGTGATTACTTTAGGAATGGATTCAGCATTTGGGCACTGGAGATTCTTTGTTCTGGGGATGCCAAGCTTCCAGAATATGAGTCTTGGGCTGCTTAGGGTCATCTTGTTCATGGAAACTAAGAGAGACTTTCTGAAGCACTGAGAGAGAGATAGCCCTAATAAGATCATTTGACCCCCTGGATTAAGGCATGCCTAAAGGCTGATTCATGTTTCTCTGAAATTTTTAGTTATACAGTGCAAAAATTTACCTTTTTAACATATAATGGCTTGGATTGGGTTGCTGTCTCTTGTCACTATAGCATTTTTGATGAATACAATAGTCATGGCGCTGGTGTTGGAGTTTAGGTTAAGGCCAAGGTTAAGGTTAGGTCTGAGGTATGGGAAAGGTTTGCAAGGAGAATTAACACTTAGGTTTTGTTTGTTTGTTTGTTTGTTTGTTTGGAGACAGGGTCTCATTCTGTAACCCATGCTGAAGTGCAGTGGTGCAATCATAGCTCACTGCAGCCTCAAACTCTTGGTCTCAAGTCATCCTCTGTCTTAGCCTTCCAAGTAGCTGGTACTACAGATGCATGCCATTATGCCTGGCTAGTTAGACAAAAATTTTTAGGCCAGGTGCAGTGGTTCACGCTTGTAATCTTAGCATTTTGGGAGGTCAAGGTAGGAGGGTTGCTTGAGGCCAGGAGTTTGTGATCAGCCTAGGCAACATGGTGAGACCTCATCTCTAAAAAAAAACAAAAAACAACAACCACAACAGAAATTTTTTTTAGAGATGGGGGTCTCCCTATGTTGCCCAGGCTGGTCTCAAACTCCTGGCCTCAAATTACCCTTCTGACTCAGCTTCCTAAAGTGCTGAGATTATAAGCATAAGCCACTGCACTTGGCCAACACTTGGTTTTGACTTTGGCTTTGTTTGGCTCTCACTTGTAAATCTCTCATGAAGGTATTACTGCCTCTCCACTCCTACTGTCACTGATCTAGTTCAGACCCTCATAAACTCTTGCTTGGATCATTGCAGTAACTAACTCATCCTCTGCTACCACTGTCTTCCTTCATCTGTTATGTGCCACACTGCTCATAGATTGTGGGTTTGAAACCAATATTGTCATATTGCTCCCATGCTCAAAAACCTTCAATGACACCAACTGTCTGGAGAATCAGACTCGAATGCATTAGTCTGACTTTCAAGTTGCTCATTATTTGGCCTTCAGTTCCTTTCCCAGCACCATGTCCCAGTGCACCTCACCACACACATGTGCATGCACACACATACACACACACACCATATTTGATTTTCCACTTAGATTGAGGTTTCAGGGGTTAGGCATAGCATTGGGTTTAGGGTTGAGTCTAAGTTTGGGTTTGTGCTAATCAGCCTTCAAGATGATCCTCAGTGATTCCTGCTTCCTGGTATTTATGCCATTGTATAATCCTCTCCTACAATGAATAGGGCCAATCTGTGTAAACAATAGGATATTGTGGAAATGTTGGACTGTGTGTGACAGTTCGTTTTATTTATAACCTTGACTTGACCATGGGGTTCCCAGAAATTTGGCTAGACATTATTTCTGGGTGTATCTGGGAGGATGTTTCCCAATGAGATTAGCATTTGAATTGATGGACTCGACATAGTAGATTTCTCACTGTGGATGGGGCATCATCTAATCTGTTGAAGGCCTGAATAGAACAAAAAGGTGGAGGAAGGGAAAATGTGATCTCTCTGCCTGACTGAGCTAGAACATTGGTCTTCTCCTGCCTTTAGATTGGGACTTACGTGATTGGTGCTCCTAGTTCTCAGGCCTTCAGACTTGGACTGGAACTTAAACCATTGGTTCTTCTTCTGGAACTCAAACTGGAACTACACCACTAGCTTTCCTGGGTCTCCAGTTTGCAGACACACATCATAAGACTTCTCAGCCTCCAAAATCACGTGAGCCAATTCTTTACAATAAATCTCTAATGCTCCTGTTCTATTCTTTTAGGGAACCAATTATATGCACATCCATCCCTTGAATGTCTTCTCCAATCTGCTAATCTTTTTTATTTCTCATTCATTCTCTGAGTTTTAGAATAATTTTTTTCTCTTCTTCTTTCTTCCTCTTCCTCTTCCTCTTCTTCTTCTTTCTTCTTCTTCTTCCTCCTCCTCCTCCTCCTCCTCCTCCTCCTCCTCCTCCTCCTCCTCCTCCTCCTCCTCCTCCTCCTCCTCCTCCTCCTCTTCCTCCTCCTCCTCCTCCTCCTCCTCCTCCTCCTTTTCTTCCTTCTTCTTCTTCTTCTCCTTCTCCTTCTCCTTCTCCTTCTCCTTCTCTTTCTCCTTCTCCTTCTCCTTCTCCTCCTCCTTCTTCTTCTTCTTCTCCTTCTTCCTTTTTTTGGCGATAGGGTCTCACTCTGTCACCCAGGCTGGAGTGCAGTAGCATGATCATAGCTCGCTGCACTCTTGGGCTCTTGGGCTCAACCAATCCTCCCACCTCAGCCTCTTGTGTAGCTAGGACTACAGGCATGCACCACCATGTTCAGTTAACTTATATTTTTTAAATTTTTGTAAAGACAGGGTCTCACTGTGTTGTCCAGGCTAGTCTCAAACTCCTGTTCTCAAGTGATCCTCACACCTTAGCCTTCCAAACTGCTAGGATTACAGTCATGAGCTACTGATCTAGGCATAGAATAATTTTTAAATCATTTCTTCAGACTCACTGACTTAATTTCATGCAACATCCAATCTTCTGTTAGGTACCTCTGTTGCCTTTTTAGACGCCATAGATATATTTTTATCTGTAGAATACTTTTATGTTCTAGGATTATTTTCTAAGAATTGCTTTAGAGAGTCAATAACCTCTAATCTTATGAATATTACAAAGTAGCCATCTTTTTTCTTTTAAATTTTGGCCTCTGGGCAGCAAGGGTGAGATATCCAGGAACATTTGCTCTAATTCCTCATGTCAATATCCTTTTGACCTGCTAGATCTTTGTATGTGTTCAGTCATTATTCTCTATTTGTTCATTTTTACAGAAGGAGGTCTTTATTTGTTCAACACTGAGTGTTAAGATGGGTTAAACAGTCTGTCTAAATATTTTTGGCCTGGACAAAGAGAGAAGGGGAAAGTTTCTATTTACTATACCTTTACTTTGCCTTAGTAAAGCGTCAGCAATCTGTGGCACTAGTAGGGAAGTGTCAGCCCAGGGCAGATGTGACCGTGTATCTCTCCTTTGTGTCAGATGTCTTTTTGTGTGTCCACATTTGTTTTAGCAGTCAGATTTAACTGAAGAAACAACATCTTCTTTAACAAGCCCAGCTGGCCTTATCAGGGGGCTGTGCTTGGGGGTGAACCTGCTTAATTGAGCACATCTCCTGGTGTGAAGAGGCATTGGTGGATACTTTAGCAGGCTTAAGCTTTGCTTCCTTATAAACTGCACCCACGGTCTACTATTATCCCCTTGAAACTGGCAGGGATCATAATGAATGTTTGGTTCCTTCTACCTCCAATTTGAATGGGCTTTTCTCTTGCTTGGAATAGACCATGGTTCGGCAGGTCTATTCTCAATCTGGTTTAAACTCAATGTATCTTGCAGAAATTCCTAAATGTTTCTGGACTGGTCTAAAGGGCACCCTTCCCTATTTTCCATCTGTGGGGCAGAGGTTTTTTTCTCTTTTGATAAACCTACTTCTCCCTTTCCCTTATCCTCCTTCACTTGGCCAACCAAGTCATGCCTCAAGTCTCAGCTTAAACCCTACTTCCTCCAGGAAATGGCCCTGGAAGTTTCCCCAAGTAGACACCCTACGCTGTGCTCTTAGAATTTCTCATATTCTGCCAGTCACAGAGCTCATCTTCTGGAACTCGAACTCTGTCTTCCCCTGTAGATTGTAGTCTACAGAGCAAGGACACTGCTCATTCATTCATTCATTCATTCATTCATTCAAAAACGGAGCCAAGTATATGTGAGGCACAGTACTAACACTGTTTTTCTCTCCTGCCTAGTGCCTGTCACAGATTATTTAGTTAATATTCACTGGAAGGATTTATGGCCAGCTTCAGGGAACCAGGCCTGAGATGGTGGCTGGGTGAGCAGGAAGAATGCTGGAACACCAGTGGTTGGGGCTTCACCGCAGACCCAGGGAGCAAGAGAGTCATAGGTGCAGGGAGCTGAGACCTGCCAACCTGGGCTGGTGCCCTGGGGTTGGCCTGCAGTGGGAACTGCCTGACAGGGACCATCGTGCGAAGAGTGAGCCAGGGCTGGTTATTGTGCAGACCCTCTGATGTTGTGCTAAGAAATCTCAGAGAGCCAAAGGAAAACAGTGTGTCTGTTTCCATGGAGGCTGAGACCTCCGTGGCTAGAGTTTTGCACCAGTGAACAATTATTCTGGAATGCAGTGAAGTGTTTATGCCTATAAACTTTGCAGTCAGCCTGGAAGGCTCAAGAAGGTTACACAAAAGTTCTCAGAAGGCCAGGCGTGGTGGCTCACACCTGTAATCCCAGCACTTTGCGAGGCCAAGGCAGGCAGATCACTTGAGCTCAGGAGTCTGAGACTAGCCTGGGAAACATGGTAAAACCCCATCTCTGCAAAAAATACAAAAATTAGCCAGGCATGGTGGTGTGTGCCTGTGGTCCCAGCTACTCAAGAGGCTGAGGTAGGAGGGTCACTTGAGCCCGGGAGGTTGAGGCTGCAGTGGGTTGTGATTGTACCACTGCACTCCAGCCTGGACAACAGAGCAAGACCCTGTTTCCAAAAACAAAAAGTTCTTACAGCCTCAGTTTCCTTTTCTTTAAAATGGAGATATGACTAGTACCTACCTCATAGGGTCATTGTGATAATAATAATTATTATTATTATCTAATAATTATCTAATAATAATATTATTGTTAGTTTGTGATAATAATAATAATTATTATTAGTTTTTGAGACAGAGTCTTGCTCTGTTGCACATTGTGGTAACTAAATGAGATTATGTGTGTAGCACATGAGCCTGCTGTTTGGCATAGGGTAAAAGTTTAATAAATGGGAATTATTGTTATCCTGTAGTATTGCTGGTCGATATGGTTTGGCTGTGTCCCCACCCAAATCTCATCTTGAACTGTAGTTCCCGTAATCCTCACGTGTCGTGGGAGGGACCTGGTGGGAGGTAATTGAATCTTGGGGGCAGTTATCCCCATGCTGCTGTTCTCATGATAGTGAGTTCTCATGAGATCTGATGGTTTTATAAGGGGCTTTTTCCCCTTTGGCTTGGCACTTCTCCTTGCTGCTGCCCTGTGATTGCTTCCCCATCCACCATGAATGATTGTAAGTTTCCCCAAGCCTCCTCAGCTATGCTGAACTATGAGTCAATTAAATCTCTTTCCCTTATAAATCACCCAGCCTTAGGTATGTCTTTGTTAGCAGTGTGAAAACGGGACTAATACCTGGGAATTATTTGCAGTGCATCTAAAGGAGATGAGAGGAGCAAAGTTTTGCTTCCTTTTAGATGTACATCTTCCACTACGTCTTAGAAATTCTGGTTGTGCCAGCCAGTAGCCAGCAGGTCCTGGGCCACCACCTACCCAGACTTCTTCTTATTTTTTTACTTTTATTTATTTATTTTTTTGAGATGGAGTCTCGCTGTGTCACCTAGGCTGGGGTGCGGTGGCATAGTCTCAGCTCACTGCACTTCCACCTCCCAGGTTCAAGTGATTCTCCTGCCTCAGCCTCCTGAGTAGCTGGGATTACAGGTGCCCGCCACCATGCCCAGATAATTTTTGTGTTTTTAGTACAGACAGCATTTCACCATGTTGGCCAGGCTGGTCTTGAACTCCTGACCTCAAGTGATCATTCACCTCAGCCTCCCAAAGTGCTGGGATTACAGGTGTGAGCCCAGCCGACCTACCCAGACTTCTCCTGGACTGGGTTGCAGCACAGAACAGCTGGGTTTCCCCTAACATGCTACATCTCTATAGATGAGGCCTAAAGCTGCCATCACCCATGTGAGAAGGCCAGGAATCGCAGCACTAGCCAGTCATACCTAATCACAGTGAAACATCTTAAGATAAAATGGGTTACCCAGCTATCATCGAAAAGCTACATTTAGCTATAAAAAAGTTATCCTGGGACCAAGCGGAGAGGAATGTAAACCAGAGAAGGTTTAAAAGAGCTGCTGATGGGCTCTTTGAGACTTTTGTGCCAAAATTGAGGTGTCTAAATTACGGTTCTTGTCCAATCCATTAGACCAACTCTCTTTTGAAGCCTGTCCAACATGTAAGGCTTGGTGACTGGATTTGGGGTGAGGGCTGACTTTTGTGTTTTTTTTTTCCTTTGACTGGATGAGAGTGAGGGGGCTAACTTGTAGGTTTTTTGCCTGACAAACTGGGTAGATGGAGATGCTGCCAGCTGACGTTTTGGGAGGATGAACAGATTTGGACGGGCAAGAAACTAAGTCTAGTTTTGAACATAGAGAGTTTTTAAAGGTGCTTGAAGGGTGTTGAGGTAGAAATGTCTAGAAGATAATTGAAAATGTGGATTTGGAGCTTCATATAGAGTCACATGAAGATGTAGAATTAGAATTGTAAATAAGGAGGGGACAATGGCAGTTGTAGGTAGGGACAAGATAGCCCAGAAGTATAAAGTAGAATAAGAAGAGAACTAAAAAGAAAAGCATGAAGAATTGTTATTTGGGGAGGGAAAGCAAAAGAAGAGAAGTCAGCAAAAGAAGACATGAAAGGCCAGGTGTGGTGGCTCACGCCTATGATCCCAGCACTTTGGGAGGCTGAGGCAGGAGGACTGCTTGAGCCTAGGAGTCTAAGACCAGCCTAGGCAACATGGTGAAACACTATCTACTAAAAATACAAAAATTAGCTAGGTGTCATGGTACACTCCTGTGGCCCCAGCTACTTGGGAGGCTGAGGTAGGATGACAGCTTGAGCCCAGGAGGTTGAGGCTGCAGTGAGCCATGATGATCACACCACTGCACTCCAGCCTGAGCAACAGAGCAAGACCCTGTAAGAAAGAAAGAAAGAAAGAAAGAAAGAGAGAGAGAGAGAGAGAGAAAGGAAGGAAGGAAGGGAGGAAGGAAGGAAGGAAGAAAGGTAGGAAAGAAGGAGAAGGGAAGGGAAGGAGGGAGGAAGGAAGGAAAAGGAAGAAGGAAGGAAGGAAAAGAAAAGAAAGGAAGGAAGGAAAGAAGAAAGGAAGAGAGAAAGAGAAAGAAAGAGAAAGAAAAAAGAGAGAACAAAGAAGGAAGGAAGGAAAGAAAGAAGGAAAGAGGGAAAGAAGGAAAGAAAGAAAAGAGAAAGAAAGAAAGAGGGAAGGAGGGAGGGAGGGAAGGAAGGAGGGAAGGAAGGAAGGAAGGAAGGAAAAGAAAAAATCAGAGAAGGAAGAGAAAAGCCAGGGGTTAGATGTTCTACCACCAGACATCTGAAGGAGGCCTTTAATTCACTGGAAAAGAAACGCAATTAAATTTTAAACACATGAAACATACTCAACCTCACTCATGATGGAAGAAATACATGATCAAACAATGAAGTGGTACCATTTTTTTAAAGGTTTTGTTTTTCTTGTTTTTTTTTTTAATTTTACCCCCCAAAAGAACTACTTGAGGCTTCATTTTTTTAGAGCAGTTTTAGGTTCACAGCAAAATGGAGAGGAAAGTATTAATACAAATATTTCCCATCCCTCTCCTCCCCCATGCATAGCCTTCCATGCTATCAGCAACCCCTACCAGAGTGGTACATTAGTTGCAATTGACGGACCTACATTGACACATCATGATCACCCAAGTCCATAGTTTACATTAGGGTTCACTCTTGGTGTTGCACATTCTATGGGTTTGGTCAAATGTATAATGACAGCCTGGCATGGTGGCTCACACCAGTAATCCCAGTACTTTCGGCAGCTGAGGTGGGTGGATCACGAGGTCAGGAGTTCAAGACCAGCCTGACCAATATGGTGAAACCCTGTCTCTACTAAAAATACAAAAATTAGTCAGGTGTGGTGGCGTGTGCCTGTAGTCCCAGCTACTTGGAAGGCTGAGACAGGAGAATTGCTTGAACCCGGGAGGCTGAGGTTGCAGTGAGTCGAGATCACACCATTGCACTCCAGCCTGGGTTTCAGAGGAAGACTCCTTCTCAAAAGAAATAAATAAATAAAATAAATAAACAAATGTTTAATGACATGTGTCCATCATTATAGTATCATAATGGAGTAACTTCACTGCCCTAAAAATTCTCTGTGCTCAGTGTATTCATCCCTTCCTCCCCACTACCCCCTGGCAACCACTGATCTTTTTCATGTCTCTACAAGTTTGCCTTTTCCAGAGTGTCATATAGTTAAAATCATATATGTAGTCTCTTATATGTCATATACGTAAAATCATGTATGTAGCCTCTTCCGGTTGGTGTTTTTCATTTAGTAATATGCGTTTATGTTTCCTTGTTTCCTTTTCGTGGCTTGATAGCTCATTCCTTTTTAGTGATGAATAATATTCTGTCATCTGGATGTAGCAGTTTATTTATCCATTCACCTACTGAAGGGCATCTTGGTTGCTTCCAAGTTTGGGCAATTATGAATAAAGTTGCTATAAATAAATATCTGTGTGCAGGTTTTTTTTGTGGACACAAATTCTCAACTCCTATGGGATTTTTTTTTTTTTAAGCTATTCAATTGGCAAGAATGGCAAAGTTTAACACTGTGTTGGAGAGGATGTGGGGAAATAGGTAATCTAAAATAGTGAAGACACACACCCTTTGGCCTGGTAATTCTCCTTCCAGGAATCTATTGGACAAATATACCTACACATGCATAGAGGGAGGTTTGCACAAGGATATTCTCTGCAGCATTATTTGTTGTAGCAAAGGGTTGGAAAGAATTTAAATGTCTGTCAATAGTGGACTTGCCAAATAAGTTATGGCACATCATTTCAGTGGCTGTCATATGGGATTGTCAAAACAAATAAGGTCAATCAATAAGAACTGATATGGAAAAATACCTAAGATTTTTGTTGCTGTTGTTGAGATAGAGTCTTACTCTGTCACACAGGCTGGAGTGCAGTGGCGCAATGTCAGCTCACTGCAGCCTCGACCTCCCGGGTTCAAGCCATCCTCCCATTTCCACCTCCCTAGTAGCTGTGACTACAAGTGTGCGGCACCACGCCTGGCTAATATTTTTGTATTTGTAGAGATGAGATCTTGCTATGTTGCTCAGGCTGGTCTCAAACCCCTGAGCTCAAGTGATCCCTCCACCTCAGCCTCTGAAAATGCTGGGATTATAGCCACTGCCAGGCCAATACCTAAGACATTTGAAGTGAAAAAGTCAGTAACAGGGCAGAACATGGTGTACTACCATTTATGTAAAAATGGATAAGGGTCTTATCCATTTTTTGGAGCCAGACTGCCTTGGCTTAAATCTTGGCTCCACCACTTTCTAGCTATGTAACCTGGGAAAAGTTGCCTGCTCCTCAGTTTCCTCAGCTGTCGCCCTCAGAGGGTTATCAGGGAAAGGAAGGAGTTTACTTCTCCCTTTTGTATTTTTGAATATTTTAAAACTATGGGGACTATGTTAACCCATTTTTTTTTTTTTTTAGACAAGGTCTCTGTCACCCAGTCTGGAGCACAGTGGCATGAAGATAGCTCACTGCAGCCTCCATCTCCTGACCTCAAGCAATCCTCCCACCTCCTGAGTAGCTGGGACTACAGGCACCTGTCATCATGCCTGGCTAATTTTTAATTTCTTGTAAGACAGGGTTTTGCTATGTCACTCAGGCTGGTCACAAACTCCTGGGCTCAAGTAATGCTCCTGCCTTGGCCTCTCAAAGTGTTGGGATTACAGGCGTGAGCCACAGCCCCTGGCCTACCTAATTTTTTTTTAGTTGAGATGAGATTTTGCTACATTGCCCAGGCTGGTCACAAACTCCTGGCCTCAGGCAATCCTCCCACCTCGGCCTCCCAAAGTGCTGGGATTATAGGTATAAGCCACCACGCCTGGCCTACCTCATTTTATTTTAATTAAAAATTCTAATCAAAGAAAATACACGAGTAGCAAATAAACACATGGAAAAGACGCTCAACATCATCATTAGGGAAATGCATATTCAGGCCACAATGAGATACCACCTCATACTTATTGGTGTGGCTAAAATGATAAAGGCTGACAATACCAAGTGCTGGTGAAGACGTGGAGCAGCTGGAATTTTCATGTGCTGCTGGTGGGAATGTAAAATGGTACGACCACTTTGGAAAACAAGACGGCAGTTTCTTATCAAGTGAAACATGCACCAACTGCACCTTCACAGTGACCTGCAATTTCAGTCCTAGGAATTGACCCAAGGGGAATAAAAACCTACGTACTTGAATGTTTTTAAGAGCTTCCTTCAAAATAGCCCAAAACTTGAAACCACCCCAAAGTTCATCAACCTGGAAATGGATAGCCAGACTGGTATATCCATACAATGATATAAAAAGAAATGAACTACTGATACTTGGAACAACATTGATGAATTACGATAAATGAAAACATTTACATTATACTAAGTGAAAGAATCCAGAAACAGAAACCTTGGCTGGGCACGGTGGCTCACTCCTGTAATCTCAGCACTTTGGGAGGCTGAGGTAGGTGGATCACTTGAGGTGAGGTGTTCGAGACCCATCTGGCAAACATGGCAAAACCCTGTCTCTACTAAAAATACAAAAAATTAGCAGGGTGTGGTGGCATGCACCTGTAATCCCAGCTACTTGGGAGACTGAGGTAGAATTGCTTGAACCCGGGAGGCGGAGGTTGCAGTGAGCCAAGATCCTGTCACTGCACTCCAGCCTGGGCGACAGAGCGAGACCCTGTCTCAAAAAACAAAACAAAATAAAACAAAACAAAAAACCCCACAACACCCAAATACTGTATGCTTCTCTTACAGTAGGTAGGCAGACATGAGCGGGGCAGGAGAGGGCTCCTCCCCATCCACAGACCAGGACTGTCAGGCGACAATCAGGTGATGGTCAGGCAGCTGTTAAGCTGTTCTCTAAAATAATAATTGGTCACAGCCAGGGCCAGGGAAAGACAGTCTACCAATAGATAGAAAAACCTGAAACTAGTGAAGAGCATCTTCCCAATAAGCTCTTGGGAGTTGAGTGAGTGGGCTTAAGCATGCTCATTAACAGGCAAAATGGCAGAGTTTAACTGATATATGGGCTTCTAGGAACATTCGGCTGGTAAGGGAAGAATGCCTCAAGTAGGCATATGTACAACTCCAGTAAACACAGTATGCATGCAGCCCCTCCCAAGCGCTGGCAGGTCACTGTACATGCAGACAGCTCACCCCAACAGAAGAATCAGGGAACAGATACAAGACCCTGGAAGTATGCCAACATGTAAAACCCTAAGTCAAAATGTCCAACCATGCACTTGAGCTCCCTCAAGTTGCCTGCTTGGCCCTCTTCCAAGTGTACTTTCCTTGCTTTTGTTCCTGCTCTAAAGCTTGGTGATAAACTTTCCCTCCTGCTCTAAAAATTGCCTTGGTCTCTCACTCTACCTTATGTCCCTTGGATGATTTCTTTCTTCCGAGGAGGCAAGAATTGAGGTTGCTGCACTCATACAGATTTGTGACTGTTACAGTTCCATTCATAGAAAATTCTAGAAAAGGCAAAATCATAGTGATAAGAAGTAGATTAGTGGTTGCTAGAGAGTAGGAGCAGGGAGGGCTTGAGAGCAAAGAGGTGCAAGGGAACTTTAGGGGGACTGAAATATTCTATATTATGGTAGTGGTGGTGTTTCCATGACTGTATATTGTCAAAACTCAAATTGGATTAAAGAAATTGTGAATTTGGGCCAGGCACAGTGGCCCATGCCTATAATCCTAGCACTCTGGGAGGTCGAGGCGGGTGTATAATCTGAAGTCAGGAGTTCAAGACCAGCCTGGCCAACATGGTGAAACCCTGTCTCTACTATGAATACAAAAATTAGCCAAGTGTGGTGGCACGCACCTGTAATCCCAGCCACTTGGGAGGCTGAGGCAGGAGAATCACTTAAACCCGGGAGGTGGAGATTGCAGTGAGCTGAGATCACACCACTGCATACCAGCCTGGGCTACAGAGTGAGACTCTATCTCAAAACAAAACAAAACAAAACAAAACAACAGGCTTCGTCTAACAACTATACATTTTTTTTAGAAGGATGGCCTGGCCTGAAAGGCTCAGGGACAGAGGTATGGCCTGGTCTCTAATGTTTGGTAGCAGGGAAATTAAACAGGATGAGGCTGGGAAGGGCCCATTTGGTTGGATGCTTTTGTGGCCCTTTTCCTGGGGCATCTTGGTGGCGGAGGGATGGAGTGGATTCCAAACTGTAAGGAGTAAAAGAGTCAATGTTGGGTGAAAAAGGGGAGGTAGCCATCTGAGATCAACTTCCAAGAAATTTGTCTGTTCATAGATAATGGAATAAACATGACCCAACCTCTGTGGTTACAAAAGAAATGCAGATTAAAAGGACAACACCGTGACTTATCTGCTTGGTACAGTCTGATAGCCTGGGCAGCCCTGGGTGTAGGAAAGTGGTGTGTAATCTTTGTAGAAAGCAATTTGAAATAAAAGGACTCTGTCTTCTCAAAGTGTAAGCTCTAGGCCGGGCGTGGTGGCTCACGCCTGTAATCCCAGTAACTTGGGAGGCCGAGGTGGGAGGATCACTTGAGGCCAGGAGTTTAAGACCAGCCTGGGCAACATGGCGAAACCCCATCTCTACTAAAAATACAAAAATTAACTGGGTGTGGTGTCGCACATCTGTAATCCTAGCTACTCGGGAGGCTGAGACACGAGAATCACTTGAGCCTGGGAGGCAGAGGTTGCAGTGAGCCAAGACTGCGCCACTGCATTCCAGCCTTCGCAGCAGACTGAGACCCTGTCTCAAAAACAACAACAACAACAACAAAAACCCAAAAAAGTGTAAACTCTTTGACCTGGCTGCTCCAGTAGGAATTTATCCTAAGGAAATAGTTTGGCAAAGGCAGTGGTGAATCAAAGTGTCATTTATAACATAAGCCTATAGAAACAACCTATGTATCCAGTAATAGAGCACTGGCTGAGTGAAATAATGGTTTATTTATCCCAGAATTTGCTGTCAGCTTTAACCTGTTTTGATCTACACAATCGTGTGGTGGAGGAAAGGATTGGTGAGTGGGAAATGGGGATGGGAGGGAGATTTTTGCTAAATATTCTTTTCTACCTTTTGTATGTTGAACCATATGAATCTATTACCTATCAAAAAATTAAAATAAAAATGTTACTATGATAAAAATTATGATCTTGAGCTATAATTGCCAACATGAAAGGCCATTTATGATACACAATTTAGTGGGAAAAGCAGATTGTAGGACAGGGTGAGCATATTTTTGTAAAAAAAAAATATACATATTTACATGGGTAAACACTGCAAGAGAAAAGCAAAACATCACCTATAGTTGTGTCTGGATCGTGGTTTTTTGTGACTGTGGGTTTTTTTCTCTTTATATTTGTATTTTCTAATTTTTAAAAGAATGATGAATGAAGGCATTGTATAATTTAAAACACATTTTTTGGACATTAGTGGGAAAACTGGTGAAACTGAATAAAGTCTATAGTTCAGTTCAAAGTTTTGTACCAACATTCATTTCTTAGTTTTGACAAACACCCCATGGCTCTTTAAGCCACAGTAACATCAGGAGAAACTGGGTAAAGGGTATACAAAAACTGATCATACTATTTTTGCAATTCATCCATAGAGCTAAACTGATTTAAAGCAAAAAGCCTTTTTTGTTTGTTTGTTTGTTTTAAAGAAATTGGGTCTTGTTCTGTCGTCTAGGCTGGAGTGCAGTGACACAATCACCGCTCATTGCAGCCTCAACCTCCCAGGTCAAGTGATCCTCCCACCTCAGCCTCCCAAGTAGCTGGGACTACAGGTACACACCACCATGCCCAGCTAATTTTTGTATTTTTTTGTAGAGACAGGGTCTTGCTGCGTTGCCAGGGCTGGCCTGGAGCTCCTGGGCACAAGCCATCCTCCTGATTCAGTCTCCCAAAGTGTTGAGATTACAGGTGTTAGCCACTGAGCCTGGCCCAAAAAGCCTTTTAAGAAAAGTTTTTAGCCGGGCACAGTGGCTCACGCCTGTGATCCCAGCCCTTTGGGAGGCTGAGGCAGGCAGGTCACTTGAGGTCAGGAGTTCAAGACCAGCCTGGCCAACATGGTGAAACCCTGTCTCTACTAATAAAAATACGAAATTAGCCGGGCATGGTGGTGCACATCTGCAATCCCAGCTATTCAGGAGGCTGAGGCAGGAGAATGGCTTGAACCTGGGAGATGGAGGTTGCATTGAGCTGAGATCACACCATAGCACTACAGCTTGGGTGACAAGAGCGAAACTCCATATCCAAAAAAAAAAAAAAAAAGTTGTTTTTAAAATAAGTTTACTTAACTGGGTGTGGTGGCACACACTTGTGGTCCCAGCTACTCTGGAGGCTGAGGTGGAGGATTGCTTCAGCCCAGGAGTTCAAGACTGCAGTGAACCAAGGTCACACCACCGCATTCCAGCCTGGGCGACAGAACAAGATCCTACCTCTTAAAAAAAAAAAAAGTTTATGACATAGAAATGTCTCACAGGCAGGCTGGGTGTGGTGGCTCATGCCTGTATTCCCAGAACTTTGGGAGGGTGAGGTGGGTGCCTGGCCAACATGGTGAAACCCAGTCTCTACTAAAAATACAAAAATTAGCTGGGTGTGGTGGTGCATGCCTGTAATCCCAGCTACTTGGGAGGTTGAGGCGGGAGAATCGCTTGAACCCAGGAGGTGGAGGTTGCAGTGAGCTGAGGTTGCGCCACGGCACTCCAGCCTGGGCAACAAAAGTGAGACTCCCTCTGAAAAAAAAAAAAAAAAAAGAGGCACCCCCTTCTCCAACGTTGGAGGGAAAAGAACAAAGATAAGAGGGGATATGAGTGAAGTTTCACTCATGCCAACACACCTTAGTTTTCTCTGGAAGGTCAGGGCCAGCTCACCTGCTGAGGCTTATGGGGATGAGCAAAGGGTGGGGATTGTGAACGGCAGAGAAGTTCTGGAATCCAAAATGAGATATGCAAATGAAATTACATGAAAGAACACTGTTTTCCAATTATCCCAGGAGATAAGTCACTTCAAAATTGTTAAAATTAAGGAGCCCTTTTGGCCTCCAACCCCTATATATTGAGTCAGAAATTCCATGGAAGAGATCTGATATCTTCATATTTAACAAGCACCCTAGGTTCTTGAGGAATGTCTGAGGGACACTAAGGTAAAGGAATGCTGGCCGCTGAAAGTGTGCTCTGAGGACCAGTAGCTTCTTTTTTTATTTTGTTTTGCTCTGCTTGAGATGGAGTTTTGCCCTTGTCACCCAGGCTGGAGTGCAATGTCAGGATCTTGACTCACTGCAACCTCTGCCTCCAGGGTTCAAGCAATTCTCCTGCCTCAGCCTCCCGAGTAACTGGGATTACAGGTGCCCACCATCACACCCAGCTAATTTTTGTATTGTTAGTAGAGACGGGGTTTTGCCATGTTGGCCAGGCTGGCCTCGAACTCCTGACCTCAGGTGATTCATCTCCCTCAGCCTTCCGAAGTGTTGGGATTACAGGCGTGAGCCACCGCGCCAGACCGATGACCAGTAGCTTCTGCCTCACCTGGGAGCCAGTTAGAACTGCACACCTCATTCCACACCTAACAGATCAGAGTGTGCATTTTAAATTGGATCCCTAATGGTTCATATGCAGATCACAGTTTGAGAAGCATTATGCTAAGTAACTGCTGTAACCATAAATGTGTAACTGATCAATTGGTATAATTACACAATTTTCCCCAGCGGGGCTAATGAGCCCACTAGCCGAAAGAGAGAAACTCCCATTTGCACTGTTCCAGGGTTGCAAGGGTGAAAACGTAGGGAGGTGTTGAATGCATGGCTAAAGTGTTTGACTATGAGGTCTCCTATAGAAAGAAGATGAAGAAGGCGGATGAGTTGGGAGTTTAGGGAAGGCTGAGGGGGTCTGGAGATTCTGATTGGGTCAAGAAAGAGGGTAGAGAACAAAAGTAGGAAAAGTGGAGGGGGCCGGGAGCAGTGGCTCACGCCTGTAATCCCAACACTTTGGGAGGCCGAAGCGGGTGGATCACTTGAGGTCAGGAGTTCGAGACCAACCTGACCAACATGGTGAACCCCGTTTCTACTAAAAATACAAAAAAATTAGTCAGGCGTGGTAGAGGGAGCCTGTAATCCCAGCTACTCGGGAGGCTGAGGCAGGAAAATCCCTTGGACCCTGGAGGTGGAGGTTGTGGTGAACCGAGATCTTGCCACTGCACTCCAGCCTGGGCGACAGGGCGAACTCCCTCTCAAAAAGAAAAAAGAAAAAAAAAAAAAGTGGAGGGATGGGAGGTATTTCATATCAACGGTGTAGCTTTGGGAATGTGTGACTACCGAAGACTGAAGAGGAAAGTTACTGGAGTTGAGGAACTCAAAGAATTGTGAGGTCTCCTGATTGAGTGGGCCATTCAGAATTCAAATACAGTTTGCTCAAGATGAGGACTTAACGCTTGTTCGCTCAGCCACTGTTCTTTGGGGAATCCACATGGTGTGGGTGGCATGCACCTTTATCCAGGATGGGCACGTGACTCAAACATGGCCAATGAGAGTGTCATCCTCTGACCACTGTGATTGGTTCAAAGCTGGGCATGTGACCCAAACAGGACCAATCAGAATCCCTTGCTGGGTTTGATATATGAATGCAGGCCAAAGGAGGATCTTGTTTTCTTAGATATGAATGAGCTGGAAAAGCAGTAGAGGCTTAGAAGGGTGAGTGGTTGTCAGGGGTGAGTGGTTGTCAGGGGTGAGTGGTTGTCAGAGGCCATCTTCGCACCCTGTGGAGAGAAGTGATCTCAGAAGAAAGTCAAGGGATCAGGGGAATGGAGGAGGGCGATGAATGGGACCCTGATGACTGAACATTGCGTCCATCTGCCCTTAAAGCTGGATGAATCTAGATAGTTCATTTAAGTGAGTCACAATAACACCCTCCCCCACTCTTTACCAAAACCAGTGTGAGCTGGGGTGTCTGCCACACCTGAAAAAGCACAAATAAGGCTGGGTGCCGTGGCTCAGGTCCATAATCCCAGAGCTTTGGGAGGCCAAGGCGGGAGGATCACTTGAGGCCAGTAGTTCAAGACCAGCCTGGCAACACAGTGAGAACTCATTTTTACAAAAAATTTTAAAAAAATTTTAAATTTTAATTAGCTGGGAGTGGTGGTCCATGCCTGTAGTCCCAGCTACTCAGAAGGCTGAGGCAGGAGAATCGCTTGAGCCCAAGGAGTTGAGGCTTCAGTGAGCTATGATGGTGCCATTGCACTCCAACCTGGGTCACAGAGCAAGACTCCATCTCAAAAAAAAAAAAAAAAAAGTGTAAATGCAAGGAGCAAACAGGGCAGCACGGGCTGAAGTCTTTGGGGGATATAAACGGTCCTGGATGATGGTGGGTGGTGTTGGCAAGGGTGAAAGAAGTGGTATGTTGGTGCTGGGGGCTTCAAAGGAGGAAGGCTGTAAATAGTGCAGTGGAAGTGGCAGAGACAGCCTGGGAAAATGTCAAGGTCACCTTGAGGAAGCCTGTGGACAAGGTAGCAGACTGCAGCCTCCACACAAAGCCTGACATCAAGGCAGGACCATCAGGACCAGAGACCTGTACACGAACTGAGCCTGGCCCTTATTCGGGTTTAACCCTGATCCTGACCACAGATTGACCCCTGATCTTGACTGCACTGGACTCTCCTCTGGCCATTGGCTCACCCTCGACTCAGGCCCCATGCCAAGCTCTGATCTTGTCCTTTTTCTCTCCCTCCTTTCATACTCAGTGTAAAGACCCTGGTGCATGCTGGCTGGCCCACGGCCATCATAATCTCTCCTTATTTCATGAGCTGCATCCATCACTCGCCAAGGCCAAGAACATTATTCTAAGATCTCAAGCCATGGCCCAGAAAGCCATATCCAGTTTTCCACTTAAAGAAGGAGCTAGTGACCTCCTAAATCCTCATCTCTTTTTCAACATCTCTGCCCCAAGGGAGGATGTGATGAGGACACTCCCTTGACTACCAAGATATTCTGTAAGGCCATCAATTTCCATAAACTGTCCATTGAAGGTGGGCTGGCATTTGCCTGCCCTGCTCCACAGATCTGCATGAATGTGGGGGCTCCTTAGACGTCCAGTTTGGTCATTTTTCAGGTGCCCAGCCTTGAGCCAGAAAGTTTAAGTCAATAATAGCAGACCCCAGAAAACTCCCTTGAGGGTCTTCAGGAGCTACAAAGCCTGAGTTGCATTTATTATTATTATTTTAAAGTTCAAGATATAGCAGCTTTAAAAACCAGAAGATCCCAGAGGACATTTCCCTGTGGTCCTAAAAGTTCTTTACAGCATCTGCCTCTAGGGCAGCAGAGGAAAAAAATTGTAGTTGGCAGAGCTTACCCAACCTTAGCCCATTCAGCTGCCTGTAGGCAGCCTTACTAATGTCTGATGCATGGTAAATACCTAATGTTATAAAAACAACAACAAAAACCCAACACTAAAATATTCTGCTGAGGATCTTTCATGAGCCAGGCCCTCCGCCAAGTGCTCAGAATCAACCTTATCTCATTTTATCCTCAAAATAAGATTAGGCAGTAAAAACTGTCATTACCCGCCCTTGCCTCCACCTGCTTTTATGGATGAGAAAACTGAGGCAGAGACTGGTTAAGAAACTGGCCCAGAGTCATACAGCTAATAAGTGTTGGAACTTGGATTTGAACAAGGTAGTCTGACTTCAGGGCTTAAAAAATAGTTATGGATCGCTTCTTGGCCTTTTGGCTAAGATCAAGTGTAAAAAATAATTACAGGATACGTGTGTAGTAGAATGGATGGATGGATATGTGAATGGATGGATGGATGGATGGATGGATATCTGAATGGATGAGTGAGTGGATGAATGAATGGATGGATGAGTGGATGGTTGGATATGTGAATGAATGGATGGATGAGTGGATGGATGGACAGACACGTGAATGGATGAGTGAGTAGATGAATGGATGGATGGATGGATATGTGAATGGATGGATGGAGGAATGGATGCACTGTTATGTGAATGGATGGATGGATGAGTGGATAGATGAACAGATATGTGAAAGGATGAGTGAGTGGATGGATGGATGGATGGATGGATATGTGAATGAAAGAGTGAGTGAATGAATGGATGAATGGATGGATATGTGAATGGAAGGAAAATGGATGAACAAGTTAATGTCCGATGATTCAGAGGCTGGAGGTATTCAGGAGGCAGAAGTGTGTTCTGAGGCTGGCAGGGATCTGGGGACCGACTGGCTGCAGAAAGTTGGCAGGCAACCACAGATAGCCAGCCTCACTGTCTTGCCAAAACTCCCTTTGCTTTTCTTCTTTTTCTCATGTTTGTACTTGAATCTCTTTCATGTTGCTGGGTTGGAAAATCCTCTGAGCTGGCTTGAGTTACCCCATGTAAGAAAAGAGAGCCCAGATGGTATCTCCTGGAAGCCTGTCACTGCTGGAGTAATGGCTGGTCTTTATTTTCTTCTTTGTGCTTTTCTGAAAATGCCCAATTTTCTATAGTGTGGAATGGGCTATCTATTGTTGTGCTAAACCCTGGTAGCTCTTGGGCAATCATTCCTTACCCTCGTCTTTTAATGTGACTTTTAGGGGGAGGGCTGCTCTCCCAATTCAGAAGTACACACAAAATCCAGGCCTGGCAAACCACAATGTTTTCATTCCTTTGGCCACAGTGATTGGTTCAAGAAAAGCCCCATGACCGAAGTATGTCCAATGCAAGCCCATTCAATAATTTGGGGTTTTGAAATAGTTGTAAGACAGAAGTTCTCTTTCTTTGGGTGAGGGGAGTGCTAAGAGACAGTACACATGTCTAGGGTTTCTAGCATCCATCTTGACACTGTATGGCAAGTATGTCTGAGAATGGAGCTAACACAAGGGAAGACAAATGAGAGAGAGAACTTAGAGTTCAGATCTCATCTTCTGAATTCCTGGATCCAACCATACCTGAAGCAGAGACCCATGGACTTTTCAATTATGTGAGCCTATATGTATTTACTTTTTCTTAATCAAATGTAATTTAGGCTTTTACCACTCACAGACAAGATTCCAAACACAATACTTACTACTTTTCTATAACTACAAATAAAAATGTATTTTTAATAATGTTATTACCAGCCATGGAGGCTCATGCTTGTAATCCCAGCACTTTGGGAGGCTGAGGCAGATGGAGCCCAGGAGTTCGAGACCAACCTGGACAACATGGTAAGACTCCATCTCTGCAAAAAATACAAAAATTAGCCAGGTGTGGCTACTGACTATATGCGTGCCTGTAGTCCCAGCTACTTGGGAGGCTGAGGTGGAAGGATTGAGCCTGGGAGGTTGGGGCTACAGTGAACTATGATGGTGACATTGCGCTCCAGCCTGGGTGACAGAGTGAGACCCTGTCTCAAATAATAATAATAATAATATTGTTGTTAAAAAAGAACAAAAGACAACTGTCAGATCCCTGAGTACGTGCAATCATTTAACAAAGAGAGCTGTTGAACAACAGAGTTTGTCAGACAAACACCTGCCCATCTGGCCAGAGGTATGAGCAGATGAGGCTGGGAAGATTCCACTGGGAATGTTCCTGAAGGAGGGCAAAGGAGCGTTTTAACAATCAGTTCTGTTTCACCTCCTCCTGCTGCTCCTTCCAGCTTGCAGCTGGGCACAATGGGGCGCCTTCAGTCTGCAGCCCGCAATTAGAGCACACATCTCAGGAATCCTGCTGATCCAGACCCCTTCTCCACCCTGGGCCTGTCCTGCCTTGGGAGCGAAGGAGCTAGAACAGTTCCTCCGTTTCCTAGGAGGTAGCGGTGGCTGCGTGAGCCAGAGGTGGGCCTAGAGGGGACATTCCCAGGGCAGCCACCCTGGGGAATGCCAGGCCAATCATTTCTTGGGGATGCCTCCATGGAGGAGGGGACAGAGCCAGAAAGATATTTGCACCTTGGGGACATTTCCTTGAATGCTAGGTGGCTTTTAGGATGTGTTGTGAACATCCATGCAACACCTGTGTTGACACCCACTCATCATTTTCTTTCTTTTCTAAGATTTTTTTTCTAAGACAAGGTTTTGCTTTGTCACCCAAGCTGGAGTGCAGTGGCATGAGCATACTCACTGTAGCCATTGGGAGGCTGAGATGGGAGAATCACCTGAGTCTGGGAAGTCAAGGCTGCCGTGAGCTGTGATCATGCCACTGTACTCACTCTACCCTGGAGTGAAACAACAACAAAAAAAGGCAAAGCAAACACGTGGGTTTCTGCTGCCACTTAAGGTGAGAAATAGTTCCTTGCTACCCAGTTTTCCAAATGCCCTGTGTACCTCTAGTCACTTCTACTTTCTTCTCCACTACCCCAGCCCCAGGCCAGAAGTTTCTGCTCTTCTAACTTGCTCAGTTAGAACTATGCTCTTCTAACTATGCTCAGTGCATCTTGCTTTTCTTTATAATTTCACTTATTATTTTTCATTAGGTCAACTCACTCTCTTTTCATTTAAATAAATTTAGTTTTTGGATTTTTTATTTTTTTAATCACATAACTCTTTTTTTTTTTAGACGGAGTTTCACTCTTGTTACCCAGGGTGGAGTTCAGTGGCATGATCTCGGCTCATTGCAACCTCCGCCTCCTGGGTTCAAGCCATTCTCCTGCCTCAGTCTCCTGAGTAGCTGAAATTATAGGCATCTACCACCATGCCCAGCTAATTTTTTGTATTTTTAGTAGAGATGGGGTTTCACCTTGTTGATCAGGCTGGTCTCGAACTCCTGACGTCAGGTGATCCACCTGCCTCGGCCTCCCAAAGTGCTGGGATTACAGAGGTGAGCCACCGCGCCCAGCCACATAACTCTTTTAAAGTGCACAGTTCAGCAGCATTTATTATGTCCTCCATGCCATGTAACCACCACCTCTATCTAGTTCCAAAGCTTTTTCCTTATCCCCAAAGGAGACTCCATATCCATTAAGCAATCACTCTCCATTTCTCCTCCCTGCAATCTGCTTTCTGTCTGTGAATTTATCCATTCTGAGTATTTCGTGTAAATGGAATGGGACCATATATGACCTTTTGCGTCTGCTGGCTTTGTTCACTTAGCGTGATGTTTTCAGGGTTCATTCATATGTCAGTAGTTCATTCTTTTTAAACTTTTTGTTTTATTTTTATGGATTTAGGGATACAAATGCAGTTGTGTTACATGGATATATTGCATTAGTAGTGAAGTCTGGGCTTTTAGTGTAGCCGTCACCTGAACACTGTACATTGTCTCCAATAGGTAGAGTTTCATTCCTCATCCCCCTCCCACCTTCCTACCTTTTGGAGTTCATTTCTTTTTAATGGGTGAATAATATTCTGCTGGGAATACATTTATTTTATTTATTTATTTATTTTTGAGACAGAGTCTTGCTCTGTTGCCCAGGCTGGAGTGCAGTGGTGCGATCTTGGCTCACTACCTCCGCCTCCTGGGTTCAAGCAGTTCTCCTGTCTAGCATCCCAAGTAGCTGGGATTACAGGTGCACGCCACCACACCTGGTTAATTTTTGTATTTTTAGTAGAGACAGGGTTTCACCATGTTGGCCAGGCTGGTCTCGAACTCCTGACCTCAAGCGATCCACCTACCTTGGCCTCCCAAAGTGCTGGGAATACAGGCATGAGCCACTGTGCCCGGCCAAGTTAAGGATCTTTAGATGTGGAAAATATCTTGAATTATCTGGGTGTACCCTAAATGTAATCACAAGTGTTTTTATTAAAAGGAGGCGGAAGGAGATTTGGCAACAACAGAAGTCAATGTGATGACTGAAGTAAGAGGCTTCTCTGCTGGCTTTGAAGATGGAGGAAGGGGCCAGGAACCAAGGGATGCAGTTCTAGAAGTTTGAAAAGGCAAAAAACCAGATTTTCCCCTAGAGCCTCTGGAGGGAGCACAGCCCTGCTGATAGCTTGATTTTAGCTCCATAAGATTCATTTCAGAGCTCTGGCCTCCAGAACTGCAAGAGAATAAATTTCTGTGGTTTTAAGCTACTAAGTTTGTGGTAGTTTGTTACAGCATCCACAGGAAATGAATGCAGTGCTCAATAAACATTTGTTGCATGAATAAGTGATTATTAAACTAGTGACTAAAGGAGATGCATTCTTCTGTAGTACATGATCTTGCACTTTTTTTTTTTTTTTGGCAAATCTCGGTCAATCAATTGACTTTTTTTTCTATTGATACATTAAGCATTGGTTACATTAAGCAGAAGACCACTGAGAAAACAAATGCAGTGAAGAACTGATGCTGTTAAGTTCAAATTAGATAGCAAGAGAGCTAGAGAGCTACAGGCTCTGAGGCAGCTCTCTCTTTGTTAGAAAAGAGAGACAAACAGTGTTAGAAAGTATTGAAGACTCGTGAGCATTGAACCGAGATTTTGTTTTTTGTTTTCTGGTGGTTTGTTTTTGAGATGGGGTCTTGCTCTGTTGCCCAGGCTGGAGTGCAGTGGTTCAATGGCAGCTCACTGTGACCTTGACCTCCCTGGCTCAAGCCATCCTCCCACCTCAGCCTCCTGAGTAGCTGGGACTACAGGTACACACCACCACACTCAGCTAATTTTTGTATATTTTTTTGTAGAGACAGGGTCTCCCTGTGTTGTGGCTGGTCTTGAACTCCTAGGCTCAAGCAATCCTCCTGCCTTGGCCTCCCAAAGTGCTGGGATTACAGGTGTGAGCCACCGCACTGGCTGGAACTTTGTTTTTGCACATTGGAAAATGGACTAGCTTTCTTATTCTGTTTGTCAATGATATTTGATGCTCCAACTTGCAAGGGAAGACCACATAGAGAGAATGAAATTTGCGTCTGATCTTGAAGGAATGCTTGAATGAGTGGAGGGTGAGTGGAGGAAGAGAGAGGGAACCATTCAGAGTTGCAGATAAGTCTGTGTGCTGCCTAAAATTATCGCCGTAGGGTGAGTCCTGCAACTTGAGAAACATGGCTAAGGTGTGATGGGGCAGATGGGGCACTGCCAAGAAGGGTCTAAGCAAGAGGTGCTGTGGTCCAGTCTGCACTTCAGAGACATTCTCCTGGCATAGCCTGGAGTAGGGAAGGAGGAAGGAGAGCTGGAAGAAAGGAGATTCATGAAGAGGAGGGGAGCCTCCTGTCACTTCACCTTTTGTCCTTATTATGTCTCTTTCTTAAACGTCAGAGTTTCGGAGTCTCCATCTTTGACTCTTTTCTCTTCTTTATTATTATTATTTTTTTTTGAGATGGAGATCTTGCTCTGTTGCCCAGGCTGGAGTACAGTGACAGACTCATGGGTCACTGCAGCCCCTAACTCCTGGGCTCAGGCAATCTTCCTGCCTTGGCCTCCCAAAATGCTGGGATTACAGGTGTGAGCCACCGCACCAAACCCTTTGTTCCTCTTCTGATCTGCTTCTCCTCCATGGTGACCTAATCCACACCCCTGGCTTTGTCCTGCCTGGATGATGCCCATGTCTGCATCTAGCCCAGACCTCTCTCCTGAGTTTTTAACCCCAGAAGAGATTGGTGTGTTTATCTAATATCTTCCCTTGTGCAGGTTCACAGGACATAGGCTGAGTCTGCAGTGCCTGTGTTCATCAGAGAGGTGGTCCATGGGTGGCAGGACACTAGGGTCTGGGATTCAGTGACTCTCAGAGGACTAGTGAGAGTGGTGGCTCCATTTGAGAAGACCAGGGGTACATTAAGAACAGGCATTCCTGTGACTTACAAATGGAGTCGTTGTCCCTTGGAATCAGTAACTCCTGGCCATGGCAGTTGCTTATGAAAGGGGTCTGGGAATGAAGTTGTTCTACTCCATCCTCACCTTTGTCCTGGGAAAAGAAGGCCCCTCAGCTGAGTAGGCTGGATCTGAAGCTAAAGAGGGCTGGAGAAAACTTCAGGGGCAGACAGACTTAGCCTCTGGGGAAAAGCTTCTATCTGAAAGGCAGTTTGCACAGTGCTTAAGTGCATTGGCTCTGCCTGCTAGCCTGGGCACAGCAGTTACTAGCAGTGTGGCCGTGAGAACTCTTTGTGATGCCATTTCTTTTCGTTTCTCTTGTTTATTCTATTTTATTTTATTTTATTTTATTTTTTTGAGATAGGATCTCTCTCTGTTCCCCAGGCTGGAGTGCAGTGGCACAATCTCAGCTCATTGCAGCTTCAACCTCCTGGGCTCAAGACATCCTCCTGCCTCAGCGTCCTGAGTAGCTGCTGGGACTACAGGCGTGCGCCACCATCATGCCCAGATATCTTTTTGTATTTTTTGTAGAGATGGGGTTTTGCCATGTTGCCCAGGCTGGTCTTGATTTCCTGAGCTCAAGCAATCTGCCCGCTCTGGCCTCCCAAAGTGCTGGGATTACAGGCGTAAGCCACCACATCTGGCCTCCATTTCTTTCTTTATGAGTTCCTGAGCTGTTAGAATTACATAAGCTGATGTGTGTGAAGTGCTTAGCAGAATCCCTGGCAAACCATAAGAGCTCAATGCATATTAGCCATTGTTAGTATTGTCACTGTTTTTATAAGTGCCACAAACTTTTCCTAAATGCCAACACTGTACTCTGTCCTGTCCCCATCTAGGGACAAGGAGATAAGACACAATTCCTGCCCTTGCAGAGCTCATAGTCTAATGATAGAGACAGATGAGGATGAAAAATTATATACAGAGCCAGGCACCATGGCTCATCCTGTAATCTCAGTACTTTGGGAGGCTGAGGCGGGAGAATATCTTGAGTCCAGGAGTTTGAGACTAGCCTGGGCAACATAACAGGAACTCATCTCTACAAAAAATAATTAAAAAAAAATTAGCCAGACATAATGGTGTGCTTCTGTAATTACAGCTACCTGGGAAGCTGAGGCAGGAGGATTGCTTTAGCCCAGGAGGTTGAGGCTGCAGTGAGCTATGATTGTTTGAAGTCCAGGAGTTCAAGACCAGCCTGGAAAACACAGTGAGATCTTGTCTGTATAAAAAATTTAAATATGAGCCATGGGTAGTGACATGCACCTGTAATCCCAACTACTCAGGAGGCTGAGGCAGGAGGATCGCTTGAGCCCAGGAGGTCAAGGCTGCAGTGAGCTGTGATCATGCCACTGCGCTCCAGCCTGGGCGACAGAGGCAAGACCCTGCCAGTTTCATATATATATATGAGTGAAAGTTGTGTAATGGTGGAAGCTCCAACTTCTTGGGGCAAGGGAAGAGGGTCAGGGAAAACTTTACAGAGCTGCTGACATTTGCAGCTGGCCTGGAAGGGTGAAATGGAGAAGGAGGGAAGGCGATGCTGGGCACTGCAAGAGCCAAACAAGAATGGAGACAGCTGGAGCTTGCTGGGTGTGCACGCCCGTGTGCTTGGGGAGAGTTGAGCAGCTGTTGGCTTTGGATTCTCATGGCCTTGCCTTTGACAAGCCTCACTAGAAGTGTTCCTCCATCAGGCAGAGGCTGGCCAATTCCACGAATCTCAGGGCACCTCCTGCCCCCACCATGGGGGAGGAGGAGGAAGCTTCTGTCTGCGCTGTGCTCAGGTAGGCATCCACTGCAAGTTCCCTGTCGGCACCGGCTGCAGCCACCAGAGCCCAGCGTGGATGAGAGCCAGGCTCACGGCCTCTGTAGCCCAATCCTCACCTGCATGGGCCTGGCTCCTGAGCCTACTTCACAGGGGAGCTTCCTCCAGTCTGGGGTCTCCATGACCTCCTCCTTGCTGGCTGGCATGCCTCCTGGCAATGCCATGCCCCGTGAGGTCTGGTGGAAACACCACATAGAGCAGAGGCTTACTCTAGCCACAGGCCTGGGGTTGAGTTGGATCAGGGATGCCCAGGTCCAGACAGGGTCCCTACAGCCCCTCTCTTTTACCAAGACTCTTGCCCTTACTAGAAGCCATTCTCATGAAGGGATTAGTCCTGAAATGTGGACCTTCCCCACCCATGGATGAAGGACTTCCTTTAGCCCTAGAGCCAGGGTATTTAGCCTCTCCCTCTTCCCACCCAAAATGACATCAGACTCACTCTTAAAAGGTACAGACCAGATTGGCTGCAAAATAATGGAGTGATAAAAGGCACCAGCTCTGGTGTCAGACTGTCTGGGGTCAAATCCTAGCTCTGCAACCTCCTAGCTATGTCGCCTTGGGCAAGTAACTTAATCTTTTATGCCTCAGTGTCTTCATCCACAACATGGGATAATCATACCCATCGAATGTGCTCATCCAAGGGTCAGCACAGTTTTCCGTAAAGGGCCAGAGGGAAAATATTTTAGGGTTTGCTGGCTTTGCAGCACCGGGTTGTAGCTACTCAACTCTGCCGCTGTAGTGCATGAATGGCCATAAACAAAACTTGAACAAATGGATTTGGCTGTGTACCAATAAAACTTTATTTATAGACACTCTAATTTGAATCTCATATCATTTTCATGAGTCACAGAATCTTCTTCTTTTGCTATTTAAAAGCAAAAATAAAAATTCTTGTCTGGGCATGGTGGCTTGTGCCTGTAATCCCTGCACTTTGGGAGGCTGAGGTGGGAAGATCATTTGAGGCCAGGAGTTCAAGAACAGCCTGGGCAACATAGTGAGATCCTATTTCTACAAAAATAAAAAATAAAATAAAATAAAATTCTTAATTCATGGTCAAAAACAGGATTTGCTTTGCGGAACACCATTTGCAGTCCCCTATGCTAACCTATCTAGGTGCTTAAAACAGTACCTAACACCCCGTTCTTGGGTTGGCTTTAAACACCAACCAAGGATTTAATACCTGTTAGCCATTTCAGGTGGGAAGATGTGAATGTGGTATGAGGTGGGTCATCTGTGGCAGTTGGCTTGTCGGTGAGAGACAGGCCATTGGTGATGGAGGGGTCAGCTCTGTCTTGGAACAGCTGCCCAGAGCATGGCCCACCATGCTTCCGCTCCCCACCCAAAGTGACATAGGCCTCACCCTTTAAAAGGCACAGACATGAATTGGATGCAAAATCATGGAGTCAGATTGTCTGGGTTCAAATCCTAGCTCTGCCACCTCCTCACTGTGTCACCTTGGGCCAGTAACTTAATCTTTCTGTGCCTCAATTTCTTCATCCACAAAATTGAATAATCAGATCCATCTCCTGGGCCCACCCCTGCCCCAAAGTGAGGACACTCTGACATAGTCCCAGACCTCCACCACGGCACTCTGATCTCCACCAACACTCCAAGGGCCCTGGGCCAGTTCTCTGCTGCCTGAGGGCATGGAGGACACCTTTCTCCAGTGTCAATGACGAAGAACAGTTTATTCACAAATGGCTCCAGCTTCAGGGCTGGCACTTTCTCCTATCTTCGGCATCTGGCAGTAGCTGTCCAGCCTTGACACTCAAGGTCACATCCTTGGGCCCCAACCCAGGCTGGCAGTGTGGGTGAAACCCTCGGCTTTGGGGCTTTGGAAGAGTCCTTCCCTCTCAAGACCCGTAAAGAGCTGCATCAGTGCTCACTCTGGCCTTCGCTTGGGCCAGCACCGCGGCCTCGGCTCCCAGTCTCTAGTGACGTGCTAATAGTTCAGGTCCCGGGATTTTTCTCAGCCAGAACAGCTGTGAGTGTTGCTGCGTAGTACCCGATGGCTCCTCCTGCACATGCCCAGGCCCCATCTTGCGGTTTAAAGCAGGCTTTTTGGTCAGAGTCTCTGAAAAGCCCAGAGTGGGGCAGAGGGTCCCCTGTGAGCACGTCTGGGGGTGCCCGGTCCATGTCCTTAGACCATGGCTGGTGGTCCTGACTAGATCTGTCTTCTCAACCCTGCCTCAGAGCTCATCCAGCATCTGGGTGTCTGTAAGCTGGTTGGAAAAGGCCCTCTCCAAGCGCAAGGTATTGTATTTGGGGGGCGGTGTACCGGGCACTTGGGTTCCTAGGGCTGGAGGCAGGTGCAAAGCAGAGTTGAAAGTGGGTAGATCATTGTCTATATCCAGGGCTGGATTGTCCTGGCCCTGTGGGCTGTGGGGAGCTTCTGGACATGGGGGAGCCTGCTTCCGGGCCCACCACTCCTTGGCTTTCTGCCATTGGCGGCGGGCAATGATAGAGAAGAAATCGATGAAGAAGACCTCGATGATCTCGATGACGCAGACAACAGAGCAGCTCATCCACAGGCCCAGCTGGCCACCGAAGTTGGACAGAAGCATCTCAATCTGCAAGAGAGGCCAAGCCACACCATCAAGAGGAACCTCCCCCAAAGTTGGCCTCACACAGGGACCCTGATTCCCAAGGGAGCCACGGGTCAGCCCCGACCCTGCACAGGCTGGGAGGAAGAAGCAGGCAGGCTTCCTGTCTCCTCTTACTCTGTGCATTCTGACCTGAGACCTGGCTAGCCTACAGCAGCCCTCCTAGAGTAGGCTGGAACCCCCTACCCTGAATCTGCTCCCCAAGGCCAGGCAGATGCTCACATTTGTAGGCCCAGGGCAGGTCCTGGAAGGAAGCCACTCTACTCACACTGTTGGCTGGGCTCTCCATGATGGATCTCTGGTTCAGGTCTTTGTAGAATATCAAGAGTTTGGCCAAGTCCGTCCTGCAAAATTCCAACAGGTGAATCAAGAGCCTTGGCATCCTACCAGATCACCAGTCCTCAGCATGGCTGTCTCCCTCCTACCCAAGCTGGCAGCATGGCCAAAGCACTGAGCTCCTTGGGGATATTAGAACCTGGCCCATAAGGGCTCCGTCTACACCCCAGAGCATATCTCCAGCCTGGATCTGGTCCTCAGGTCATTCATTCACTCAAGAACTGCTCCCCAACTTCCAGATTAAGTCAGTTGACCCAGCCATACTGCCATTGTACCCTGTTCTTCATTAAACATTGACATTTGTAATTGATTGATTGCAATCTCAAGTATGTACAGGTAATGTACATGAGCAGGGTAGCTGAGGTAATACGATAATAGGCACAATGGCAACAAGCATTTATGGGGCACTTCCTTTGTTGCCAAGCACTGTCGTAAGAACTTTATGTGAATTAACTCATTGAATTCTACCAACAGCCCTATGAGGCAGGTATGTATATTTTCATCATCCTTATTTCACAGATGTGGAAACTGAGATGCAGATTGGTTAAGGAACTTGTCCAAGACTACGCTGTCAATAATCGGCTGAGCCAGTACTCCAACTCATTTAGATCTAGCTTCAAAGTCCATGCTCTTAACCATCGCACTAAACTGCCCCTTGATAGGATGATGGTGAACTGGACCATGACTCATTCCAAAGGAGCAAGTATTACTCAGCTGTTCGGTGCTACAAAACAGTGGAGGGTCGTTCTTGCCAGAACTTTTGAACTTTCAAACTTTCAGGAAAAGCTGGAAATAATGGGTTGCTTTCATGAGGCTAGATTTGGGCCAAGGATCAGTCACCAGTTTGCAACACTTGGTTTAATGGTTTGCAATTGCTTGGTCAAAGTCTATTTTATCATTAGAGTGTAAGTACCTCGGGGGACAGAGACCATGTCTGCTTGATTGTCCTGGTTCCCCCAGCACCTCACACAGCACCTGGCACCTAAGGGGTGTTCTATGAATGTTGGAAGCCAGATTGGCCAGATTGGCTCTCACGGCAGGCAGGCCCAGCAGTGGGCATGCGGGAGATAGTGATGGCTTAGAGAAATTGAGTTCACATGGCATGATTCATAGATGCGAGTTCACCGTCTCCCAGCTTTGAGGAAATGAATGAGTGAGTGAATGGAAAGGAGAGGGGGCCAGGCTTGGTGGCTCACGCCTGTAATCCCAGCACTTTGGAAGGCCAAGGGAGGTGGATCACTTGAGGTCAGGAGTTCGAGACCAGCCTGGCTAATATGGTGAAACGCCATCTCTGCTAAAAATATAAAATTAGCCAGGTGTGATGTTGCGCACCTATAATCCCAGCTACTTGGGAGGCTGAGGCAGGAGGATTGCTGGAACCCAGGAGGCAGAAGTTACAGTGAGCTGAGATCATACCAGTGCACTCCAGCCTGGGTGACAGAGTAAGACTCCATCAAAAAAAAAAAAAAAAGAGGATTTGGCCATACACATACAGAAGCAAATGAGAAGGCTAGGGGCTGTGGCGGGTAGAGGCAGAGGAACAGGGTAGAGGAAACTTACTTTTTGAGCTTTTTGTTTATTTGCCGGCCTTGGTCCCAAGTAAGAACAGGCAGCAACCACTTCTACAATGGAGAGAGAAAGCGTGGGCCTGAGGGTGCCTGAGAGGCCAGGGCCAGCCTCCCGCCTCAGGCTCCCCAACTTGTCCCCCAGCCTCTGCAAGGTAATTCTTTTCCCCTTGGACCATGTCCCAGGCCAGAGGACACAGCAAAAATGTCAGTGGGGCTCCAGGCTGGGGGCTTGAGTAGGGAAGGGTGGGCAGAAGAACTTACCTCTGAAACCACAGATGGCCATTGTGCCAGGCTTGTGGTTAGTGTCCACTCTTTAAAGCTAAGGGAGGAGGGGACAGCATGAGTGTAGGTGGCCCAACCCAACCCAGCCACCCGTCTCACCCCTTGGGGTCCACATACCTGCAGGCTTCCTTGCACACAGACTGGCAGCCCAGCTCTTCCTGGACAAAGGCTCGATGCAGTTGGTAGTAACAATACACTGAGGGACAAGGGAGAGGGCAGCGTGAGCTTTGGAGCCACAGGACCCTTCCTGGGCATCCCCAGGTCACCAAGGACAGCCCCACAGTCTCATTTTAATGATTTCTCCTCCCACTTTCTACCAACGCTGGCTCTCTGGAAACACATATTGCGTTGTGATGTTGGGAAACAGAAAGCAGTGGTGGTTGAGGATGTGAGTTGAAGGTCAGACCACCCTTGGTTTGGATCCAGCTCTGTTCCTTTCTGGCTGTGTGACCTTGGGCAAGCCACTTTGCCTTTCTGGGCCTTGGTTATCTTTCTATGAAAAGGTAATATCCACCGTTCCTACCTCCTGGAGTTGACTAAGGTGGTCAGTTGCAAAGTGTAATTTAAGCCAGGCTTGACAACAGAAGTAAAACTCTAGTTAACAGCTCTCAACCAATACCTCCCCCATGCAAAAGGAAAGAGGGGTGGAGTCCCAGGAGTGCCTATTGCCAGGACTAGGCTGACCCTGGTCCTGGGGCATGCAAGGCTGGGGCTGGGTCTCACTCACTCCAGTTGGGGTGCTGCTGGTAGTTGCAGTAGTTGGCTGCGGGTGGTAGAGGCTGGCTGTACTGGGCACACCCACATTTCTCCACCATCTTTGTCTGGAAGCATGAATGAAGGCAGATCTGAAAGAGGAGACCCAGGAATGCCATTCACGTCTTTGCTCAGGGATGCCAGGGAGTTTCCTGCATATCCCTCAGCCCAGGGGGTCAGCCGTCCTTAGCCTTGGCCAACCACATGAACCTGCCCCTTATGCCAACTGGGCTGGGCATGGTCCCAGAACTGCAAAGGGCCCAAGCTGGAAGATGTATTAATAATTTATTTATTATTTTTATTTTTTATGTTTTTTGAGACAGTCTTGCTCTGTCGCCCAGAATGGAGTGCAGTGGGATGATCTCAGCTCACTGCAACCTCTGCCTCCTGGGCTCAAGTGATCCTCCCACCTCAGCCTCCCAAGTAGCTGCGATTACAGATGCACACCACCATGCCCAGCTAATTTTTTTGTATTTTTGGTAGAGACTGGGTTTCACCATGTTGGCCAGGCTGGTCTCGAACTCCTGACCTCAAGTGATCCTCCCACCTTGGCCTTCCAAAATGCTGGGATTATAGGCATGAGCCACACCTGGCCGATGTATTAAGAATTTAGACTAACTGAGATATGGAGATGGGGCTGAGCTGGGGCTGCAGTAGTTGGGTGGTCATTTTCCATCATGTGGGTGCCAACACAAAGATAAGTGGGAAAATTGGAGGAGTTGTCAAGAAACAGAGAGAAATAAACACAGTCCCTGTGTTCCTATTCTCAAGCCCAACCCCTCCATGTTGGATCTTCATGGATCATAAGTTACCACAATATCCATGGAGCTTATAGCATAAAAGCTAATAGCAGAGCTCCTGAAGGCAGGCTACTCAGGTCAAATCCCAGTTTTGCTATTTGTCTGCTGTTTGGCATCAGGCAAGTTACTTAACCTCTCAGATGCTTTGCTTTCTTTATAATAATATCAACTTCATGAAGTTGTGAGCATGAAATGAATTGATAAATGTAAGGTGTGTGTGCGCATGGTAGCTCTCACTAAATATCATCCAGAAGTATCTTTCTGAGGAGCTCACTTTTTTTATTTTTAGAGACAGGGTCTTGTACTCTCAACCAGGCTGAAGTACAGTGGTGTGATCATGGCTCACTGCAGCCTTGAACCCTTAGGCTCAAGGCATCCTCCCTCCTCAGCCTCCCTTATAGCTGAGATTACAGGTGTGCACCAGTATGCCCAGGTAATTAAAAAAAAATTTTTTTTTTAGAGGCAAGGTCTTGCTATGTTGCCCAGGCTGGTCTCAAACTCCTGGGCTCAAGTGATCTTCCTACCTTTGCCTCCCAAAGTGCTGGGATTATAGGCACGAGCTACCATGCCTGGCCCAAAAGTCCTCTTTTAATCAGTGTCTACACCACCTCTCAGCTCAGCTCTTATCTAAGTTGGAAGACTCAGTGCTGAAGGTTTCTGATCCTTTTGTTCTGCTGGGCTGATTTTCGTGGACTCTCTGGGGCATCCTGGTAGGAGGTGAACTATAAATTCCCAGAATGTGAGAGGAGGCAGAACAGATCATCTCACTTAAGTGTTGAAAAGTCAAATGTCTACAGGAGACAGTGATGTAGGTGACATACTGGAGGGGTAGTGAAAACTGTGGGAGCCAGAGAACACCTGCTTCATTTATTGGGGTAGCTACACCCACTGTTTATCCTGCAGGAAATATGGGCTCGATGTTGCCATATCGTTTCATTTTTTCGAGAGGCTGGAAATCTGGATTTTTCTTGTGAAATTCCTTGACTTTTGAACACCATCCAGGCCCTTGAAAAACCAGGTATGCCACCTGGACGGCGACTGGGAGCTGCAAATTAGCAGCCCCTGATCCAATCCCACCTCCCCTTGTGGTTGCTGAGGGGAACCCAGCTGGCCCAAGGCCATCATCCAGTGAGGGGCACCAGCGGGCCCGGAAGCCATGCTCTTGACCCTTCAGCCAGTGTCTCTCCCAGACCTCTTCTCTCCTGTTCCTCCCTTGCCAAGGCCTACTTAGGAGGTGGGTCTGTCTCGGCTGTACATTGAGTTCCACGGAAACCTCGGTGTATCAATTAAGCTCTGGTTACAGATGAACTGCAGAGGACTGGAACCAGCCGGCATCATTTGTTCTTGAGGTCTCTGGATGAACCCCAGGGATCCTCACCAGAGTTCCTGGTGCAAGCCACACCCCAGCCTAGATATAACTTTGTCTCCTGGGTCCGGGCCATAAACCCAGGGCTGGGTGCCCCCGCCAATCTGTTACCTGGAGTGAGTAGGCAGCGTTGTAGATGTTCCTGATTGGCACGTCACTCCCGTCCTCTGTGCACTGACTGTAGGGCTCACTCAGCTTGAAGGACTCTGTCTGCAATCACAGCAGCACACACTCAGCCCTGTCCTCCCCCAGGACCCAGGCAGGGGACTTTGCAAGGAGCACCAGACAGGGGACTTTGCAAGCAGCCGTTGGGAGCTGAGAAGCTATTTGGTCATTCATTTAATGAAAAGTTAGTGAGCACCTATTAGGTGCCTGGTACTGTGGTAGACACTAGAATCAGCAATGATCAACATAGATAAGTTCCCTGCTCTCCTGGAACGTAACTTCCAGTGGGGTAAACAAATGGTCAGCAAGCAAATAAATAAACAAGATGATTTTGGATAAATCTGGATGGTGTTTAATGAAATGGGGTAGGGAAACTGGAGGAGTTAAGAGGAGATGGGCAGTTTTTCCCATAGAGTGATTAGGGAAGGTATTTCTGAAAAAGGGACCTGTTGGCTCAACGTGGAACTGCAAGAAAGAGCTAGTCTTGTCAAGAAGTGGACAGGAAGTCGGGCATGGTGACACACAGCTGTAGTCACAGCTACTGGGGAGGCTGAGATGGGAGGATCACTTGAGCCCAGGAGGTCAAGGCTGCAGTGAGCCATCGTCATACCACTGCACTCCAGCCTGGGCAACAGAGTGAGACTCTATCTTTAAAAAAGAAGATGAAGAAGTGGACAGAGTACGACTGGGTAGAGCAAACAGGAAAGGCTTGAGGCAAGATGGGCTGGTGTGGCTGAAAACGGCAAAATAGAGAAATTGCTGGAGATAAAGTCAGATGGGGAGGTTGAGGTCAAATCATGCCCAGCTGAGAAATTTGGATTTGATTGTCTGAACGAAATGAATTTGCAGTTGGCAAATCCACTGGGAGGTGGGAGGAGGGATTAGAAAGATGAGCAGGGGCCAGGCTCAGTGGCTCATGCATGTAATGCCAGCATTTTGGGAGACTGAGGAGGGAGGATTCCTTAAGTCCAGGGTTTGAGGCTGCAATGAGCTATGATTGTGCCACTGCAATCCAGCCTGGGTGACAGAGCAAGACCCTATTTTGAAAACAAAGAGAGAGAGAAGAAGAGAAGGGGGGAAGGAGGGAGGGAAGGAAGGAAGGAAGGAAGGAAGGAAGGAAGGAAAAAGAAAAGAAAGAAGAGAGAGAAAGAAAGAGAGAGAGAGAGAGAAAGGAAGGAAGGGCGGGAAGGGAAGGGAAAGGGAAGGGAGGGGAGGGGAGAGGAAGGGAAAGGAAGGGAGAGAAAGGAAGGGGGAGCAGGGACTGTGAGTGCTTGGGATTCTCGCACAGGTGAAGGACCCATTGCCTTGTTTTCTGATCCCAGAAGTTGACTTGAAGGATGTTGACTTTCTTAGAAAAAAGCTAAGGAAAGCTCAACAGAGTAGAATGCTACCCTGATCATGAGAGGGGGTAAACAGCATTGTCACTCAAAGTTCAAAATCCTTATTCAATGATTTTTTTTTTTTTAGAGATGAGGGTCTCACTCTGTCACCCAGGGTAGAATGCAGTGGCACAATCAAGGGTCACTACAGCCTCTACCTCCTGGGCTCAAGGGACCCTCCTGCCTCAGCCTCTCTGAGTAGCTGGGACCACAGGCTCCTGCCACTGCACCTGGCTTCAATGATGTTTTATTGTGGATTACTAACTTTTGCTCTAGCTTAATATTTGTCACTGCAAATAAATAATCCAGCCAAGCCAAACAAGCAAAAATGGGGGTGGGAGGATAACATCTTCTAAGGGCAGCAACTCAATGGAAGATAAATAGTGACCAGTTTATCACAACTGTGTGTTTGTGTGCTGTGTGCATCCACGTACCCATGTATAATCGTTTTTATTTTTTTGGTTGGGGAGATGGGGGTAAAGAGAAAAAGAATGGCATATTTGTGGGAGGGAAGAAAATTATTTTCTCTTTGAAGAAAGAATGAAAATGGGGGGAGGGGGAAGGAATTAAGAGGTTTGAGGCAGGTGGAAACTGTAGCCATCTCAATTGGCTATAATCTCTTTCTGTTTGTATTGCATTTCATCTGCTGACCCATTAGTCTCCCTCAATTAGCTGCAAGTACCTCCAGGGCAATTGACGATGCTCATTTAAAACTGTTTAAACAACAGAAGCAAACAGAGGGGAAAGTGGCTGTCTGGCCTCCCCTCTTTCCCAGGGTGCCCGCACTAACAGATCAGATCCTGCATCTCAGACAGACAGACATGGACTCATACATTCACTTTGCCCTGCAACCTGCCCTTCTCATTAACAAGAGTGAGTGTCTTTCTATGTCAGTACAGAATAAATAGACTTAATAGCTGGGTAGCAAATGCATGCAGGGCCTCTAGTGCACGCCAGGGCTGGGCTGGGCACAGAGGTGCAAAGATGCCAAGCAGTGGCCTTCCTTGAGGTCACAATTCCTTGCCATCCTCTAAGCTTCTCCAAGCAGCAGGATCCCTGGGCAGACGTGTTCCTTTGGGCCCCCGGGTCCTGCTGAACTGTTCCCAGAGTCTAGAGTGCCAGCTACAGGCTCTACCTTCCTGGGGTAGGAAAGCATAATACTCTGGCATCCAGATGAGGGGTCTGTCCACTTAGACAAGCCATGTACAGCCAGCAGAGGTGGCTGGGGCTCCCTCTACCCTGAAAACCAGCCCATGGCCTGCTTCCAGGAAACAGATTATGAGAAACCATTTGGATTTCAACGCTTTCTGAGTACTCAATGGCCCTTCATCCTGCAACGATGCTTATCAAACTCACAGCTCTTGGAAGGTTCAGGTTGTTTTCTGAAGCAACCAGAAGTAGAGCAAATGGAGTGAATTTTCTGTTCTGAGTGGGGTAGAGATTCTCAAAGCCTCGAATGCATGAACTTTGACAGAATGCTCTTCCCTCAGCCCCAGCTTTCAGTTTTCGAGAACTGCTGGCTTGTGGAGGCTAGGAAGACATTTTGACTTCTATCCTGACCCCTAGGGACACACAAAAAAGAGTGTGTATATATGTGCATATGTGTGGGTTTGTATGTGTATCTATGCATGCACTTATGCATGTAAAATTGTGTATGTGTGTGCACACATAGGTATGTGTGGATGTGTGTGAGTGGATGTGTGCATGTATGTGTAGGTATAGGGGTATATGTGTGGGACATGGAGCCCATTTATATCAAACCAGGTTCTTTCTGCGTCTTTCTGAAGATCTTGGGGGAAGGAGACAATTGCATAGGAGTCCTTAGCTCACCACCCTCTCTCTCTGAGACAGGCTCTCGATCTGTCACCCAGGCTGGAGTGCAATGGTGCAATCATGGCTCATGGCAGCCTTGACCTCCTGGGCTCAGGTAATCCTCCCACTTCAGCCTCCCAAAGTGCTAGGATTATAGGTATGGGCCGCTACACCCAGCAAGCTCATTCTTTAAGGTATAAACAGTGCTAAGGGGAAAAGCCCAGATGGCAGCAGAGCCTGAGGGGAAGGGAGGTGACAAGAGGAGGGCCTTTATCAAAGCCCCCACAGCTTCTGGGGTTAGAGAGCCAGCTCTCACCTTCTTGCAACCTTGAGACCTTCCAACCAGTATAATCACTTCTCATCTGTGAGGTGGTCAGTCCAGCCAAGCTATTCCCAGACAAGGTGGCTATCAGACCATTGTTCTCACATTTCAGTGGTAACTCTTGTCCCAGCCAGTAATCCCAAGTCACCTTCTCAGAAAGATTGCCTGCCTTGCCACAGCTTAGAGGTTTGCAAATTCTGCTCTGTCTGCAGCCTGTTTTAGGGCCCATCACAGAGGGGTGGGCGGTAAGCAGGCTGGTCTCCCAGGCTCAACTACATTCATCCTGCATTTCTGTTTCCATTGTGTACATTTCTGGGTAAGACTTTGTTTGAGTGAGAGATTCTCCCAGTAGTAAAAAGCACTTCCTCCCCCAGCCACTGAGGGCATGGTGGAAGTGTCTACCAGCCCCAGTCAACAGGCCAAAGTGGCAGCTGAGCTCTGAGGGTGGGTGGGGGATCTTTCTTTCCCTTGGTTTCCATGCTTTACCCCTGTTTCTCCGAATGGGCTGCTGCTTCTGCCAGGGAGGGGACAGCAGGGATGGCCAGGCTGGGAATGGAACAGGTGGATGGTTTTCTTCTTGAACCTGTGCAGACCTGGGAGGGACTCTTTTTTTTTTTTTTTTTTTCCTTGGAGATGGAGCCTCACTCTGTCGCCCAGGCTGGAGTGCAGTGGCATGATCTCAGCTCACTGCAACCTCCACCTCTCGGGTGTAAGACATTCTCATGCCTCAGCCTTTCAAGTAGCTGGGATTATAGGTGTGTGCCACCACGCCTGGCTAATTTCTTTGTATTTTTAGTAGAGATGGGGTTTCACCATGTTGGCCAGGCTGGTCTTGAACTCCTGACCTCAGGTGATCTGCCCTCCTTGGCCTCCCAAAGATTACAGACATGAGCCACTGTGCCCAGTTTGGACTCATTATTGAGGAGGTTTTGTTTGCTTTGGGTCTCTAGGCTGTCTCAGGGCCCCTCCCATGACCCTGTCCTGATGGTCTCTTCTGACCATGGGCATAAGGGGGTTGAATTCTCAGCCCTTCTAGAAGGCGTTTTCTTGAGGAACCGTATTATGGTCAATGGTCGTTCACCCCTAAACAACCGGTAGCACCAGGCAGGCTAGCTAAGGGGTCAGAAATGTGGGCTTGGGTCCGAACAAGTCTGAAATCAGATTCCTACTGTGCTACCTAGTGGCTATTTGATTTTGATTAAACAATAACAATAGACCAGGCGTGATAGCTCACGCTTGTAATCCCAGCACTTTGGGAGGCTGAGGCGGGTGGGTCACTTGAGGTCAAGAGTTCGAGACCAGCCTGTCTAACATGGCGAAACCCCATCTCTACTAAAAATACAATAATTAGGTAGGTGTGGTGGTGCATGCCTATAATCCCACCTACCTGAGAGGCTGAGGTGGGAGGATTGCTTGAACCCAGGAGGTCAGAGCGGCAGTAAACTCCCACTTTGGCCTCCCAAAGCACTAGGATTATAGGCGTGAGCCACTGTACCCAGTGAAAAAAAATTCTGATGGTTTAAAATATTACATGAAATAATAAAATAACTGGAAGCAAACTCAATTTAGTATCTGGTCTCAAAGAGGAAGAACTCTCATTAACATAATGACTAAAGAAGAAAACAAAGACTTTGACTATGTAAACATTCACTATTTTGCACGTGAAAAAGTACCCTAAAGAAAACCACAAACTGGGAAAGATGTTTGCAACACATACGGCAAATAATCACTATCCTTTATGTATGTAAAATTATTAATAGTATCTTTTATATATAATGTACTAGTAGTGTATAATATAAATACATTATATATGTATATATATATAAAATTCATAAAGGAGAGAGGTGTCAAAAAAGACAATAGAAACCTTTCCTAACCCCTCTTTTTCCTTTTTCACTCAAAGTTATTTTTCCTTCTCTTCACCTCTTTTCTTAAAAAATATATAGTAATAGTCTCTCTCTCTCTATATATATATTTTTGTGTGTGTGTGTGTGATGGAGTATCACTCTGCCACCCAGCCTGCAGTGCAGTGGCATGGCCACAGCTCACTGCAATCTCTGCCTCTTGGGTTCAAGTGATCCTCCCGCATCAGCCTCCCAAGTAGCTGGGACTACAGGTGTGTGCCACCACGGCTGGCTAATTTTTATAATTTTTGTGGAGATGGGGTGTCACCATATTGCCCAGGCCGGTCTCAAATCTCCTAGGTGCAAGTGATCCACTGGCCTCAACTTCCCAAAGTGCTGGGATTACAGGTGTAAGCCACTGCCCCCAGCCAAGCCAATATATTTTAAGCACTTGCTATATGCCAAACACATTTCCAAGCGTTTCACATGCACCAACTCATTAAATTCTCACCAGCCATGAAGTAACATCATTATCATCCCTATTTTACAGATGAGATCACTGAGGCAGAGATTATACAACCAATGTGCAAAACTGGGGTTTGAATCTCAGCCATCAGAGTTCTTTTTTTTTTTTTTTTTTTTTTTTTTTTTGTGAGATTGAGTCTCACTCTGTCGCCCAGGCTGGAGTGCAGTGGCACGATCTCGGCTCACTGCAAGCTCTGCCTCCCGGCTTCACACCACTCTCCTGCCTCAGCCTCCCGAGTAGCTGGGACTACAGGCACCTGCCACCATGCCCGGCTAATTTTTTGTATTTTTAGTAGAGACAGGGTTTCGCTGTGTTAGCCAGGATGGTCTCAATCTCCTGACCTCGTGATCCGCCTGCCTCGGCCTCCCAAAGTGCTGGGATTACAGGTGTGAGCCACTGCGCCTGACTCATCAGAGCGCTTAATCCCTGTTTGGCATAGACTGAACTTGTGAAATGAAGTCTGGCTATGTGCTTTAGAATCAAAAGGTGCAACAGGATTTGTAATGACATGGAGTATCCCCATTCTCCAGGGCCTGGTCCCCAACCCCACTGGGTGAGTGGTCCACCCATGTCCACTTCCTCATTTTCCATTCACCATTCAACCCACTGCACTTTGGTTTCTGTTCCACCCCTTCCACTGAAAACAACTCTGGCATAGAACACTGGTGACCTCCTGGCTGCCAAAACCAGAGCATACTTTTGCTTTCCACCTTGCCTGACCTCTCGACTGTACTTGCTACTTTTGGTCACACCTTCTGTAAAATTCTCTTCCTTGATTTATCTGATGCCAGTTCTTTCTGGCTTCTGTTCCTACTTCTCTGCCTCTCTTTCTCCTTTTACTTTCTGCTCAGCCCTTAAACATTTGCATGTTTAGGGTTCTGTCTCAGGTCTTGGGTGATGGCATTTATTTCCATGTCTACAATTACCCCCCAAGATTTTCTCCTGAGCTCCAGGTCCATAGCATCTAATGAATGCTTTCTTTTCACCTTGACTTCTCAAAGGCATAACAAATTGGGTCTGTCCCAAATCAAAGTGGTCATCTTCTCCCAAAAACATACCCTGCCCTTGGATTCTCTAATTCTGAGCCTGGCATTCCTCCATCTCCCTGCCCAAGCCAGCACCTAAATATCAATCTAACTTCCCCCGGCCTTTCTCGCTAACATTGGCTGTCAAGCCCTGTTGCTTCTGTGCTATAATATCCCTGAAATATATTTCCTCTGCTTATCTCCACAGCCATTGCCTCAGCTGAGGTCCACATCATTTCTTTCTAGAATTACTACAAATGTGCTGTCTCCAGTGTACTGATTATACTTCCATTAAAATGATTTTTTGAAAAGTTTCACTACACAGCTTAAATAAACTCCTTTTTGTGACTCCTCTGTAATTGCTACATTCTTTGTCTGGACTGGCTCTTCTTGACTATTTGCCTGCACTTGTCCTTCTAAATCCATTATTTAGAAAGCCTTCTCCAGTAGCTTCTGTCTGGGCATCCATCCATCCATCCACCTACCCACCCACCCACTCACCTATCTATCCATTCAGCCAGCCAGCCAGCCAGCCACCTACCCATCTACTCACTCACCTATCCTTCCATCCATCCATCCATCCATCCATCCATCCATCCATCCATCCATCCACCCACCCACCCACTCACCTATCTATCCATTCAGCCAGCCAGCCAGCCATCCACCTACCCATCTACTCACTCACCTATCCTTCCATCCATCCATCCATCCATCCATCCATCCATCCATCCATCCATCCATCCATCCATCCATCCACCCACCCACCCACTCACCTATCTATCCATTCAGCCAGCCAGCCAGCCATCCACCTACCCATCTACCCACTCACCTATCCTTCCATCCATCCATCCATCCATCCATCCATCCATCCATCCATCCATCCATCCATCCACCCACTCACCTATCTATCCATTCAGCCAGCCAGCCAGCCATCCACCTACCCATCTACCCACTCACCTATCCTTCCATCCATCCATCCATCCACCCATCCATCCACCCACTCACCTATCCATCTACCCACACACCCATCCATCTGTCATCTATCAATATTTACTGAGGATCTGTTATGTTCTAAGAAGTAAGCTTTGGAACCAGGCAGAAAAGGTTTGTTTCCACAGAGATGGAAACTGTATTGCAAAGTTGTGCTTACTTTTGTCTTTGGTCAGGTGTGGTGGCTCACGCCTATAATCCCAGCGCTTTGGGAAGCCAAGATGGGAGGACTGTTTGAGGCCAGGAGTTTGAGACCAGCCTGAGCAACAGAGCGAGACCCCCATCTCTACAAAAATTTAAAAATTAGCCAGATACGGTGGCATGTGCCTATGGTCCCAGCTACTTGGAAGGCTGAGGCAGGAGAATCCCATGACCCCAGGTGGTCGAGGTTGCTGTGATCTGCGAGCTGTGATCACACCACTGCACTCCAGCTGGATGACAGAGCAAGACCTTGTCTTTAAAAAAGCAAACAAACTTTTGTCTTCCCCTCTTAAAGTTAAGAACTTTGAAGGTAGGAGCTCTGTTGGGTTCACCTTTTAATATTCAGTACTTTGGACATACAATCTCTCAGTGAATAAAGGAAGTTTTGTTTACCAACTACCTGGCCAGCCTGACTGAGCCTACCAGCTTCACACACCTATTAATCAATCAATACATAAATAAAATCAGAAAGGAAGAAAGGAAGGAAGTCTAGTTTGGTTGGACTTTTTCTTAGTGACACTCTGCTGACCTCTTCATAAACCCTGTTTTTTTTGTTGTTGTTGTTCTAAATGCTCATAAATCAGACCTAGAGCTGACTGACCCTGCTCTGTGGCTTTGATTTTCTACATCTTAAATTAGGTGTAGCAGAAAACTCACTCATGTCTTTGTTTACCCACCACTGGTAAAGAGAACATTTGCTTAACAATGTGGTGGGTATTTCCAAGCTCAGAGCAAGAAAACAAGAGAGCAGAATTCCTTAGTTCTTATATTTTGCAAGCTCTAGTAACTTACACCAGTGTAAAAAGAGGGAAGAGGGCGAAAGGATAAGGGAAGGATGCACTACAAATCCTGGATCCTACTTCAGGGTGCAGATAAGTGTGGGACATGTCTGACCAAAATGCTCACCATTGTGCTCTGAGGTTTTGCCATCTGCCAGTGAACAAAAGAATGAGTTGCCCAGCTACTTAAGTGGCTATTTAAAAAAGTCTTTTCAAGTCACAGTTTGAGCAGATTGGGGGTTTGAGATAGTTTTTCCTTTTTTGTTCACACAGCTCAAGCTGATACACATTACTTCCCTCCCCTGCTGGAACAAAGCCCCTAAGTAACATGCCTCCTGAGAGCATCTGGGGGCCCAGAAAGACCATTTTGATGGTTTCCCTTGTCCAGGATTGTCCTTTTCATGGGGCACCATGAGGCAGTGAAGCCCCAGATTTCATCTGTCATACTTCCATTCCAGTTCATCATCTCGCTGTCTCAGCTTAAATAGCACCTCCTCAGGAAAGCCTTCCTTGAACCTCACCTTCCCCATTGAAAATGAGCCTCAGGTCAGTCATGTCATAATACGCACTCATATGGTCTTGCATTTCTTCTTCATAGCACTTACGGCAATTGTAACGAATCATTTGTGTCATTTCTGGTTTATTACTCAATCCTCTCTGCTGGACTCTAGACTCTCTCAGGACAGGGATGGTGTCCTCCACACTGAGGTGCCCCATGTCTAGCACATAGAAGGTGCTCAGAAAATGTCAACTGAATGGATAAATGACAGATGGATATCCAAGCCCTAAATGCCCACCATCTTTTTGTCTAACCCAACGCAAAGCTATAGCTAGAACTTTGTTTCATTCTAGCTTCACTTTCACTTGGGAAGACACAATTAGCTTTTCCTCTAATTCTGCATTGCTCAAGCTTCTAAAGCCGAGGCTCTCAAGAGTTCAAGGCTCCAGTGAGCTATGATCGTGTCACCGCACTCCAGCCTGGGTGACAGAGCGAGGCCCTGACTCTAAAAATTTTTTAAATTTAAACATTAAAAAAAGGTCAAGCCAAGGATCCCAAGTGTGCTGCCTCTTAGAATAACCACTACAACTTGGTAAAAATATAGATCCTTGGGCTTATCTTCTAGAGATTCTGATTCAGTGGCTTTGAGTCTGATAATCAACCAGGTTTGGAAACCACTTCTCTGGAGGATATGTTTGTGAAGGATAAAGGCTAGGAAGTTTAATTGGGGATATTAAGGCTGGATTTAAATAAAGGCATGAACAGATGTATAGTCCACAAGGAGATTTTGTTTCTTTCTCCCCACCCGCAAACAGGTAAAGAAAAACGTCATTATGGGCCAGGCGCTGTGGCTCACGCCTGTAATCCCAGCACTTTGGGAGGCTGAGGGGCGGATCACAAGGTCAGGAGATCGAGACCATCCTGGTTAACACGGTGAAACCCCGTCTCTACTAAAAATACAAAAAATTAGCCAGGCATGGTGGTGGGCGCCTGTAGTCCCAGCTACTCGGAAGGCTGAGGCAGGAGAGTGGCGTGAACCCGGGATGCGGAGCTTGCAGTGAGCCAGGATCATGCCACTGCACTCCATCCTGGGTGACAGAGTGAGACTCTGTCTCAAAAAAAAAAAAAAAAAGAAAGAAAGAAAAGAAAAACATCATTATGAAAGAATGCAAATTAAAATGATAACAGATACCATTTTTCTCTTGACAGATTAGCAAAGATTAAACATTGAATAATACATTATGTTGGTTAGAGTGTGGGGAAATAGCTACTCTCATATTGCTGGTATGGTTCTCAATTGCTATATCCTCATTGGGGGACAATCTGGCAAACACATGTCCTGTTTGACAAACTTCTAGGAAGTAACTGGGCAAATACATGTCACATTACACCATTGCTTTTAGTTGTGCCTGAAATGACCTAATGTCTATCAATGGAGGGTTGCATCAATAACTTATTCACGCAATGGAAGACTCAATCTTTTAAAAGAATAATGCAGATCTATATGTTTTGATATGGAACCATTTCCCAGCTATAGCATTAAGTGAGAAATATTTTGTATTTGCATAAAAGGAGAAATGGTTATACCTATATGCACTTGCTTGAATGACTAGAATATCCCTGCCAAGACACAGTAGCAACAGTGGTGGTCCCGCTGGAGAGGAAAGAGGGGTCTGGATGTCAGGAGTGGAAGAGAGATACACTCTGCGTGGTACACTCCTTGGTATGGTTGGTGTGGACACTCTCTTTAAATAAGTTCTTTAAAAAAAAAAAAATAGAGGCAGGGTCTTAATATGTTGCCCAAGCTGGGTCTTGAGCTCCTGGGCTCAAGCACTCCTCCCCACTCAGCCTCCTGCATAGCTGGGACTGCAGGTGTGTCCCAGCATGCCTGGCTAATTTTATATTTTTTTTAGAGATGGGGTCTTGCTATGTTGCCCAGGCTGGTATTGAACTCCTGAGCTCAAGTGATCATCCCACTTCAGCCTCCTGAGTGGCTGGGACTACAGGTGCATGCACTGCACCTAACTCCTTTAAATCAGTTTTTGTTTGTTTGTTTGTTTGTTTTTGAGACAGAGTCTTACTCTGTCACTGAGACTGGAGTGCAATGGTACAATCATGGCTCACTGAAACCTCAACCTCCCTGAGGTCAGGTGATCCTCCTACCTCAGCCTCCTGAGTGGCTGGGACTACAGGCCTGTGCCACCATGCCTGGTAATTTTTTCTGTTTCATTTTTGGTAGAGATGGGGTTTTGCTATGTTGCCCAGGCTGGTCTCAAACTTCTGGGCTGAAGTGATCCACCCGCCTTGGCCTCCCAAAGTGTTGGGATTACAGGCGTGAGCCACTGTGCCCGGTCTAAATAAGTTCTTCACAGTCATTCTATGAAAGAGAGAAAGGGAGAGGCAGATAGATCCTGGAATAAAAAGACCCCAGGCCTCCAAACAAGAAAACTCCATAAGCGGTGGAGTGACCAGGGCCATCAGAGTCCGCTCTTCATCTTGCCATTCAGCTTCCATTGGGCCAAGGCTGACTCGGGGATTGGAGTCTGTGGCTTATTTGTGCTTCTATTGATAGGTTTGGGTGTTCTCAGTGCCCAATGAGGTCCATAAAGGTCAAATTTGGAGGGAGAAGGGGTTCTTGGTAAATGAGGTAAAATTGACGGAAGCGTGATGGGCTAAATAGACCTTGGATAGCTGAGTGACTTTCCACTAGGCTTTAATACAGTTATTGACATGCCTCATAGGCCTCTAAGCAGCCCAGAAAGATAGATGGTAATCTTACCTATTTGTATTACTGACAAATATATAGTTAGTGTTTTGATGCCTTGCTTCCAGCATAGGTTCCATAAATGCTGTGTCTTGAAATTCTTTCCCCAAATGGCACCCTGTCCTATTAATCCATACAAATATGACCCTTTTTTTTTTTTTTTTTTTTTTTTTTGAGATGGAGTCTTGCTCTGTTGCTCGGCTGGAGTGCAGTGGCGTGATCTCGGCTCACTGCAACCTCCTCCTCCTGGGTTCAAGCTATTCTCTTGCCTCAGCCTCCCAAGTAACTGGGATTACAGGCACACACTACCATACCCAGATAATTTTTTGTATTTTTAGTAGAGACAGGCTTCACCAAGTTGGCCAGGCTGGTCTCAAACTCTTGACCTCACCTCGGTCTCCCGAAGTGCTAGGATTACAGGTGTGAGCCACTGCAGCCGGCCAGAAGATACAAACACAACCTTTAATGTAACTCCTGAAATGAATGGGATAACCATGGGAAAATCTGGGACCATGTTCCCTTTTGAAACAAACACCCTTTTCCATAAGCTGCACCCCATTGGTTATCCTTGAAAAAAAAAGATCTGTTCTCTCCAAGCCTATGGAAATGAGAATATTCTCTTACCAGGTGCATTCCTATAGAGGTGACCATTGCTGTCTCAATCTCTGTTCCCACATCTTCGACGAAGGGATACTCATCCTGCCGATGGATGATCACCTTAGCTCCAGTGGATGACACGAGGAATGGGTTGTATTCCTCTTCATTTATGTACAAAATGACTTGCAGCCCTGGGAGGATAAGGCAACCTGCTATGATCCAAGGCTAGGAAAACATTTCCTGGGGGTAACCCACCTCTCCCACTGCTTCAGGAGCTTCAAATCCAAGACCAGGTATTTCCAACAAGTGACAGGTGGACAAGGGCTAGACTGGAAGCTCCATGAGATTGGAATGCATGCCTGACTTGCTCTCTGCTGTGCCCCCACAGCTTAGCCCAAAACAGGGGTTCAAATGCAGTATCACTGTCACAGTTCTCGCTAAGCATATATTTTTGCCAAGTGTAAGGAAATTGCTACTCTGCCCAAGACATGCATCTCCATGTGATCCTTTGAGATGGGGAGTTCAGAACATTCAAAAGAACATGTATTACTCTGGCTGCTTAACCCCTCAGGGCGGGCACTCAGAGAGGAGATGAATCACAAATGGTGTTTCTGATCACTGGCCCAACTTCTCCTCCCACTCCTGCTCATGCCCCCTGCAGTCTATGCTGACCCAGCACCAGAGTAAACACAGTATCAGTGCACGTGGGAACTAAGAGTGAAAAGTTGCAGAATCCTGGCTCTGCTATGAATGGGCTGTCACCTCCAGCAATTCGCTGCCCCTCTCTGAGCTTATTTACAAATTGTTTACAGTTGTTTACAAATCATTTGCAATTGTTTACCAATTGTCCTTGTTTACAAATTGAATGTCAGTATAACCCTCAAAATTCTCTTCTTTCCATCCATAGAGACCCTGCTCATTCATGTATGGGCTGAGGTCCTTTGAAAATTGGACCTCAGGCCAGGTCACTCCCCGAAACCTGAAACTGTTCAGTGGCATCTCACTGGGTATATGGGAATGCCACAGAATAAACCTGGCTGCATCTGTCAAGGTGATGATGATACAGCCCCTGCCTACTTCTCCCTCCTCATCTCCTCCCACTGTCTCCCCATCTCAATAAGCTCCAAGCACACTGGTCTTATTTCTGTTTCTAGAACACATCTGATTCAAGTCCTTCCCAGGGCCTTTGCCCTTGCTAGTCCTTGGAATGTTCTTGTGTAGACCTTAACATGAATCTTTTCCTCCTTAAATAGCCCTCCTTTTAGAGATCTTTCTGGGCCTTCTTATCCAAACTAACCCCCCTATCCAGACCCCAGCCACTCTGTCTTCCCACTCTGCCTCTTTCTTCCCTGAATAGCAGTCATTAGGATTTGTAACCAGGTCATGTCTGTGTAGTTGTGTACTCATTTTTCATCTCTCTCTCCCCATGAAAATGTAAGTTTCCTAACAGCAGAGAAGACATCTGTCTTTTCACTGCTGTGTCCCTGGTACATAGAAGAGGGCCTGGCAAACAGGAGAAACTCCATGCTTGGTAAGTGGATAAGTGAATCAGCGGGGTCTATATGGATGGAAAGAAAAGAATTTTGAGAGTTATTCTGACATTCAATTTGTAAACAAGGGCAATTTGTAAACAATTGCAAAGAATTGGTAAACAATTGCAAACGATTTGTAAACAATTGCAAACAATGTGTAAACAATTGCAAACAATTTGTAAATAAGTTGTAAACAATGACAAACAAAGCCCAGAGAGGGGAAGTGAATTGCTTGAGGTCACACAGCCCCTCCATAGCAGAGCCAGGACTCTGCAACTTTTCACTTTCAGTTTCCAGATTACTTCTTCCCCATGAAGTATGTGCACTGAATTATGATTTCTTGCAGAATTAGTAAGAGCACAGACTACACAGGGACAAAGGCCAGGATTCCAAGTATGGATTTCCTTTATGACAGGCCCTTGCTTGTCCTGGTGGGAGTATATCTGCATATCACATCATTTTCAATTTGCATGGGACCTTTCAAGAATTCCTTTAGGGCATAAGCCAGGCCAATCTGTTCAGTTCCTACCTTCCCTACAAATGTAATCATAGTGGAATAGTAGTAATAGTAGTGCTGGAAATTGCAATGGTATTATTTTGAGGGTAGTAGCAGCAGCAGCAATGGTGGTAGACTGGTAACAATGCTAGTAACGGTAATAATAGTAGTAATAACAATAGCAACTAGCACTTACTGTGTGCTTTGTAGGTGTTATGGCTGAATTGTTTTCTGCCTCAAATTCATATGTTGAAGCCCTAACCCCCAAAGGGATATTATTTCGAGATAGGACTTTAATTAAGGTGAAAGGAAGTCATAGGCAGGGGGCTCTAATCTGATAGGACTGATGTCCTGATCAGAAGAGGAAGAGACATCACAGGCTTCTCTCTGTTGACACACCACAGAGGAAAGGCCATCTGAGGACATGGAGAGAAGACAGCCAGCCTTCTGCAACCCAAAGAGAGAAGCCTCACCAGAACCGAGTCTGCCTGTGCCTTGATCTTAGACTTTCTAGTCTCCAAAACTGTGATAAATAAATGTCTATTGTCCAAGGCACCCAGTCTCTGGTATTTTGTTATGGCTGTCCAAGCAGACTAACAGAGTGCAGAGCAGGTCTTATTCTAAGTCTGTATCTTAAGTCCTCTCAGTAATCTCACATGGGAGATACTATTATTAGTCCCACTTTATAGACGAAGCGCAGTAACTTACCCAAGGTCATACAGTGAATGGCCCAGCTGGGTTTCGGCTCCGTCCAGAATCTGTCACCTGAACTAAGATAAATGTGCGTCTACCTCCCTAATCTGTTCAGCATATCTGGGCTCAACTCCCTTTGGAAACCACCTGTCCTGCATTACTCACCCTAGCAGTGAGTTTAAACCAGAGTAGTTTCCTAGGAGAAGGAACCCCAGTGATGTCCCTATCGCTCTCTCAAATGTGGAGGAGAAGTCAAAAAGGAAAACAAACACTGACTTGGAAGGAAGGAACCAGCATGAACACTGATGGAAACACTGATAGAAAAAGGGCATCCCTGGTTTCTGGCCAAGTGGGAGAGATCCTACGTTTCCAGAGGGCTCCTGCATCCCCACTGTCCTGCTGCCCCCATGTCCACTGTTGGAGGACCTCAAGATCTCCTTGGCACAGGTTTCCTTACCGTATTCGCTGCCCCCCATGGAGGTGCTGAGAATGGTCTCATTTTCTCTGTTGTTGAAAGTATAGCAATTCCCATGCATCGGATGGTGGAAAAGCGTGAAATTCCTATGGAGGAAGAAAATGGGTCAGAAAGGGATCTCCCCCATGCGTCTTAACTGAAGTTGGTCAGGGCAGTGCTAATGGAGCCACCTCTCTTTGGGGAGAATGCGTGAGAGACGTGACTCATTTTCCCCATCTTGCTCCTGATCAAATGACAAACAAGGACCCTCATCCTGGTTGACACACATGGACATAGAACTAGGCTCTCTGCCTTCTGTTTTCTCTTGGAATTCTCTCACCTTCATCTCTATCCTGACTTGACATTCCTTGTGCCATGTCTGTCCCCAAATTCCTCCACTTTTGAATTTCTCAGCCAACACTTGACATTTTCCATTCAAATTCCCAGTCCTAGAAAATAATCCCCTGGGAAAGAATCACATCATCTGTGCCCTTACGTGACTTTGGAACCCAACTCTTAGGGAGACATGATTCCAATTATTTACTTTTTACAAGAACCAATCTGTCTGCTAACATATACAGATAGGTGAAAGAGGCTTAGTGTTTTATTTTATTGTATTTTATTTTATTTCTGAGACAGGGTCTTGCTCTGTTGCCCAGGCTGAAGTGCAGTGGCACAATTATGGCTCACTCTAGCCTCAACCTCCCAGACTCAAGCAATCTTCCCACCTCAGCCTCCTGAGTAGCTGGGACTACAGGCATGTGCCATTATGCCCAGATAAGTTTTTGAATTTTTTTTGTAGAAAGGAGGTTTTGCCACATTGCCCAGGCTGGTCTCAAACTCCTGAGCTCAAGCAATCATCTTCCTCAGCCTCCCAAAGTGCTGGGATTACAAGCATGAGCCACTGGGCCCAGCCCAGGAACACTTTAGAATGTCTCACCCACTGCCCAGTCACTATAAGGGATCTGAGTGTTATCATAAAGGTGAAAGGTTTGAAATCTCACATATTCGAACATGGGCCTTTGTCCTCCCATCCCTCCCTCCTTCTCTTCCTTCCTTCCTTAGAACGATGGTTCTTAATCATCAGTATGCATGATGGTAATATACAAGGTTAGGTTATATGCACACTATATGACAAAAACAGCAATTACTTTTGTGCCTATCTAATACCTTGTGGGTTAGTGTTTTTTTGTTTTGTATTGTTTTGTTTTGAGACAGAGTCTTGCTCTGTAGCCCAGGCTGGAGTGCAGTAGCGCAATCAATCTTGACTTACTGCAACCTCTGCCTCCCGGGTTCAAGTGATTCTCCTGCCTCAGTCTCCTGAATAGCTGGGACTACAGGTGTGCATAACCATGCCTGGCTAGGTTTTGTATTTTTAGTAGAGATGGGGTTTCACTGTGTTGGCCAGGCTGGTCTTGAACTCCTGACCGCAAGTGATCCATCCACACTAGCCTCCCAAAGTGCTGGGATTTAGGGACGTGAACCACCATGCCTGGCCAACTACCTTGTTTTTAATGAGTAGTTTAATGAGTTTAAGGATATTTTGATTTTATGTCATGTACACCTCACTCACTGACTCTAGAACACAGCTCCCATGTAAGCAGTTTCCAAAAGGCAGCGTCAGTGAGAAGAGCACCCTTTGCTCCCAAGACCTATCATCAAGGCTGTAGATTCTTGCAAGGGGCCTGGTACTCAGAGCTGCCAGTCCTTAGAGGCTGAGAGAGCAGCATTCTCTCCTGACCTGGCATCACAGGACACTCCATCAAAGAAGCAGGTCACCAGCAGCTCCTCAGCAGAATAGCTCATGTTGATTTTCTTCTCCAGAGGCACCTGTGCCATGATGTTCATGTAGTGCAGCTTATACCACTCCTGAATGGCATTGATTCCCGAGCTGAAGGTGTAGGTGGCACAGTCGGAGGTGTCATTTGAGCACTGTGAATAAGAGGAGATGCGAGGCTGAAGCCATCGGTCCTATCGCTACTCTTCAGAAGGACCATAAGAATGAGGGACTGAGACTCCAGGCCAGATACTCAGGGGAACAGGTTGGATATCTGGGGCAAGGATGGGTTTCCTCTCACTTCTAGGGGTTGGGAGTGATCATCCTCAAGCCTCAAGGACCAAAAAGGGGCTGAGTGAGAAAGGACACAGAGTCCTACTCCTGCAACTCTGCACTACTTGCCCACCAAGGAAGAAGCAAAACCAGCTTCTTCAGGGTCCCTAGGCACCTAGGGTTCATCCAATTGATGCTACTACGTTCCTAACAACCTTTCCCATTTCCTATCATATCAACAGTCAAGACATCTGGATTCCAGCCCAGACTCTGCAGGAGGAGGAGAGACTACTTCTCTGCACGATCTTAGGCAAGTTATTCTGTGCCCATTATCTCACCCACAAAATGTTGACTGAAACACCATCCTTCCCAACCACGTGTGGTAGCTGGGAGGACCCACGTTTGAAATATACAATGAGAACTTTATAGGGAAGCCATTGTACATTCCAAATGTTCTCATCACACAAAGCTTGGAAACTTTTCTAAATGGACAGATGTCAACTGATTTTGGCTGGTTGCAGTGGTTCATGCCTGTAATCCTAATGCTTTGGAAGGTTGTAGTGGGAAGACTGATTGAGGCCAAGAATTCGAGACCAGCCTGGGCAACATGGCTAGACCCCATCCCCACAAAAAATAGAAAAATTATCCAGGTGTGGTGATGCATTCTTGTAGTCCAAGCTACTTGGGAGGCTGAGGTGGGAAAATTGAGCCCAGGAGTTCTAGGCTGCAGTGAGCTATGATTGCACCACTCCCACCTGGGTGACAGAGTGAAATCTTGTTTCTAAAACAAACAAATAAACATATATATAAAGAGTTGATTTTGGTATCAAGAAGAACCTTGCAGATATCCTGTGAAAGGACCCAAAAAGACTTTGAAATCTCAATGATTTAGAAGAAGGTCCATTTTTCAGGATTTGGGACTATAGCTACAAGGTCACACAATTGGCAATCAAGCCTATAAGGTATGGACATAGCCCCTGTCCTCCAGAGGTGGCTGGGGCATGGAGAGGGAGGGTGGTGATAGAGTTTGCCCAGGAAGGTACTAGAATTCATTTTCAGTGAATGGCATTTCTCAAGAGCTCCTCAGGCCAGGTGCGGTGGCTAACGCCTGTAATCTCAGCACTTTGGGAAGCTGAGGTAGGGGGACCACCTGAGGTCAAGAGTTCGAGACCAGCCTGACCAACATGGTGAAACCCAGTCTTTACTAAAAATACAAAAACTTAGCCAAGCATTGTGGTGCATGCCTGTAATCCCAGCTACTCAGGAGGCTGAGGCAGGAGAATCACTTGAACCCAGGAGGTAGAAGTTGCAGTGAGCCGAGATCACACCACTGCACTCCAGCCTGGGTGACAGAATGAGACTCTGTTTCAAAAAAAAAAAAAAATCCCCTCAAATGGGACCAAAAGGGAAAATGAAGTCAGGCCAAGTACCTCATGAAGGCAAGTACTGCAGGAACATTGACGTTTCTGCTGTTTATTGTCCATCTTTTTCTTTCGGGTGCCTGCACCTCAATTTTGCTTTGGAAGAATTTCCTTTCCCCCTCTGGATACAGCCTGGTAAAATTGTCCATGAAGATACTCCACCATCCATTAGCCAAAGGGTGATTAGGTGACCCAAGCTTCACCAACCAGATAGTCCCAAGATGGAATTTGACTCTTAAGCATTAACAACACCAACAAAAACTGAACATATTTGATGCTTCTTTACTCCAGCAGCAATATCTGAAATGACTTTTCATCATTTTTTGCTACCCAGATCTCTGCATCTGCCCTAATTTCTTCCCTTTGAGAGGCCTCCAAGAGTTACTGGTTGCCTTCTAATACATTTCCCCCCAGTCTGCCCCCCACTACTTAAAATTACCTGAATCAGTTTCAGTTGTTTGCAGCTGAATCATCCCAGCTGGGTGTCTTTCCTTTCTTTTCTTTCTTTCTCTCTTTCTTTCTTTTTTTTAAAAAATAATTTTACTTTAAGTGCTGGGATACATGTGCAGAACATGCAGGTTTATTACATAGGTATACATGTGCCATGGTGGTTTGCCGCACCTATCAACCAGTCACCTAGGTTTTAAGCCCTGCATGCATTAGATATTTGTCCTAATGCTCTCCCTCTGCTTGCCCCCCACCTCTCCCCCTGCTTTATTTTTTAACAGAGTCTCATTCTGTCACTCAGGCTGGAGTGCAGTGGCACCATCTGGGCTCACTGCAACCTCCACCTCCTGGGTTCAAGCAATTCTCTTGCCTCAGCTTCCCAAGTAGCTGAGATTACAGGCATGTGCCACCATGCCCTGCTAATTTTTGTATTTTAGTGGAGACAAGTTTTACCACATTGGCCAGGCTGGTCTCGAACTTCTGACCTCAGGTGATCCGCCTGCGTTGGCCTCCCAAAGCGTTGGGATTACAGGCATGAGTCACTGTGTCTGACCCCAGCTGGGTGTATTTCTTCCAGTTGGACCACAGGGGCTAGTGGCCAAGGAGAAGAGTCCTGGACCCAGCCCAGCCCATGCCCCTAAGCAGTGAAAGAATAAGAAGGTGAAATCTTACCAGTTGGAATCCCACCACCTGCTTGGACTCGATGTGCATGACATTTGAAGCCTTGTGAATGATGCTACCGCCAACTTTCCGCTTCCTCCCTGTGAAGAAGTCCCTGGCCTTGCCCTTCTCATCCTGATCAAAGATCAGCAGCGGGATCCGGTGGGAGAATCTAGGCTGCTTTCCCTCCGAGATGGAGCTCCAGGACTCCGCCTCTCGGCGCTTCCGGGACTCTGGAAAGCCATACAGGGACTTCAGGGCCTCTCTGGTCTCCTGTTCCAAGTCAGCTAGAAAGTGGCGCACGGTGCTGTATCTGCCAAGGTGGGGAGGAAAAGTCAGGGAGAGGGGAGGCGGCCCTGGCAGAACACTGGTGCTCCTCCAGGCTGTTTTCCATCAACATGTGTCAGCCTCGTGCCCACCTTTCCCAACTCCTTGGCAGAGGAGACCACGCCTTTCATGACTTGACCCATCCAAAGTGACCCCTGGCTCCAGCAAATAGGGAAAGGCTCATGGGTGACCCATATGTGACTTCCTGTGGCTTCACCTCTGCCACCACTGTCTGCTTGCTCTCGGGGTGTGTTGATGAGTTTGTCCCGACCAGCATTTCTGGAGTGGTGACTGTCAGGTGCCTCCCATAAACCAGCCACAGCGAGGACAAGTAAATAACTGCCAATCAGGAGTCTACCTAATGGGCAGGCTCCTTCTCCACCCAGCTCACTCTGCCTCTGCATGCTGATTGTCCTCAAATCTGTGCTGGGGGGAAGGAGGGTATAACTGTTACCTCAATGACCCCCAAGAACACAAAATAGTTATAAAGGAGTTGCCTGCATGAAGCACAATACATCATCTTTTAATTTTCACAAATCAAATGGTTCCAGCCTCCTCTTCACTCTCTCCTCTCTCCTTTCTCCCACTTGCTCTAGGCATAGGCAGCAGAGCATAGCAATTGAGAATAGAAACCCCTGGGTTTAGCAAAACTACCTGAGTTTAGGTTCCCCATCCTGGTACTGGCTACCTCACCTTGGACAAATGTCTTAGCCTTTCTGTGTCTTAGCTTTCTCCTTTGTAAAATGGCATTTGTTGGGAAGGTTCAATGAGTTTATTATATATAATAAACACACACAGACATACATATAGATAATTAAATGGCCTCTATTATTGTAATATTTTAGAGACAGGGTCTCACTCTGTTGCCCAGGCTGGAGTACAGTGGTGCAATCATGGCTCGCTGCAGCCTAGAACTCCTGGGCTCAAGCAATCCTCCTACTTCAGCCTCCCAAGTTGCTGGGACTATGAATGTGTGCCATCACACCTGGCTAATTTAAAATAAAATGTTTTTAGAGAGGGGGTCTTGTTCTGTTGCCCAGGCTGGTCTCGAATTCCTGGCCTCAAGCAATCCTCATGCCTTGGCTTCTGAAAGTGCTGAGATTTCAGGCATGAGCCACTGTGCCTCTATTGTTAATTATATTAATGTTATTATATTTATTAAGACTTTATTCCTCCACTACAGTATAAGCTCCACTAGGGCAAATACTGTGTTTGGGTTGTTCAGTTCTCCATCCCAGAACCTAGTACAGTGCATGACAGTTTATAGATGCTGAGTAAATTATTATGGAACAAATAATGGATGGAAAGAAGGAAGGAGGACCAGAGAGAGAGAGAAGGAGGGAGGGAGAAAGAAAGAAGAGGAAGACATGGAGGGTGGAGAAAGAGTCTTAGACTTGATCTTGATTTTGAGCTTTGCACCAACTCACTGATGACTCTGGTCAAGTTAGTTTCCTTTGATAATTTCCTTCCCTGTTCTTCTTCCCTTCTCCCCACCCCTGCTCTGACAAAGTCTGCCTGATTCTGACCTGCCTCACGGACCAGTTTTCCATAATCCTGAGAAGGACTCTGATGACCCATTTAGAACAGGTCCTGCCGAGGATGATAGGGCAGTCCCAAGGGCTGATCACACCCAGGGCCCGATGATCTCAATTAATGGGGTTGGGTTTATTCAGATGAGGGTTTGGGGCAGCTGAGGTGCTTACAGAAGTCACCTGGGTGTCACTTCTGAGTCAGCCTGGAGCTCACTCATGCTGCAGGGGGAGTGAACATGTGAGCTTGGAGAGCCAGGGGCGCGGATGCAGATGGGGGTTGGCTAATTTGGGCTTAGTATGGGGAGAGTGCAGAGGGGGTTAGTTCGTTCCAGGCCTCTTCAAAGTGAAACAAATCCTGCAGCTTCCTCTTTCTACTCTCTCCGGCCTAGCCCATCCTCAGAAGTCATTGATGGGGTGGGTGTGGTGGCTCACTCCTGTAATCTCAGCACTTTGAGAGACCAAAGTGGCAGCATCACTTGAGCTCAGGAGTTTGAGACCAGCCTGAGTAACATAGCGAGACTCCAACTCTTAAAAAATAAAAAATTTTAGCTGGATATGGTGGCATGTGCCTATAGTCCCAGCTACTCAGGAGGCTGCAGTAGGAGCCTCCTGCAGGCTCCTACTTGAGCCCAGGAGGTCGGGGCTGCAGTGAGCTATGATTGCACCACTGCACTCCAGCTTGGGTGACAGAGTGAGACCCTGCCTCCAAAAAAAAAAAGGCCAGGTGCGGTGGCTCACACCTGTAATCCCAGCACTTTGGGAGGCCAAGACAGGTGGATCACCTGAGGTCAGGAGTTCAAGACCAGCCTGGCCAAACATGGTGAAATCCCGTCTCTACTGAAAATACAAAAAATTAGCCTGGCGCGGTGGTACACCCCTGTAGTCCCAGCTACTCCGGAGGATTGTTTGAACCTGGGAGGTGGAGGTTGCAGTGAGCCAAGATCGCGCCATTGCATCCCAGCCTGGGCAACAAGAGCGAAACTCCATCTCAAAAAAGGAAAAAGAAAAGAAAAAAAAAGTCACTGATGGTCAGAAAACTTGGTACATACAGATTCAGAAGAGGGGAGAGGGCTGTTTACCAGCATTAGCAACAAATTCAAATTTCTAGAAAGCACATTTGTAGGCTGGAATCGACGTCCAGGCTGCCAGTGTGTCACTTTCAGGAGGGGCTTTGGCCTCTGTGGGGGGCCTGGCTCCCTACTCGCCTTTCCCTGCTCATGCGTCTTACTTGTAGGGGTTGATGTTGCAGATGGTGACCGCAGGAAAATCCAGCTTCCGGAAGTGGACTTTGATGGAAACTGAGACAGTATAGAAGGAGAAGACGAGGAGGGCGCACTGCCAGAGGATGAGGGCGACGGCAGTCAGTGTGAACCCGATCCAGAGGAGGCGGCGCAGACGGCCGCGGGACACCACGATGCGGCGGCAGCCATGGGTGTTGGTGTTGAGGCAGTACCACCGCATCAGCTCTTTAATGGTCGGCGCCTGAGGGCCCGTCACGGGCAGATTCTTCTTGATTTTGGTTTTGATCTTCTCTCCGGGAGCCATGGCGAGGATGGGACTTTGAGGACGGGACTTTGAGGAGGGGCGTGCTGGAGGGGCAAAGAAGAGAAGCAGGTGAGCTGGCAGGCACTAGCCGGCTAGTGTGTCCCTGGAGACCACAGTCTGGGAAACACCAGTCCACGCGCCCTTAGAGACCTCCTTCCTCTGTTCCTCTGTGGCTTAGGCACTTTGCATTCTGAAGCCTTGGCCCCTTTTCCACGGGACGTTTGTTTTTGGCCACCACAGCTGCCAGAGAAGCTGCCTACTTCTCTTACAGCCCCCAGGCCTAGCCGTACGGGGGCTGGGTGAGGTGCAACCTGCGAAGCGCTGGCTGGACAGGCTGCAGGACTGTTTCTCGGGTTCCTGGGCAGGAACTCTGAAAGCAGCCCCATCAGCTCTCTTATCAGGCAGGGGTACGCGTGCCTTATCACCTCCAGTAGCCCGCCTTCCTCAAGGGCAGCATTCCTATCTCATTATGCCCCCTGGTGCCTAGCACAGTGTCTGGCACAGAGTAGTGCTCGGCAGATTGTAACTGACAGATGAAATCTGCCAAGAAAATTTCCCGGCAGCCACCTTAGATCATGTTCCTGGCTGCATTTTCCCCAGCCTTTTCTCTGAGGCTTTATTATAAGTGAAACGATTTCTCTTTCATTTCTTCTCTTTACAGTCAAGCTCTTAATGTTTCTAGATCACCTGATGTAACAATAACCTACAACTATTGGCCACTTAGTGTTTGCCAGGCATTGTGCCATATTTCCTTGATTATAAGATACCATTAATTTAGAGAATGCCCTTGATTTAATAACAGCTTTAGGGGAGAGTACCAGTATTGGAAAGCAAATTATCACATTCATCAATGTACACAATGCATCTCAACTATACAAACTTTACAATGAGAAATAATTTTAGAAATGGACTAATATACCACATAAAAACTCATTTCATGTTTATAATATATAGTCTCATTAGTCTCATAAGTAAATTAGTCTCTCTCTATAAATATACACATAGCCTATATATATTTCATTTTGTGTTTCAATAATTCCATGAAGTAGGCATGCCATTATTATATCCTGTTACAGAGGAGAAAAAGGGGCTCAGAGAGGTTGAATATCTTGTGTAAGATGATGCAGCTGGTTAGTGGAGGAGCTGGATGGAACCTTGCAGCCTTCACCGCTATGGCATATGCCTTTGAGGGGCCTGGTAGTATGCTGGGTGCAGAGAGTTAATTAACAGTACCAAGAACTAAAGGTAGGAGTAAAGAGAAGGAATACAGAGCTATTTAATTTCCAAACTCTGAACAGTGCGCATGACCACTTCCCAAGACTTGTGAGCACTAGTATTGGGGGTGGGGGATATATGAAAACTGTGTCCCCCTATGCCTTCTACAGTGACAAAGGCAAATTAGGACATATCCTAGGGTATACAGGGTGGTCCCCAGGACCAGAGAGGGCCTGTGTCTGTGACTTCGATATGCCCCATCAAGATTTTTAGGCAGGATTCGGAACCTGCAGAGTTATGCCTTTTTTTCCCACCCTGAACCCATGAAATGTGGGCTAAAATTGGAAGCTGGAGCAAAGCTAGGAGGCTTCCAAGCTTATGATGCTAGTGGGTTTAAGGCCTCTGATGGAAAGGAAATGGAGTGCTGGGCATGGAGGTGAGATGCCCAGAGCAGCCAAACTGCTCTAAACCCTCCATAGATTGATATGATTTTACCGGGATGAAGAACACCATCAAAATGATGCTAGTAGCCTCTGGGCAAGAGGAATATAATTTATTTTTTTATCACTTAAAATATTGCCTATCTTTACCTCCTCCCTCACTACAATCCAAAAAAATAAAAAATAAAGAAAGAAAGAAGGAAAGAAAGAAAAAAATTAGCAAGAGTTTGTTTTTAAAATCTAGGTCCAGGTTCAATTGCTTGTCAAATAAAACTACAGCCCTCCTCTGTGAATGTTCAACAGAAGCTGTGATTCTGGAAGCTCCTATCCCCAGCTGTCAGGGGTCCCTCTACCCCATCAGCCCCTTCCCCAGAATCGACCTTGACCCCAATGGATCAGTCGACAACGTCAGAGGAGCCCCAAGTGAAGGAAGGGAACCGATCTTGCTCTTTGCAAAACAGATAAAATATTCATGTAAATAATATTTCAACTTCAAAGCAAAACAAGACTGTAGCTACCATTAGATTATGCAGCCTGAGCCAATGTGATACCCTTGGTGGAAGAATTACTAGCTGATATCCAGCACTTACTCTTCTAAGTACTTTGCAGGTGTCACCTCATTTAATTTTCACAACAATCGTCTGAGGTAGGTATCACAACCACTCCCATTGTACAAATGAAACAGATGCTGACAGGTTAAGTAGCTTGCCCAAGGTCACACTAGAAAGTGGCTGAGCTGGGATTTGCACCTAGGAGTCCCTTTAACAACTAGGAGCTAGGCTGCTCCTCAATCATTAATAATAACAGCAGCAGGGAAAGCAGCAATAATAGCAGCTATTACTTATTGACCCCTTTCTCTACTCCCAGGCATCCCACTCAGTCCTTTTCACACACTACCTGATTTAATCCTCACTACAGTTATATGAGGTGCTATTACTTGGCCCATTTCACAGAGAAGGAAACTGAGGCACACAGGTTGGGTAATTTGCCCAAGACCACACAAGTAGAAAGGATTTGAAGGGTTCTTTAGAATTCCAGGGCCCTGGCTCACCGCGGCGACTCCGTGCACCCCCTCCTCGCCTACCACCGACTTTGCCTGTCCCCCATCCCACAGTGCAGGACCCCAAAGCTTGGGGAGGGATGAGAGATTTGCCCCAAGTCTAGCGTTGGGTTCGCTGGACCGGAGAGTTCCCGATCAGTGCCCGTCCCGAAGGGCGACTCCTGTGCAGAAATCACTTGAACTCAGCCTCAGGGCCCGGACCCGAGCTCCTGCCGAGCGACCCCGCAGCCCCTGCCCTCCCGGCGCAGAGCGAGCGGGCGCTGTCCTGTGGCGGAAGCCACGTCTGCCCCGGGGGAGCGCCGGCTGAAGCCGCTGAAGGGAATCCAACCAGCCCACTTCAAGTGTTTGCTTCTTTCTGCACCGAGTCACCCCGGAGAAAGCATTCCAGAGGGTAGAAGGAACAGTAGCGGCCAGGTCCACGCGACTCACTCCGGCAGGGAAGGGGGCTGAACAGGCGCTGGGCGGAGAAAAGAGGCCAGGTGCGGCCCGAGACCACCAGACCCCCGGACTCTGAGTGGCTCTCGACTGGCTTCTGCTCCGGGCCACGGCGTGGGTAGACCCCGGAGAGCTGGCCGCTACCGCCCGGGCAAGATGTCCCAGCAACCCGGGCACCGGGAAGCCGCCACCGGCTGATGCTGGCTCGGCCACCTACCGCGCTGACGGCGTCCGACGCCCTGGCGCCCGGCAGCCTCTCCGGTGCCCAGAACCCCCGAGCTGGTCCGACCCAACCCGGCTGAACTCACCTTTCGGTTCCAAAGGGTCCAAGGCTCGTGAATGAGCGATCCGGGTGCGCTGCTCCTCTGCTCGCTCTCGGGCTAGCATCCCCTGGCAGCGCCACCACGGGATCTTGTGGGTCGGCCGGGCCCCGCCCCCTAGGGCCCCGCCTCCCCAGGCCCCGCCCCCACCTGCCCAGGTGCTTTCCCCAGGCCGCCAGGCACCTGAGACCGCCCGGAGCGGGCCACGACTTCGCAACGCCCCCTGGCGCCCCGAGGCCGCCCTGCGCCCCAGCCCGGCCTGCGCTGTGCCTTCCTGGGCCACCGCGCAGTGCCTGCTGCCGCCCCGAGGCCGCCCTGCCACCCTGCATTCCCGCTGGGTCTCTGCGGCATTTACCCCAAGGCGCCTAGCAGCGCCTCCCGCCCCCTATTACTGCCCCGCGACTTCCTTCCGCTCTCGTCCAGATGGCAGGTGCCTGCGCTAGCACCAGCAGGAATCCCACGCAGCCTCGCTCCTCGGACTCCCTCCAGACCTGCAGCGTGAGGCCACTTCAGTGCCCACCTGCGTCCGGCTGTAGGCAGCAGGGGCTGTTCAGCCAGGCCACTCATCCTTTGACCTTTTCAGCTGCTTCTTTCTCTTTCTTTCGTTCTTTCCTCCTTCCTTCCTTTTTCTTTCTTTTCCTCTTTCCTTTTTTTTTTTTTTTTTTTTTGACGGAGTCTCGCTCTGTCGCCCAGTCTGGAGTGCAATGATGCGATCTCAGCTCACTACAACCTCCGCCTCCCGGGTTCAAGCAATTCTCCTGCCTCAGCCTCTCCAGTAGCTGGGTTACATGCGCGCGCCACCATGCCCGGATTAATTTTTGTTTTTAGTAGAGACGCGGTTTCACCATGTTGGCCAGGCTGGTCTCAAACTACTGACCTCAGGTGATCCACGCGTCTTGGCCTCCCAAAGTGCTGGGATTACAGGTGTGAGCCACCGCGCCTGGCCTGTCCTTCTTTCTCTTTCTCTCTTTCTTTCCTTTCTTTCCTCCTTACTTCCTTGCCTGCCTGCCTTCCTTCCTTTCTCTTTCTTGCTTGCTTGCCTTCCTTCTTTCCTCCCTCCCTCTTTCTCTCTTCTTTCTCTCTCTTCCTTCCTTCCTCCCTCCGTCCCCCCTCCCTCCTTTCTTTCTTTCTCTCTGTCTGTCTCTTTCTTTTTCTTTCTTTCTTTCTTTCTTTCTTTCTTTCTTTCTTTCTTTCTTTCTTTCTTTCTTTCTTTCTTTCTTTCCTTCCTTCCTTCCTTCTTTCTTTCCTCTCTTTCTCTCTTTCTTTTTTTAACAGGGTCTCCCTTTGTCACCTTAGCTGGAGTGCAGTGCTGCAATCATAGCACACTGTAGCTGCCAACTCCTGAGCTCAAGCGAGCCTCCCGCTTCAGCCTCCCAAACAGCTGGAATTACAGAGGTAAGCCACCTTTTCTGGCTTCAGCTGCCTTTTTATAGGGACTGAGATAATTACAAGAAACGAGATTAGAAAACTGCAATTGGGAGGGACCACAGAGGCACAGACCCTTTGTGCGGGGGAGAAACTGAGGCCCAGAGAGAGGAAAGGATCTATTCTTACCTAGAGCTTCTCAGATTTGAATGTGCTTACAATCACCTATGGATATTGTTAAAATGCAGATTCTGACTCGACAGGGGTGGAGTGGGTCTTAAGAGTCCGAATTTCCAAATTCCTAGGAGATGTCTTGGTTGCTGGTCCAAGGGCTGTTTGCCCAGGTGGGTGGAAACAGGTCCAGCATTATTGGAGAGAAATTTAAAGAAAATCCTCTAAGAAATCTCAACTGCTTCTTCTAACAATATATGCTCATTGCAAAGAATTAAAACAATAAACTCTGCCCCCACCCCTCCCCAAATAAGCATGGCTAACAGTTTGGTTATTATTTGGTGTGTGTGTATGTGTGTGTGTCCACATACACATATTAGTTTTATATATATACACATACATATATAATGGGATTTTGAAACACACACTGTTCAAATTCTATATTTGTTTTGAATGACAATACGCAGTTATATTCTCACTGTAAAATAAAGCCAGCTTTTTCTTCTTTTTGTCTTTTAAATTATTTATTTATCTATTTATTTTGAGACAGGGTCTTGCTCTGTCACCCAGTCTGGAATGTAGTGGCATGATCACGGCTCACTGCAGTCTCAACTTCCTGTGGCTCCAAGGATCCTCCCACTTCAGCCTCCCAAGTAGCTGGGACCACAGGTGCATGCCACCAATACCCAGTTAATTTTTTTTTTTTTTTTTTGGTAGAGAAGGGTTTCACCATGTTTCCAAGGCTGGTCTTGAACTCCTGAGTTCAAGGGACCCACCCATCTCAGCCTCCCAAAGTGCTGGAATTATAGGCATGGAATTAGGCTAGATTGACTTTTTTAAAAATCAAGTTAAAATTTATATACAGTGAAATGCACAATTTTTTTTGTTTGTTTGTTTTTGAGGCAAGGTCTTGCTCTGTCACCCAGGCTGGAATGCAGTGGTGTGATCACAGCTCACTGCAGCCTCCAACTCCTGGGCTCAAGCAATCCTCCTGCCTCAGATTACAAAATAGTAGCTAGGACTAGAGGTTTGTGCCACCATGCCTGGCTAATGTTTTATTTTTGTGGAGATGGGGTTTCACTATGTTGCCCAGGCTGGTCTTGAACTCCTGGCCTCAAGTAATTTGCCTGCCTTGGCCTCTCAACGTGTTAGGATTGCAGGCATGAGCCACTGCACCTGGCCCAAAATGTACAAGTCAAGGAGTTTTGGTAAATGTGTACACTCCTATGACCATCACCATCTGATTCTTCAGTACAGAGTGGTATTGCCTCTAAACCACTCCTGTCATCATAAGACCATAGGCAACATCCTCTCCTTCTTGAAGCATCAGTGTTCAGATTTATAAAATATACCTAGAATCTACTTCTCCCCACCTCTGGGGCCACCACCATGCTCCAATTGATCATTGTCTCTCACCCGAATCATTGCCATAGGCTCCTCACTAGTCTTGCTAATTCTGCCCTCCACAGCCTCTTGTCAATAAGCCAGCCAAAGAGATTCTTATTGAATTAAGGTTAGATCATGCCATTTCTCTATTTAAACCCATTCAATGGCTTCTTGCTTCATTTATAATGAAAGCCAAAGTCCTTATCATCATCCACAAGGCCGTCCGTCATCTGACCCTGTTGTCCCTCTTCCCTCATCTCTTCCTACTCACACTCTGGCATATTCTGCTTCACCTTCGCTGGCCTCCGTGCCATCCTTGGATATGACTATAACCAAACCTAGCCTTAGCAAACTCATTTGGTTTCAGGCAACAGAAACAAACTCAAATTAGCTCAAGCAGAATCAATAAATTATTAAATGGATGCAGGCAGGGGTCCTTTACAGAATCCAAAGAAACACAGAGGGTCTCAGGAGAATGGGAACCAGGAAAGGTCTGGATCTCTCAGGAGGAGGATTTTGTGGTCTTTCTTTATTTTTATTTTTACTTGAGACAGGGTCTGGCTTCGTCACCCAGGCTGGAGTGCAGTGGTGCAATCTCGGCTCACTGCAACCTCCACCTCCCGGGCCCAAGTGATCCTCCCCCCTCAGCCTCCAGAGTAGCTGGGAACATAGGCCTGCACTGCCACACCCAGATAAATTTTGTGGGTTTTGTAGAGATGGAGGTCTTTCTGTATTGCCCAGGCTGGTTTTGAACTCCTGGGCTCAAGCAGTCCACCTGCATTGGCCTCTCAAAGTGCTGGGATTACAGGTGTAAATCACTGTGCCTGGCAGAGGATTTTGAGGGCTTTCTTGAGTTTTCAAAGCCTGTCTTAGTCTTATGAGTCCTGAAGATAAATTTGATTGTCCACTGGCCTGCCAATGAGCTAGTTTCTTTGGGTCAGGTGTATTCATTCCTGGTCCAATCAGCTAACACCGTGAGGGTAGGAACGGGTAAAACAAATATGACTGAAGAGATTCACCATTACTGGTAAATGGGAAATTCTCAGATCATGTGGCTGTAAGTGAGGAAGAAACCTTAAAACAAGTGAACCAACATTTCCCTTTGTTTTCAAAATACACTTCTGGTCCACTTAGGAAAAAGCAATATAGATGAGACTTACATTGCCCCCTAAATACTAAGGTTTTAGACTTGCTTGTCAAGAGCAATGGTGTAGAAGCCATTTGCTTGTTTTTCTGCCAATATCCATTTCTTTTTATTCTAGAGACATCCCTGAATTTCCTTTGGAGAACCATTCAATCCTATCCGCACCCCCCATCCCCATTCATGTGGTTCAACTTAGGTTGACCCCCATCTCTGGCTCTAGCAAATCAGCTTATCTTGTCACTCAGGTTATAGTTTTTTTTTTTTTTTTTTTTTTTTTTGAGATGGAATCTCACTCTGTCATCCAGGCTGGAATGCAGTGGTGCTATCTCGGCTCACTGCAACCTCTGCCTCCTGGGTTCAAGCGATTCTCCTGCCTCAGCCTCCCAAGTAGCTGGGACTACATGTGCACACCACCATGCCCGGATAATTTTTTTTTTTTTTTTTTTTTTTAGTAGAGAAGGGGTTTCACCATGTTGGCCAGGCTGGTCTCAAACTCCTAACTTCAGGTGATCCGCCCACTTTGGCCTCCCAAATTGCTGGAATTACAGGCATGAGCCACTGTGCCTGGCCTTTAGGTTACAGTCTTTTGCTCAGGAGTGGGCACAGACCAAAATTCAATCCAGTGAGAGTCACACCCACCCAAGACTTTGTCTGGAATATTGCAAAGGAGGATGTCCCTTTTTACTGGGACTTCTAGCAGAAAGGACTGTGTGATCCAAGGGCTGTGGAGAGTATCACATGGGGCCTTAGAGTGAAACCAACACAAAGAAAAGCAGAGCCCAGTGATGGAGAGGGTTCCAGCAAGTCTCTGGACCCAGCACTGCCTACAGCTGGGTCTACCTCCTGGAATTCTTAGTCATATGAGCCAATAAACTTGCTATTGTGTTTAGGACATTTAGAGTTGTTTATCTCACTCAAAACCAAAAAAGTCCCAACTAATATAGAGAATAAAAATCCTATCTTCCCACTTGGATGTGGTGATGCCTTCTTCTGTTTCTTAAAGTGAGTGTATTTCATATCTAGTCCCAGATGAATATCTACAAATCTGGGCAACATTTTTCTATGCCAAATGACAACAGGGAGGGCCCTGAGCTATTTAAAGGGATAACGGGTAATTAGAACTCTGACAGGGAAATAGACTCTCCTTGATCCTAGCTCTCTCTCTCTTTTTTTTTTTTTTTTTTTTAGATGATGTCTCTGTCACCCAGGCTGGAGTACAGTGGCGTGATCTCAGTTTACTGCAATCTCTGCCTCCTGGGTTCAAGTAATTATCGTGCTTCAGCCTCCTGAGTATCTGGGATTATAGGCATGCTCCAACACGTCAGGCTATTTTTTTTTTTTTTTGTATTTTTAGTAGAGACGGGGTTTCATTGTGTTGGCTAGGCTGGTCTCGAACTCCTGACTTCAAGTGATCCACCTACCTCAGCCTCCCAAAGTGCTGGGACTACAGGTGTGAGTCATCGCACCTGACCAGCTATCTCAATAAGACCCAAAGTTTACCAAATTATCTTCATAGGACCTAAGGCTAATATCAGTCAGGTGTGGGGTCAAACGGACTCACATTTCCAGGACCACATTTATATTATGTAGTTGGATGGGAGGGTTCTAAGAAGCAATCAACAAGGTCTTCCTTGTTGAAGACAAGATAAGTCTTTTTTGCTGGGCTGATGAGGGTGGTGGCATGCTAGAAGACCATTCTTATTTATTAATTGGGCTCTTAATTCAGTGACCTGGATACTATTTCTGTGTATAGTCTTAGCTTAAGCCAATAGCATCAGTTGTTGAAATAGAGAAATATAAGCTTGGTTACATTAATTTTCTAGGACCCTTTTTCCCCAAAGGGCACACATATGTTTCTGGCAAAAGTTAGCACCATTTTTCTAGTGTAAGAGACTTTTTTTTTTTTTTTTTGAGTCAGGGTTTCACTGCTGCCACCCAGGCTGGAGCACAGTGGCACAGTGTCGACTCACTGCAGCCTCCACCCGCTGGGCTCAAGCTATTCTCCTGCCTCAGCCTCCCAGGTAGCTGGGACTACAGGCACATGCCACTGTGCCTGGCTAACTTTTGTATTTTTTGTAGAGATGGGATTTTGCTATGTTGCCCAGACTGGTCTCGAACTCCTGAGCTCAAGTGATCTGCTCGCCTTGGCCTTTCAGAGTGAAGAAACATTCTTTTACTAATTAGACTCTTTTACGGGTCAAGAGAATGCACAGATTACCCATGGTGATGGGGGCTTATTGAAAGCACAACCTCCTAGCTGTGTCAGAGGGGCTTTTATTGCCCTATACCCCATCTATTTGGCCCTTGTCAATTCCACATTTTATCATGCGTCACTCAAAACATTCTGCATCCAGCACTTATTTCTAATTCAGGTAAAACTCTGTATATTGCAAATATCAGAATCAAACAATCGTGAAATAGCTTAGGCTAAATAATGAAACAAATTGGCTCGTGTATAAGGGAGTCTGGCTTCAGGCTCAGCTTACACTTGAATTCAAAAGATGTCAACAGGTCCTGGTTTTTCTGCCTTTGAGTCTTGGTTCTAATTCATCAGTGTTCACACCATTCTCTGTCCAGTGTTGTTGCAAGATGGCTGCACTAGCTCTAGCCCCTACATATACATAATGCTGAGTCCAGAAGGACTGATAGCTTAAGCACATATTGTAGGACAATCTTGATTGAGCTTTATTGCCTTGTTTGAGGCATGTTTCAACTTCCTTTTTTACTTATTAGAGATGCGGTCTCATTCTGTTGCCCAGGCTGGAGGGCAGTGGTGTAATCATAGTTCACTGCAGCCTTGAATTTCTGGGCTTAAGCCTCCTGAGTAGCTGGGATTAAAGGTGCAAGTCACCATGCCTGGCTGTTTCAACTTCTAGTTTAACACCATGATTAGAAGAATGGGATGCATTGATTGGCTTAGGCTTGGATTATATGCTCTATCTCTGGGTAGATTCAGCTTCACTCAAAACACAATGGCTGAGAATGAGGAAGAAGTGGTTCTTTCCAAGCAAAATCAGAATAAATTCTGGGTTGCAAAAACATTTCATATTGCATAATTTCTCTACTGTTGCCTTCTTTGGCACTTGCAACTGATAATTGTCTCAGTGAAACACTCTCTTCTCTTGGCTTCTCCAACGCATTGCTTTCTCTGAAATTCTATTTGTACTCCTTTGGAACATTTGTTTTTGTTTTTGTTTTTGTTTTGAGACAGAGTCTCACTCTGTCACCCAGGGTGGAGTGCAGTGGTGTGATCTCAGCTCAATTCCAGGTTCAAGTGATTCTCCTGCCTCAACCTCCTGAGTAGCTGGGATTACAGGCATGTGCCACCAAGCCTGGCTAATTTTTTTGTATATATTTTAGTAGAGATGGGGTTTCACTATGTTGGTCAGGCTGGTCTTGAACTCCTGACCTCGTGATCCGCCCGCCTCGGCCTCCCAAAGTGCTGCTCCCAAAGGGCTGCGTGAGCCACTGCGCCCAGCCTTGGAACGTTTTTGCAATACTTCTGTAGAGTTTCTGGTCCTTAGAAGATCACTGCTGGGGTTCAGGGTCTCAGGAGGCTAGTCACAAGAGATAGCAGGAGATCTTAAAACTTCCATAGAGTCAGAGGAGATATAAAGATATATAAAGTGGCTTAGGAAACTTGGTTAAGCTGCTACTAAGGCTTAGGCATCTGTGGCACAGGGTTGGCTAAATGTGAGATCCAGAGGAGATAAGTAATCTTGCTCCCAAGTTTGATTCTTTCCAGGATTCCTACAAATCTAGAATGATGTCCCTCAGTTCTTGTGGATGTTATCTTGCCCCACCAAGATGGGATCAATGCTCTCTCTTCATGCATTCTTACTGACTTAGTCTTTTGGGGCAACCTACTGTCTTTGACCTTTGGGGAGTAGGAACCAGGGTCCTCAGATTCAGTTGTGTGGATTTCAATGATTTTTTTGATGCTGCTTCACTTGAGAGAAGCTGGCTTTAGATATCAGCACTGCGGACAGCAGCCACAGTTTCTCCTTTTATGCAGGAGGTCTCCAGTGGAAGCCTCATCTCCCGTGACATGCAGTTCACAATTTTGGAATGAATAGATGAAGGAGTGAAAGGGACATTCTCCAGCCAGCCTATTCAGTCTGTGTGGATGAGAGATATCATGGTCAGATTACCTTTAGAACTGGACATGTACAATCAATTTTTGCTATTTGGGGTAGCTATGTTTTATAAAGCTGCCACAAACACTGAATTAGTGAATACTGAACCACTGCTTCTAGAAGAAATATAGAGTTTGGTTCCCGAGAGCCTCTGGTCACAGCGTTTTCATTAACTGATCAATACGCAACTTTGTTTTATGTGCGTTCTTATTTAAAGTCACCTTATTTAATATATAGTTGATTCAATAACATTGAAATAATGGCCAACAGCACTATATAACTCATGCCTGAATAAAGCTTATCTAACACATATATTTTTTCAGTAAGGCACATACAGCCTTCCTGTGCTTAGGAATACTAGATAGCACTTCAGCGCTAGGGAGCAAACTCACCAACAAAACAAAAATGTGAAAATTGTGGCACTAAATAGGCTGCAAAAAAGGACATGTGTTTACAGTCTAAGAGCTGAAACAAGAGGGTAGAGTGTTGCCTTATTTGACCTCAGCTAGGAACAAGCACAGTGGGTGACTAAAATTTTCTGCTGCTTGGCACATGTCCCTAAAGGCATTGCAAGTATTGATTTTAGGGTTACAAATAAATTCTAGTGAAATATGAAATCCATGAATAATGAGAATTGACTGGGGTTTTTTTTTAGTTTTCTTTAAGCCTGTGGGTTGGTTCTTCATCTTTTGGATTTTTCTCCAAGTCTCAGAATACAAAAGATACTCAGGTTATGGAAGCTGATGTCCTTACAATGGCCCATAAGGCCCTACATGATTTCATTCATTCTCCCTTTTCTTGGGTCTGAGAGTGTAGAGTTAGGTTATTGATTTGAGATCTTTCTTCTTTTTTAATGTAGGTGTTCACGGCTGTAAATTTCCCCCTAATAACTGCTTAAGCTACATCCTCTAATTTTTATATGTTGTGTCATTTTTACTCACCTCAAAATATTTTCTAATTTCTCTGTTGGTTTTTTTTATTTTTTAATTTTTTTTTTTTTGAGACAGAGTCTTGCACTGTCACCCAGGCTGGAGTGCAATGATGCAATCTCTGTTCACTGCAACTTCCACCTCCCAGGTTCAAGCAATTCTGCCTCAGCCTCCCGAGTAGCTGGGATTACAGGCTCCCGCCAACACGCTCTACTAATTTTTTGTATTTTTAGTAGAGATGGGATTTCACTATGTTGGCCAGGCTGGTCTTGAACTCCTGACCTCATGATCTGCCCTCAGCCTCCCAAAGTGCTGGGATTACAGGCATGAGCCACCGTGCCCAGCCGGTGGTTTCTTTTTTGATCCAATATTTATTTGGGAGTGTCTTAATTGTCACATATTTGTGAATTTCTCAAATTTCTTTCTGTCACTGATTTACAATTCCACTAAATTGTGCTCAGAGTACAACGGCCCCTAAGTGTAGTGCGAAGTGCTATCTAGTATTCCTAAGCACAGGAAGGCTGTATGTGCCTTACTGAGAAAGGCATATGTTAGATAGGCTTTATTAAGGCATGAATTATAGTAATGTTGGCCATCATGACAATGTTATTGCATCAACTACATATTAAATAAGGTGACTTTAAACAGAAACACACACAAAGCAAAGTTACATATTGATCAGTTGATGAAAATGTTGTGACCAGAGGCTCTCGGAAACCTAACTCTGTATTTTGTCTAGAAGCAATGGTTGACCTTCTCCCCATTTTAACCTGAGCTGCCTAATGCACAGTGGGGCTGGGGTGGGGCTGGGGGAAGCAGGGCTGAATCTTGGATCCTGGGGAAAGTTAAAGATGCAGAAGTGATGTCAGCTCTCCATAGCGCAGTTCCTGTCCTGGTCCTTGCCACACAGCACCTTCTACAGAGACTAGCTCTGTGGGTGGTGGGGGCCCCCACAGGCCCCACTGCTTCCCCTCCCCACTGCCCATGCTGCTTCTCTGTGCCTGCTGTTGGAGCTCTGATGGGGGAGTAGATGGCTGCCTTGTGAGCTGGAGGGAGCTGGGGCATCTGCCTGGGTCTTTGCGGAGAGCTGCTTATGGGTGTGGTCTGTCCAGGCATGTTGTTTCAAAGGCGGTGGATGTGAGCTAGCAAGCAAAGCATCCTCACAGTTGATCAATAACTTTTCTTGTTTTTAAACCATCATGTCTTCATTTCACATTGGAATAAAGCGAGTTTTTGAAACCTGCCAAAAAAAAAAAAAAAAAGAAGAAGAAAGAATGGTTCAGTATTCACTAAGTCAGTGTTTGTGGCAACTTTACAGAACATAGCTAACCACAACAGCAAGAATTGGCCAGGTGTGGTGGCTCATGCCAATAATCCCAGCACTTTGGGAGGCTGAGACAGGCAGATCACCTGAGGTCAGGAGTGCGAGACCAGCTTGACCAATATGGTGAAACCCTACCTGTACTAAAACTACAAAAATTAACCTGGCATGGTGGTGAGTGCCTGTAGTCCCAGCTACTTGGGAGGCTGAAGTAAGAGAATCACTTGAACCCAGGAGGCAGAGGTTGCTGTGAGCCGAGATGGTGTTACTGCACTCCAGCCTGGGTGACAGAGCTAGAATCTATCTCAAAACAAAAAAAAGAAAAAAATTGTGCATGTCCGGTTCTAAAGGTAATCTGACCATGATATCGCTCATCCATACAGACTGAATAGGCTGGCTGGACAATGTCCTTTTCACTCCTTCGTCCTTCTTACTGTATTCATTCCAACATTGTGAATGGCATTTCATGGGAGATGGGCATCCCATTAGAGACCTCTGGCACTGCATGATTTCAATCTTTTAAATGTACTTGGTTGGGCTTGTTTTGTGGCCTGTCATATGGTCTATCCTGGAGCCTCACATGATTTAGTAATGTTGCCAGAAGGCTCAGGAAGGTCTCCCGATGCCGGTGAGGCCTCAGTCCTAGCCACTGGCCAGATTCTTTACACTGTCAGGGGAAAAAATTCAGGGATGAGTCAGAATGAAGCAAGAAGCTTTTATTGCAAAGCGGGAACACACACTTAAGAGAGAAGGGTGGGCATGCTTGGGAGAACGAATCTCACACGATGGAGTTTGGGTTTCTAATTCTATGGGTGTCTCTTCAATTAGGGGTTGGAATAATCAGTAGGTATTCTGCAAAAGGAGGGAATTTCAGAGACCCCAATTACTGTCTATGAGTTTGCCTGGAAGAGTCATGGACATGTCATCCTGACCGGGGTTTTGGCCATTTTCTCTCCCTTCTTTTGTGTTTTTGGTTATCCTGTGGTTTCTTTGCCTAGTTCTTGTTTGAGCTGTTGTTTGGGTTTTTCCATCCTCCTGTGATCACCCAGTGCTGTTCCTATCTCGGTACCACTCAAACCTCACATCCTACTATTCACCCTGTGTTTACTCCCCTCTAGCCACTCTGGCCTCTTTGCCGTTTTGCCAACTCATCCAGGCACGTTCCTTTCTGAAAGCCTTTGGAGTTGGCTCTGCTCTGACTGGAATGCTCTCCCTCCTGATTTTTGCCTGGCTCCCTATTTCACCTCCCTCAGATCTTTGCTCAAGAGTCACTCTCCCAGCAAGGGACCATTGCTATTTATTCATAACCACGCTATTTAAAATTTCAACCCCATGTACATTTTCTTTTGTTGCCCTTTCCAGTTTTATTTTCTCCATAGTGCCAATTTTCTCTGTTTAAATTTTTTTTGCTTTTAAGTATATATATATATATAAATTTCTAATAATTTACATCTATGATATAGGTTTCTTTATTTTTATATAATTTTTAATTTTTGTTGGTACATAGTATGTGCATATATTTATGGGGTACATGAGATGTTTTGATACAGGCATGAAATGTGAGATAAGCACATCATGGATAATGGAGTATCCATCCCTTCAAGCATTTATCATTTGAGTTACAAACAATCCAATGACACTCTTTATTTTAAAATGTACAGTTAAATTATTATTTACTTTAGGCTGGGTGCGGTGACTCATGCCTGTAATCCTAGCACTTTGGGAGGCTGAGGTGGGTGGATTGTTTGAGCTCAGGAGTACAAGACCAGCCTGGGCAACATGGCAAAACCCCATCTCTACTAAAAATACAAAAATTAGCCAGGTGTGGTGACACACACCTGTCGTCCCACCTACTTAGGAGGCTGAGGCAGGAGGATCACTTGAGCCTGAGAGACAGAGGTTGCAGTGAGCCGAGATTGTGCCATTGTACTCCAGCCTGGGCAAGAGTGAGACCCTGTCCCAAAAAAAAGTTATTCTTGACTTTAGCCACCCTGTTGTGCAATCAAATAATAGGTCTTATTCATTCTTTCTATTTTTTTGTACCCATTAACCATCCCACCCCACCACCCTTCCCAGTCTCTGGTAACCATCCTTCTACTCTCTATGTCCATGACAATTGTTCTAATTTTTAGATTCCACAAATAAGGGAGAACATGTGATGTTTGTCTTTCTGCATAGCATCAATTTCCATCTGACACACTGTATCTATTACTTGTTTGTTGTCTGTCTTTCTGCATTAGAATGCAGTGTCCTCCAGAGCAGGCGTTTCTGCCTTTTGTTCACTGCTCTATCCTCAATGTGAAGAACAGTGCCTGGCACACAATGGGAGCTCAACACATATTTTGTGAGTGAACAAGTGAGTACAATAATAGAACCAGTTCTGATTTGGGTTACGGTCATCTCCTCTGTCTCCAGAAGACTATGCTTGAGAAAGAGGTTGTCTCAGACAATGGAAATGCAGGCTGGAGGGTTGAATGGGCCAGTCAGAGACAGTTATATTACAATTTGTATATTCTATGTGGGCTAGAACTTGGTTATGAATGATAGGCACAAGACCAGCTTCACGGGTATGTGACTTGTGCGGTTGTCCAAGGCCCCATGCTTAGAAGGACCTTGGGCTTGGTTTGATGCTTACTGTCTTGAAATTTTTAGAAATTTTTGAACAAGGGGCTCTGCTCCTTCATTTTATTTCATTTTTACTGGGTCCTGGATATGCAGATTCCTTGCATTTAAGAACACTGATGGGCTGGGCACTGTTGTCCTAGCACTTTGGGAGGCTGAGAGATGAAGATTGCAATGAGCTGTGATTGCACCACTGCACTCCAACCTGGGCAACAGAGTGCGACCCTATCCCAAAAACAAAAAACAAACAAACAAAACAAAACAAAAACAAAAACAAAAACAGAAAAACTGAAAGACGTTGATAAAGGTGGATAATTGCTAGACCAAACCTTAATAGAATCCAGTTGAACTTGGAGCTTTTCTAGCAGGAAGAGAGCCAGTACTCAGGTTGAAAACATGGGCTAGACAGTTTAGGCTCTGGAGGAAAAAAAGTAAACTGTAAGCTAACATTCACTAAATTTAAGTTCTATGAGAGCAGAGATTTTGTCGGTTTGTATTGGGTAAAAAAAGAAGAATGGATGTTCAACATATGATTATTTCAGTTTTCCTTCCTTCCTTCCTTCCTTCCTTCCTTCCTTCCTTCTTTCCTTCCCTCCCTCCCCCTCCCTCCTTCCCTCCTTCCTTCCTTTCTTTCTTTCTTTCTTTCTTTTTCTTTCTTTCTCTCTTTCTTTTTCTTTCTTTCTCTCTCTCTCCCTCTCTCCCTCCCTCCCTTCCTTTCTTTTCTTTTTTTTTTTATGGAGACAAAGTCCCACTCTGTTGCCCAGTCTGGAGTGCAGTGGCATGATCACAACTCACTACAACCTCTCTGCCTCCCAGGCTCAAGTGATCCTCCTGCCTCAGCCTCCTGAGTAGCTGGGACTACAGGTGCATGCCATCATGCCCAGTTAATTTTTGCATGTTTTGTAGATGGAAGTTTTCTCCATGTTGCCCAGGCTGCTCTGGGAACTCCTGGGATCAAGCAGTTGCCTGCCTTGGCCTCCCAAAGTGCTGGGATTACAGACATGAGCCAGCACACCCAGACAGCTTTTTCGTATGCTTAAAAAACTTCATAATAAAAAGTTTAGAAAGTAAGAAGTAGAATAACATATGTGGTAATACGTGTAATATAAATATGTATAGTGTATAAAATATGCTATGTGGTAGTATCAATGACATAATATGTACATTTCTAGGTTTTTTATTCATTTACAGATGAAGATAATCTGTTGCTCCATGGTCCGATCAATAGCTAACCCGATGATTGATTGATCTTTTACAATGTTTTTAAGCATCTTTTGGTAAATAATCAATTTAAATTAACAGGAGGGAATTTTGCTATTTGAACAGGTATTAATGGTTTAAGGACTGTCTGTTTTTAAATACTTTGAAATGTACTTAAACTTTGTTTAATAATATGGTAAGCAACATTTAAATATTAAAATTTTGCTCAATAATCACTAACCCCAGACAAAAAAAATTTCACCTCATTGTTAACAATTTTATATATTCTTTTAGGTTTAAAAATTATTATATAAATATAGAAAACTACATATATGACCTAAGTGGGCTTATATTTTTCTGTAATTTTTTTTCACTTAACTATAAATTATGGTAATCTTTCCCTGTAAACTCATAAAGAGGTATCTTATTCTTTTTAACCAGCCTCACAGTGTTTCCAATACTTCTTGGTCTATAGATATTTTTCCTTATCCCAGTTAGATGGCAAGTTTTCATGAAAATATGACATAATTATGCAAAAAAAAGTTTAAAGTTTAAAGTGAAAAGAGCATCCTTGAAGAGATTCCAGGTTTTCTCCAGACCATGCTAATCAGGTTTCCCCCCTCAACTTAATTCAAGGTATTTCATAGAAGCCTTCAAATTTTATTTTCTAAAACACTAGATCATGATGTTATTGGTGACCCTCTGGGGTTGGACAGTATGCAATCAATTAAGATTACAGTCAGCTCTGAGTATTAGGAGCCCAGATTAATCGTGACTTAAACAACTAAGTAGTCTCAGGTGGAAATTTATGACTCTAATGCGTATTTTCTTGTTTATTTGTTTGTTTATGTATTTATTTATTTTTTAGATGGAGTTTCACTCTTATTGCCCAGGCTGGAGTGCAATGGCATGATCTCAGTTCTCTGGAACCTCTGTCTCCCGGGTTCAAGCGATTCTCCTGCCTCAGCCTCCCAAGTAGCTGGGATTACAGGCATGTGCCACCACACCTGGTTAATTTCGTTTTTTTGTTTTTTTGTTTTTTTTTTTGAGACGGAGTCTCACTCTGTTACCCAGGCTGGAGTGCAGTGGTGCGATCTCTGCTCACTGCAACCTCCACCTCCTGGGTTCAAGTGATCCTCCTGCCTCAGTCTCCTGAGGAGCTGGGATTACAGGCGTGTGCCACCACGCCTGGCTAATTTTTCTATTTTTAGTAGAGACGGGGTTTCACCATGTTGGTCAGGCTGGTCTCGAACTCCTGACCTCGTGATTGTGATCTGCCTGCCTCGGCCTCCCAAAGTGCTGGGATTACAGGCATGAGTCACTGTGCCCAGCTAATTTTTTATTTTTAGTAGAGATGGGGTTTCACCATGTTGGCCAGGCTGGTCTTGAACTCCTGACCTCAGGTGATGCTCCCGCTTTGGCCTCCCAAAGTGAGGGGATTACAAGTGTGAGCCATCACAATCAGCCTTAATGGATATATTTTAAAAGAATATTTCCTGGCAAGGATGCAGGGAAACTACATCTCTCATATATTGAGAGATTGGTGGGAACGTCATATGGCACAGCCACTCTGGAAAATAGTTTGGGAGTTTCTTGTAAAACTGAACATACACTTACCAAAAAACCTAGCAATTGCATTCTCAGGCATTTTCCCCAGAAAAATAGAAACTTATGTTCAGACAAATACCTGTCTATTTAACACATACATAAATGAGTGTATGTTAAATACCTGTACATTAATGTTCATAACAGCTTTATTTTAATAGACACAAATTGGGAATAAAAGAAATGTCCTTCAGTGGGTGAATGATTAAACAAACTCTCGTGCAATCATACAGCGGAATACTACTCAGCAATAAAAAAGAATGAAATATTGATACATGCAATAGCTTGGATGAACCTCAAGGGCATTGTGCTTAGTGAAAAAATGTCAATGTTAAGAGGTTGTGTACCACATGTCTCCCTTTACATAACATTCTCAAACTGACAAAACTATAGAGATGGAGAACAGATTGGTGGTTGCTAAGGGACAGGGACTGGGGTAAAAGCATATGGATGGAAATATAGAGGGGCAGCAGGAGAGAGTTCCTTTATGATGATAGACCAGTTCTGTATCTTGATTGTAGTATGGTTACATGAATCTATACATGAGTTTGGATTGCACAGACACCCCTCCCCACCCCACACATAAATGAATGCATGTTAAAACTGGTGAAATAAAATCTGTAGTCTAGTCAACAATTGTGTACCAATGTCAATTTCCTAGTTTTGACATTTTGCTTTAGTTATGTAAGATGTCACCATAAGTAGAAGCTGAGTGAAGGGCTCAAGAAACTCTATGAGGGCCAGGCATAGTGGCTCATACCTGTAATCTCAGCACTTTGGGAGGCCAAAGTGGGTGAATTGTTTGAGCCTAGGAGTTCGAGACCAGCCTGGGCAACATACGGAGATGCATCGCCACAAAACAATACAAAAGCTAGCCAGGCATGGTGGTGTGCACCTGTAGTTCCATCAACTCAGTTGTCTGAGGCAAGAGGATTGCTTGAGCTAGAGAGGTTGAGGCTGCAGTGAGCCAAGATTGGGCCACTGCACACCAGCCTGGGTGACAGAGTGAGACCCTTTCTCAAACAAACAAACAAACAAAGCAAAACAAAAACACACCAAGAAAAGAAACTCTATGTACTAATTTTATAACTTCTTATAATTATTTCAAAATAAAAAGTTAAATTTTAAAAAATTGAAAACCAATGATCTAAGCTTCCATCTCAAGCTAGAACAAGAACAGTAAATTAAACCCAAATAAGTTGGAATGAAGAAAATAATAAAGAGTGGGGATCAACAAAGTAATGAAGATAAGTTTTTTAATATAAAGTTTTGATCTCTGGTAGCGTAAGGTCTCATTCTTCAAGATTATTTTGGCTATTCTAGGTATCTTGCATGTCCTCATAAAGTTTAGAATTAGCTTGTCAAATTCCACACATAAAAAATGAGCTTGCTGCTATTTTGGTAGAGAATGTGCTGAATCTACAGATCAATTTTGTGAGAACTGACATTTTAACAATATTGAGTCATCTAACCATGAACATGGTATATCTTGCCATTTATTTAGTGCTTCTTAATTTCTATCAGCAATGTTTTGTAGTTTTCAGTGCAGGGGTCTTACATGTTTCTTGTCAGATTTATTTCTAGGTATTTGATGAGTTTTGCTATTGTTACAAATGATTGTCTTTTCCATTTCATTTTCTTTTTCTTTTTTTTAGAGATGGGATCTTGCCCCATCATCCATGCTGGAGTGTGGTGGAACAATCACGGCTCATTGCATGATTGAATTCCTTGGCTCAGGTGATCCTCCCATCTCAGCCTCTCAAGTAGCTGGGATTACAGGCACCAGCCACCACGCCTCACTAATTTTTAATTTTTTTTTGTTAAGATAGGAATCTCACTATGTTGCCCAGGCTGGTCTTGAACTCCTCGCTTCAAGCAATTCTCCCTCTCTGGACTCCCAAATTATTGGAATTTCAGGTGTGAGTTATGACACCCGGTCTTTAATTTGATTTTCTACTTGTATGTTACTAATACATTGGAGTTATTGCAGTTGTTCAAGGATGACATCAAGAATCAGCCTCTTGTTTTCTGTGGTTTCTCCATCCTTAGCATGTGGTTTTCATCGTCAGGGTCACAAAATGGCTACTGCACCCCCATGCCTGGAATACCCTTTCCCAAGAGGAAGAAGCAGCAAGTGACAAGGTGGAAAGGAGAGCACTGAGATCAAGAAAGAAAAACTTTCTCAGAAGTCACTACAGATTTCTGTTCTATTTCAGTCATTAGAAGGCAAACTGGGATTTTAAAATTTTTAATTTAATTTAATTTAATTTTTAGACAGGGTCTCACTCTGTTATACAGGCTGGAGTGCAGTGGTGCAATCACTGGGTTTGAGTGATTGGCTCACTGCAGCCTCAAACTCTGGGGTTCAAGTGATCCTCTTGCCTCGGCCTCCTGAGTAGCTGGGACTACAGGCATGTGCCACTGCACTCAGCTTTTTTTTTTTTTTAATAGAGACAGAGTCTCACTATGTTGCCTAGGCTGATCCTGAATTCCTGGCCTCCAGCCATCTTCCCGCCTTGGGTTCCCAGAGCGCTGGAATTACAGGTGTGAGCCACTGTGCCTGGATGAAAATGGGATTTTAAAATTAGGTACATTGCTGCTCCAAACAAAATCAGCATTCTATTGGTAAATCGTAAGAGGGGAATAGATATTAGGTGGGAAACCAGCAATGTCAGCCACAACGTGGAAAAGGATTTAGCAGTTTCATGGCACCATGTGCTCCTACCATTCTCTCAATACGGTTAAGGCACAGTTTTTATTTAATGTTCTATGTTATTATGACTATGCAAATATTATTCCCTACTGATCTGTGTCAAGTACTATGATTACATTTCCTCTTTTGGTCAACTTCTGTATTTTCCTTGGAATTATGGCTTCCTCTTTTTGTTTGCTCAGTTTTCTCTGTCATTGTCTCTAATTCTTTCTTTTCTTTTCTTTTTTTTCAAGATGGAGTTTTGCTCTTGTTGCCCAGGCTGGAGTGTAATGGCACGATCTTGGCTCACCACAACCTCCATCTCCCAGGTTCAAGTGATTCTCCTGCCTCAGCCTCCCAAGTAGCTGGGATTACAGGCATATGCCACCATGTCTCACTAATTTTGTGTTTTTAGTAGAGACGGGGTTTCTCCATGTTGGTCAGGCTGGTCTTGAACTCTTGATCTCAGGTGATCTGCCCATCTCGGCCTCCCAAAGTGCTGAGATTACAGGCATAAGCCACTGTGCCTGGCTGCTGTCTCTAATTCTTTCTAAGCTCTCCAACAGAATTGCAAAATTCTGCTAAAAATATTTTTTTCATGTAGTCAGGCACATCAAGTTTCTCTTTTTTTTTCTCTCCCTGGGCATATCTCTCCTAGGGCCTCCTATAATTTTACTCAGTCTGAACTGGTTGTTCTCTAAGCACTCTGGAATTTTTTTTGGCCTCTCTCTGTGTTATGTTTTCTGTACCCTGGCTCTCCTGCCGATCTTTATGGCTTAATCTCTCATTTTGGTTGACCATATTTTCCAATAGCTTCCTGACAAAGAAGTCATAAGAAGTACATTTTTTGAGACAATGCATGAAAATGCCTTTATTCCATCCTCACACTTGATTGATAGTTTGGATATTGGAAATACTAGTTCCTCCTTATTTTGAAAGCATTATTTCATTGTGTTTTGCTTCTTGTGTTGCTTTTGGAAGTCTGAGGACATTCTGATGGTCTTTTTTTCTGATTGTCACATTTATTTATTTATTTACTTACTTATTTTTTTATTTTGAGACAGTCTTACTCTGAGTTAGAGTGCAGTGGCACCATCTTGGCTCACTGCAACCTCCATCTTCCGGGTTCAAGGGATTTTCATGCTTCAGCTTCCTAAGCAGCTGGGACTACAGGTGTGCCACCATGCCCGGCTGATTTTTTGTTTATTTTAGTAAAGACAGGGTTTCACCATGTTGGCCAGGTTGGTCTCAAACTCCTGGCCTCAAGTGATCCACCCACCTCAGCCTCCCCATGTTAGTTTTTAACGTAACTCTGTGGCCTGTGCTTTTTCATTATAGACATTTCAAAGATATGTCTGTTTTTGGTGTTCTAAAATTTCCTATTAGGTTAGTGCAAAAGGAATTGTGGTTTTGCCATTACTTTAGCATCAAAATAATTCATGCTTAGGCATGGGTCTTTTAAAAATACATTGCGCTGGATGCTTTTAATCTGGACACCCATGTTCTTCAGTTCTGGACATTTTCTTCTATTATTTTCTGATGGAGATTACTGCTCTTCTTGTATAACTCCTGTCAGGTGATTTTTAATGTTCAACGAATTATATAATTTTATTATGATTTTCTCTTTTCTTTGCATCTGTTTTTTTTTTTTTTTCTATTCTACTTTTTAGGAGATTTCTGCAAGTTTATTTTCCAACTCTTCTTCCCTCTTCTATCAAATCTTTAGTCTGGGTGCGGTGGCTCACGCCTGTAATCTCATCACTTTGGGAGGCCAAGGCAGGCAGATCACCTGAGCCTGAGCTCAGGAGTTCAAGATCAGCCTGGCCAACGTGGCAAAACCCCGTCTCTACTAACAATACAAAAAATTAGCCAGGCATAGTGGCACACACCTGTAAACCCAGCTACTTGGGAGGCTGAGGCAGAAGAATCACTTGAACCCGGGAGGCAGAGATTGCAGTGAGCTGAGATCATACCATTGCACTCCAGCCTGGTCGACAGGGTGAGACTCTGTCTTTAAAAAAAAAAAAAAAAAAAAGGACCTCATGAGGACTTGGTAAAGAGTGCTGAAGATTACCTGGGCAAAAACAAAAATTTAGAAGATGCTGTCAGTGACCATGTATATAATGCAATGGATAATGTGTACTTGAATTCAAAACTTTAGAAATGAAATTTGAGGATAGAGGAGGAATTTTTAGAAAATTGGTGTCAGTTAAACGTATCAATTTTCTTCTGCTCCATGCCAGAATTTTACTAAAATCAGAGTAAAAGAGTAAAAAAGATGTAGATCCACAACAGAGAGCTCAGAAGAGGAGAACCCAGTCAATGAGAGATTGTGTAAGTCAAGGTTCCACTGGAAAAGCAGAAACCAACTTGTATATTTCAAGTAGGAAAGGTTTGAATATGGGGAATTTCAGGCTTACCCCACCATTGGAAGGCTGGAGAAATGAAGGGCAGGCAAGCCACTGCCACCAGTCTTAAACGATAGCACTGAAGTGAGTGAATCTCATGGCCTCCCATGGAAACTCTGTGCATCTTTTAAGGGCTGGGCTGGAACTGGAGTAGGACTAGTAAGGCAGTCTTCTCAGGTACAAGTTTTAAGGGGGCATCAAAGAATATTTTAGTGCAATATATACATATATACACACATATATATACACACACACACACACACACACACACACACATATATATATGTTTTGGAGACAGAGTCTCACTCTGTTGCCCAGGTTGGAGTGCAGTGGCATGATCTTCACTCACTGCAACCTCTGCCTCTCGGATTCAAGTGATTCTCCTGCCTCAGCCTCCCGAGTAGCTGGAATTACACACACCTGCCACCACACCTGGCTAATGTTTGTATTTTTAGTAGAGTCAGGGTTTCACCATGTTGGCCACACTGGTCTCGAACTCCTGACCTCAAGTGATCCACCCGCCTTGGCCTCCCAAAGTGCTAGGATTCCAGGTGTGAACCACTGCACCCAGCCATGCAATATATTTTGAAGCATTATTTATTTATTTATAGAGGTGAGGGGTCTTGCTATGTTGCCCAGGCTGGTCTCCAACTCCTGGCCTCAAGCAATCCTCCCACTTCAGCCTACCAAGTAGCTGGGACTATAGGCTCGAGCCACCATGCCCATCAAAAAATTTTTTTTTCATTGACAAGGAATAATTATGTGTTTATGGAGTACCGTGTGATGTTTTGATCTATGCACGCATTGCAGAAAGTACCAATCCAGCTAATTAACATTTCAATGCAATATTTTTTAAAAACAAACAATTGAAAAAAATCCATGATCAACAAAATGTCCAAATTTTGAGTAAAAACAACATCCAATCCTGCACTTACACAACCCTCTCTCACTCACGTCTCACTCATCTCATCTCTGCTCAAGAGCTCTGTGAAGACTGAGTTACTGTCTTCTTGGCAACCCACAGCCCTGAGATGGGTCATTTGCAACAGCATGCCTGGAAGCCAATGAGACCTCAGGTCTGCAGTTTTATTCATCCAGTCTGCCCACAACTGCTGCCAAAGAACAGCTGTTTCTTTTGTCTTCCAAATCTCTGCAAGTACCTCTCATTGGCAAACTCTAAGAAAGAGATTCTTGAAAATGAAATTCTGTGATGCAGAGAACACTGTAGAAGAGGGAGGGAATGCTGTCAGGTTAATAACAGACAATCCAGCAGAGAGATGTCAAGAGGTTTCAAAAAGCTGGAAGTCAGGTAAAGATATTAGCAGTACTGGGAATTGTGACTCTCAAATACTTGCAGAGAGGAAGCCAACAGCATGCACATTGACAGAGCAGGAGCATCGCCATCTTGGACAAGCACTGCCATTCTAAATTTCCCCTTGATCAAAAACTGCCTAATTCTAAAGGGCATCAACCTAATGGCTAAGGTCAGCATGAACATAAACCACAAATGATGTCTCTGACCAGAAACATTCCAAACCCCTCCTCGACCAGAGATATGCCAGCCCTGAGATAACCTCCCCTCTGACCACAGAGATGTTAGCCCCAAAATAACCTCCCCTCTGACCAGAGAAATTCCAGCCCTGCCGTGAACTTCTCCCCCGTAAGCCTGTAATAAGCTCTCTCACCCTAAAACTGAAAAATACTCTTAGTCTGTAAGAGAGAGCACTTCTGACAGAAATCAGCCAGAAGCCCCTCTTAGATTTATTCTCCAAAATAAACCTGTCTTTGTTGAGCCACTTTTCATGTTTCTTTCCTTTTTCTTTAACTCTTACACACATCTTCACAGAGTCTCTAACATGTCAGTGTTATGGACTGGATTGTGTTCCTCCAAAATTTATTCATATATTTTTATTTATTTATTTATGTATTTTGAGATGGAATCTCACTCTGCTGCCCAGGCTGGAGTATAGTGACACGATCTTGGCTCACTGCAAGCTCCACCTCCCAGGTTCAGGCAATTCTCATGCCTCAGCCTCCTGAGTACCTAGGATTACAGTGCGCCACCACTCCCAGCTAATTTTTTTGTATTTTTAATAGAGACAGAGTTTTGCCATGTTGCCCATGCTGGTCTGGAACTCCTGGCCTCAAGTGATCCACCCGCCTTGGCCTCCCAAAGTGCTGGGGTTACAGGCATGAGCCACCACGCCTGGCCTCCTTCAAAACGTATATGTTGAAGTCTTAACCCCTAGTAACTCAGAATATGGTTGTACTTAGAGATAGTTTTTAAAGAGGAAATTCATGTTAAATGGTCATTTGGGTGAGCCATAATCCAATATGACTGGTGTCCTTATAAGAAGAGAGATTGGGACACAGACACAGAGGGAAGACCATGTGAAGACCTGGGGATGAGAAGGTGGCCATCTACAAGCTAGGGAGAGAGGTCTCAGAAGAAATCAACCCCGCCAACACCTTAATCTCAGACTTTCAGCCTCCTAAATTGTGAAAAAATAAATGTCTGTTGTTTAAGCCACCCGATCTGTGATTTTTGATTATGGGAGGCTGCATTAGTCAGGGTTTTTGAAAGGGACAGAACTAATAGGATGGATGTGTATATGAAAGGGATTTTATTAAGAATTCACTCACACGATCACAAGGTGAAGTCCCACAATAGGACATCTGCAAGCTGAGGAGCCAGGAAGCCAGTCCAAGTCCCCAAACCTCAAAAATTGGGAAGCTGATAGTGCAGCCTTCGGTCTGTGGCCAAAGGCTCAAGAGCCCCTGGCAAACCACTGGTGTAAGTCCAAGAGTCCAAAAGCCAAAAAACTTGGAGTCCGATGTTCAAGGGCAGGAAGCATCCAGCACGGGAGAAAGATGAAGGCCGGAAGACTCAGCAAGTCAAGTCCTTCCACGTTCTGTGGCCTGCTTTTATTCTAACCACACTGGCAGCTGACTAGATGGTGCCCACCCAGATTGAGGGTGGGTCTGTCTCTCCCAGTCCACTGAATCAAATATTAATCTCTTTGGCAACCGTCACAGACACACCCAGGAACAATACTTTGCATCCTTCAATCCAATCAAGTTGACACTCAGTATTAACCATCACACAGCCCTAACTAACATAGTCGGGAATTGGAAGCATCAGATGCAGCAAAACCTGGGTAAGCTTAAGCATGGGGCTTAACATAGGGACCCTAGTTGAAAGTCTATATGTTTAGACCCTTAGGGAACCTCACTTATCGCACACATCCAGGCAATTACACTTCTAGCCCCCGCCCTCCAGCATGAAGTGCAGTCAACAAAGACATTAAACTAGAGAGGCTCCAAGTTCGGAGAAGCAAGGCTCCAAGTTCAGCAAGCAAGTCCTTTACCTAGTAAAGGGCTGGAAAGAAAAATAATCCTGAAAACTGGGGAACCAATAGAAGATTGCAACCTAAAGATTAAGACATCAGCCCCTACCTAATCTATTTCTGCCTTTTGGTCCCAGACTGGTGTAGGCCACAGCAGGAAATTGGGCACTCTTTTCAGGAGAAATAGACAAGGCTCTGAAAAGGTCTGCATGCGGTGACATTTGAGGATCTGACACAAATGGCTGGCTTCCTTCTGAACATCTTACATTTGGTCCTCTGAGTTGAAAAGCCCCACCTCACAAGCACAACCTTTTAGTATTTCACTGTTAAAGATAATAGCCCACAGCCGGGCACAGCCTCCCGAGTAGCCGGGATTACAGGTACCTGCCACTGCACTGGGCTAATTTTTGTATTTTTAGTAAAGATGGGTTTCACAATGTTGGCCAGGCTGGTCTTGAACTCCTGACCTCGTGATCTGCCTGCGTTGGCCTCCCAAAGTGCTGGGATTACAGGCGTGAGCCACTGCACCCGCCTATTTATTTTTTATTTCTTGCTCTGTCTGCAAGCTGGAGGGCAGTGCGATCGTAGCTCACTGAAGCCTCAAATTCTTGGGCTCAAGAAGTCTTCCTGCCTCAGCCTCCCACATAGTTGGGACTATAGTTGTATTTTTTTTTAATTAGCCGCCACACCTGAATAATTTTTTCAAATCTCTTTTTTCTTCTTTTGTTTTGTTTTGTTTTTTTTTTGTTTTTTGCCTGCCAGGCATGGCGGCTCATGCCTGTAATCCCAGCACTTTGGGAAGCTGAGGTGGGAGGATCACTTGAGCTCAGGAGTTTGAGACCAGCCTGGCACCATGGCAAAATCCTGTCTCTACAAAAGAAAACAAAAAATTAGCAGGGTGCGGTGACAGGCACCTATAGTTCCAGCTACTCAGGAAGCTAAGGTGGGAGGATTGCTTGAGCCTGGGAGGTAGAGGCTGCAGTGAGCCGTGATTGTGCCACTGCACTCCAGCCTGGGTGAAAGAGCAAGACCCTGTCTCAAAAAAAAAAAAAAAATTAGAAATGGGGGTTTTACCATGTTGCCCAGGGTGGTCTCAAACTCCTGGAATGAGGTCTTACATTTTCTGATCCTTTGCCTGTCTCTTCCACCTCATCTTTGGCCATTTCCTGCTTTGCTCAGTTCATGGCAGCCACTCTGATCTGCTTGTTCTTCTTGGAACAGGCCAGACTTATTTCCAACTTGGGCCTTTTGCAGTTCCTCTTGCCTCTGTCTGGATGGTCCCCAGATTTCCCTAGCTGCTTGTTGTCACACCTCATTCAGTTCCCTGCTCAAATATCTTTCCTCAGAGAGGCTATCTTCAACATTCTACATAACATACTCTCTGCTCACCACTTCCTGTCTCTTTTCTTGGTTTAGTTTTTCTTCCAAGCAATTAACAGTAGCTGAAATTATATTACACACAGTATTTGTGTGTTTGCTTATTTTCTGTTGTCTTCCCCTAGCATGGAAAATACTTTGTATTTTCACTGTGACACCCCCAAAATCTTTTTTTTTTTTTTTTTTGAGATAGGATCTTGCTCTGTCGCCTATGCTGGAGTGCAGCTGCGCAATCACAGCTCACTGCAACCTGTAACTCCCGGCCTCAAGTGGATCCTCCCGCCTCCACCTCCCAAAGTGCTGGGATTACAAGCCTGAGCCATTGCGTCCAGCCTGTCCCCAGCTTTGTCTCCCACTATGGAAGCTGGAGGAAGATGATGGTTCCTTCCCTACTTTCCAGCTGCTAGTGACCAGAGCTAGGACCTAGCCCAACCAAATGGATGCTTCCATTTTGAGCTCAGAATGCTGAAGGTATTATATTGGTCCATTTTGCATTGATATAAAGGAATACCCAAAACTGGGTAATTTACAAAGAAAAGAGTTTCTTTTGGCCCATGGTTCTGCAGGCTGTACAAGAAGCACCGTGCCAGTCTGATGCTTCCACTTATGGCAGAAGGTGAAAGGGACTCAGCTGCATCACATGACAAGAAAGGGAGCAAGAAGGAAGGGAGGAGGTGCCAGGCTCTTTTTAACATTTGGATCTCCTGTGAACCAACAGAGTGAGAACTCACTCATTACTTCGAGGACTGCACCAAGCCATTCATGAGGGATCTGCTTCCATGACTAAAACACCTCCCACTAGGACCCGCCTTCAACATCAGGGACCCTCCCCTCCCCTCTCCCTCCTCTCCTTTTTTTCCTTTCCTGGATCTCTTTTCTTTTCTTTTTTGTCTTCCCTTCCCTTCCCTTCTCTTTTCCCTCCCTTACCCTCCCCTCCCCTTCCCTTCCATTCCCTTCCTTTCCCTTCCTGTCTTCCCTTCCCTTCTTGACTCTTCTATTCTATTCACTTCTTTTTTGAGACAGGGTCTTGCTCTTGTCACCCAGGTTGGAGTGCAGCAGCATGATCACAGTTCACTGCAGCCTTGACTACCTGAGCTCGGGTGATTCTCCCACCTCAGCCTCCCAAATAGCTGTGCCTACAGGTATGCACCACCATGTCTGGCTATTTTATTTTATTTTTTTGTACAGAAGGGTTCCCTCTATGTTGCCCAGGCTGGTCTTAAATTCCTGGGCTCAAGCAATCTTCCTGCCTTTGGCCTCCAAAGTGTTGGGATTACAGGTGTCTGCCACTGCACCCGGCCAGGGATCACATTTCAACATAAAATTTAGAGGGGAAAAATATCTAAACTATATCAGATAGGAAAGCAAAAGTTCAGAGACATTTGGAAGTTATTCAAGGTTACATAGTGGCTACAGCAGAACTAAGAGGCAAGTGGTGCGGCTACCACTGTCTGAAGGTGATGCCAGCTTCACCGATGGTGCCAACAGTGACATCTTAAGCAGCATTTTCTGAAGCAGAGTCCTGGCTACGTACTGTCTTCCTTGGTTTCCTAAGTCTGATTCTGAAGCTTTTCTAGCAGTTATGTGAGCTGTTGATATCCTTCTAAAGATCTCCTTTTCTGCTTAAGTTAGCAAAAGTCACTTATGTTGTTTGCAACTAAGAACTTACGATGGGTATACAGGTCAAAGGAGAAAAATGCAAAGGCTCATCTCTGTTGATGCCCAGAAGGCATTTGATAAAATTCAAGACCAATTCCTGATAATAACCCTTCCTGAAATAGGAATACATGGATACTACTTTAATGCAATAAATAATATATATCTCAAACCAAAAGCAAGCATGCTTAATGGTAAAGCACTGGATGAAATGCTATTAAAGGCAGAAACAATGCAGGTTTTCCTACTCTCCTTACTATTACAGACAAAATTCTGGAAGGGCAATTAGACAAGAAAAAAAAAGATGAGGTACAACTATTATAAACAAAGTGGCAAGGTTTTTATCCAGTGTGTTGATATAAATTCCTGAAAAACCCAACAGGATCAACTGAAAATTATGAGAAAGAACTAAAGTACATCAAGGTGGATGGTTACAAAAATATTTTTTTTCCTGTAGACAAACAACAGAAAATATAATGACATAAAATATCCCATTCATAATAGCAACCAATAGGAATAAACTTGCTAGTATTATGCAAGACCTATGGGAGGAAACTATAGTACTGGGAGGGGCATTAAAAGCACTTGTATAATTTTTTGAAGAAAGACTTTATTCTCAGATAAGAAGATAAATATTGTGGTGATGCCAGTTTCCCCTAACTTAATCTATATAAATTAACCCCCCTAAAGGATTAAATTCATTTGAGAGAATAAGCAAACAGACAGTAATAAAATACCAGGAGATATGCTCTATCAAACATTTCAGCATATTCTAAACCTATGCTATCCTGGAATACAGAGGCTTATCAATGGGATAGAACAGAATTTTTAAAAATCTTAAATATATGGGGCATTTAATAGGTGATAAAAGCAGCATTTTAAAGTAGTGGGAAAATTACATTTAAAAATGGTGCTGAGACAATTGGCTAGCCATGTAGCATGCCAAAAAGGCAAGATCCCTATCTCATTTCTCATGCAAAAATAAATTCCAGATGGAGAGCATAATAATAAGAAAAAAACCCAGAACTGCACTAAATTAAAATACAGATGAATATTCTTATGATCTTGGAGTGGGGGAAGGCTAAGTATGTCAAAAATATTGTAAATCTTTATGAAAAAGACTAATCTGTTTTCCTATATAAAATAATTTAGGCTGGGCTTAGTGGCTTACACCTGTAATCCTAGCACTTTGGGAGGCTGAGGCGTGTGGATGGCTTGGGTGGGTGGATGGTTTGAACCTAGGAGTTTGCGACCAGGCTAGGTAACGTGATGAAACCCTGTCTCTGCTAAAAATACAAAAAGTTAGCTGGGCATGGTGGCATGCACCTGTAACCCCAGCTACCGAGGAGGCTGAGGTGGGAGGATCGTTTGAGTCTGGGAAGTCAAGGCTGCAGTGAGCCATGATCACACCACTGCACTCCAGTCTGGATGACGGAGTGAGACCCTGTCTCAAAAATAATAATAAAATAAAAATAATAATTTAAGTTCTCTATACAATATGAAAACACTGTAAACATGGTTGAAAGGGAAGTAGGGAATGGTATAGACTGAAAAATAATATAATTTATATAGAAAATAATTTTATGGACCAGGTGTAGTGGCTCATGCCTGCACTTTGGGAGGCCAAGGCTGGCGGATCATTTGAGGTCAGGAGCTCGAGACCAGCGTCACCTCAAACATGGTGAAACCCTATCTCTATTAAAACTACACAAATTTGGCTGGGCGCAGGGGCTCACGACTGTAATTCAGCACTTTGGGAGGCCGAGGTGGGCGGATCACAAGGTTAAGAGATCAAGACTATCCTGGCCAACATGGTGAAACCCCATCTCTACTAAAAATACAAAAATTAGCTGGGTGTGGTGGTGGGTGCCTGTAGTCCCAGCTGCTCAGGAGGCTGAGGCAGGAGAGTCGCTTGAACCCGGGAGGCAGAGGTTGCAGTGAGCTGATATCGTGCCACTGCACTCCAGCCTGGCGACAGAACAAGACTCTGTCTCAAAATAATAATAATAATAATAATAATAATAATAATAATAGTACAAAATTAGCCGGGCGTGGTGGTACATGCCTGTAATCCCAGCTACTTGGGAGGCTAAAGCACGAGAATGGCCTGAACCCAAGAGGCAGAGGTTGCAGTGAGCTGAGATCACGTCACTGCACTGTAGCTTGGGCGATGGAGTGAGACCCCATCTCAAAAACAAAACAAACAAACAAAAAACTTCTATGAGATAATATCTATAAAGGAATACACCGAAAAGAATAATGGGCAAATGGTGTGTGCAGGTGAATCACACCAGTAAAAATAAAATCGCTAATTAAAAGGCATTCCTAGTTGTTTTCTTGATTGCAAACAGCAGAAACTGACACTGGCTTGTTTCCCCAATAAAGGAATTTACAGGAAACCTATCAGGTTAGCTCACAGAAAGAACAGAGCCGGAGAAACAGGCTTGGGCAGAAACCCAGGGAGGCAGACACCAGTAAGAACTTGCCACTAGAGTAGCAGCTGGACACCCCCACACTGTATACCACCGTACTGTCACACTGCTAAATATATAGCTGCTAGATTCATTGATTCACTGCATTATCTCCAACGAACCATGTGTCAATACTTCTAGAGCCAAAGTCTAGATGGGAACATATAGTTGGTCCTGCTCTGTCACCCAAGCTGGAGGGCAGTGGCACGATCATAGCTTATTGCAGCCTCCACCTCCTAGGCTCAAGTAATCCTTCCGCCTCAGCCTCCTGAGTAGCTGGGACTACAGAAGTGCACCACCACACCAGGCTTATTTATTTATTTCTTTTAGAGACGGGATTTCGTGATGTTGCCCAGCCTGGTCTCAAACTCTTCCCGTCTCTGTCTGCCTGTGCTGAGATTACAGGCATGAGCCACTGTACCCGGCGGTGGTCTTTTTTAGGTTATCTTCCTGGGCTGTAGCTTCCAGGGGTATGAAGGGGAATACCTGCTCCCTGCCACCCTACCCAGTTTTCATAATGGGATCTTGAGTTGTCCTGCCTAATTTGGTATCCCCTGCAGACAGGAAGTTGGTTTAGATGTTGGATAGCAGAGAGACTGGCACATGATGTTCAACCTTACTCATACAAACAAAAAGTGCATTAATATGCCATGTTTTATTCATCAAACTTGTCAATGTGAAAAAGACTGGAAAACTCAACAGTATGTTGGGGTTGGGAAATGTGCGTTTCCCATTCATTGCTGGCAGGATAAAACCTTTCTGGGGGTCAGCTTGACAATAGGTGTCACATATGGAATACGCATGCCCTTTGGTCCAAGGTTTCAGCCTAAGGAGATAGCTACAGGATGGACAAGGTATAGGTCATGATAATATTCACTGCACTGTTGTTTCTAATTTATGTTTCCCGAGCTTAGGGGTAAGGGGTGGTACAGAGAGGGACAATGAAAGATTCACTACAGAATGTTCAAGGTGAGTCTTTAAGAATGATCATCTGAACATTCCAATGAGGAATTTTTTCAAGCCTGTGTCAAACTTTGAGGCTCGGTGGAGACCTATAAGACCTATAAGCTTAGTGAGAGGGGCCCAGACTGGGAAGGCAGTTCTTAGGTATCCCACCAAGAAGTTCAGATATTGTTTAGAGGCCGGGCGCGGTGCCTCATGCCTGCAATCCCAGCACTTCGGGAGGCTGAGGCAGGTGGATCACTTGAGGTCTGGAGTTCGAGACCAGCCTGGCCAACATGGTGAAACCCCGTCTCTACTAAAAATACAAAAATTAGGGCAACACGCTCGGGTCCCCTTCCACGCTGTGGAAGCTTTGTTCTTTCGCTCTTCACAATAAATCTTGCTGCTTCTCACAAAACAAAACGAAAAACAAAAAACAAAAATTAGCCAGGTGTGCTGGCAAGTGCCTGTAATCCCAGCTACTCAGGAGGCTGAGGCAGGAGAATTGCTTGAACCCAGGAGATGGGGGTTGCAGTGAGCCGAGATCCCACCACTGCACTCCAGCCTGGGTGTTAGAGTGAGACTCCATCTCTCTCTCTCTCTCTCTCTCTCTCTCTCTCACACACACACACACACACACACACACACACGACATTGTTTAGGTATAAAGTTGCCAAATAATCAACCTGTTATGTGATGGCTACCTTACTGGGTACCCAATAAAATGAGTAAGATGGGTCTCTGCTGGGTTGAAGCCCACATATTAGTGAAGGTGATGATTGTAAACTGAATTGCAATATGGTCAAGTCAGTGTCATGAATGAGAGGTGCCAAGACAGCCTGTGGAAGGGACATCTCCTGGAGGGGTTGATATCTAAGGTGAGACTTTAAGGATGAAGGGAAGTTAGCTAAGTAGAAAGGTTCTAAGTTAGCTAAGGAAAGGTTCAAGGGAGAGGGAACAGCTCCAGCCAAGACCCTGGAGTCTGGATCAAACTGCCCAGAAGTTGAAGGCCATTGCATTCACATTTTAGTGTGAATAATCAGATGGCTTTCTTCCTGGTGTCCGGATAAGAATTTTGACTAAGAGGAGAGTGGAGGCGATTAGGGACAGTGCAGAGCACCCTGGAGATGTCATCATAGAGCCCTACTTACAATGGGGAGGGAGGTCAAAGGTAAAAACCATTTACTTTGAAACGTGGTGTAAGGTAGCCTTCATGTTTTAAAAAGGAGGAAGGGCTCTCCCTTCCCTGATTTCTCTCGTCTGCCTCAGGACTCAGACTAGCCCTTTTAGCAGAGGGAAGCCTATAGAGAGGAGGTCATATACTAGTTGATTTTGGACTAAAGGCATCCCAAAGATGTACTATTTTTTGCTCCCTACACTATTTTTTTTTTTAATGGAACCAACGTTTAAAAATAGGATTTCTGCCTTCTCTTAAAACATCAGATGATCTGGTAACGCTGAGCTCCTGTTCTCACACGGGAACAACTGGCTGGAGCTGAGTGGCAGCCATTTCTTTAGAAAGATGTTAATTTGAAGTTTGCTATAGTCCCTATCATTCCTTATATTTCCCCCAACACCGAGACCCAAGTCACTTGAAAGTCAATATGATAATTCAAACACCATGATTCTTCACTCACTTGTGGGTTTGTGACCTGTGATATTGTGGATTCGTGACCTTTGGTTTAGAGGTCAAGTATAGGGGTTGTGAATAAAACTTGTGTTTGAATCAGATAAGAACTGTACCAATCTCAAAGACGGTGAATTAAAGATTAAAGAAAATATTGCATGCTTGGCATAATGTGTGGAACACAACAGCTATTGTAAACACCCAGTAGGAATGTAAGCTGCAAGAGGGCAGGTAGAAACCGTGCTAATTTAATCCGCTGGGGATATGACATTTGATTCTAATTTAATAGATTTAATTCTTTGCAATATCCCCAGTAACTGTTGAATGAATGAGTGACTGAATGAATGAATGGATGGATGGATGATGGGAGAGCCTGGCGGAGTTTTAAAGGCTGGAATGAAAAGGAAGGTAGTTATGATAACAGCGTTTCGCTGGGACTCCAAGGTGCAGCCAGGAAGAAAAGCCCGCTGGGACGTGCCAGGGTCTGTGACTGCGCTCCGCTGGCACCCAGACGGTAGGTATCTGCAACGTCCCTTGGGAGCCAGACAGGGCTGACTTGCCCAGGACCTGTCAGGGCCATGTCCACCAGCTCTTGCACGGTCTGGTAACTGACAGCATCCTGATTCCTGCACGTTCCCGCCTCTGCCATCTGATCAGCAAAGACAGAGACCCACCCCAGGGATCCACCATCCAACGGGAGCCCAGCCTTTTCCTCCAAGCCGGGACCGCGCCCACACTAGACATGGCCTCCCTCGGGCTTCACGCAGCAGGACCGCGCCCGCAGCCTCCAGGCATCGCGTCCGGCTGGAGAGGCAGCTATCTTCCCACAGTGAACATGGCGGCCGAGGCGGCTTCAGCGCGGGGCGGGCGGTGCCGGGAGGCACGTCACGTGAGCGGCCCAGCTGGGCGGACCGCGCGCGCGCCCGCTGGCCCCGCCGGCCGCTGTTCGCTCGCTGGCTCGGCTGCGCTTTGAGGTGTGTGGGGCGTCGAGCCCCCGGGCCGGTGAGGCGCGGCGCTGCGGGATGCGGCGGCGGCCGTGGCGGGGCCGCGGGCCAGGCGGGCGCGTGCGGTGATGAGTGTCTGCGGCCGCCGCCATGTCCAAGGTAACGGCGCCCGGGTCCGGGCCGCCGGCGGCGAGTGGGAAGGAGAAGCGCTCCTTCAGCAAGCGGCTGTTTCGGAGCGGCCGCGCTGGTGGCGGCGGCGCGGGGGGCCCCGGGGCGTCCGGGCCGGCCGCGCCCTCCTCGCCCTCTTCTGCACGCTCGGTGGGCAGCTTCATGAGCCGCGTTCTCAAGACGCTGTCCACGCTCTCGCACCTTAGCTCTGAGGGCGCCGCCCCGGACCGCGGCGGCCTCCGCAGCTGCTTCCCGCCGGGGCCGGCCGCCGCGCCCACGCCGCCGCCGTGCCCGCCGCCGCCCGCCTCTCCCGCGCCGCCCGCTTGCGCTGCCGAGCCGGTGCCCGGCGTGGCGGGGCTCCGCAACCACGGCAACACGTGCTTCATGAACGCCACGCTGCAGTGCCTCAGCAACACCGAGCTCTTCGCCGAGTACCTGGCGCTGGGCCAGTACCGGGCGGGGCGGCCTGAGCCCTCGCTTGACCCCGAGCAGCCTACGGGCGGCGGCGGGCAGGGCCAGGGCGAGGTCACTGAGCAGCTGGCGCACCTGGTGCGGGCCCTCTGGACCCTGGAGTACACCCCGCAGCACAGCCGCGACTTCAAGGTGAGCCCGCGCGCCGCCGCGCCCCGACTGCACCCGGAACCCCTGGGGCACCTGCCCGCCCAGGTCTTCCTTCCCTCGGTTCCTCTTGGCCTGGCAGGCTTCTGCATTGGTTGCTCCGAGTGGTCTGGGCAATCGACCAGTGATTGTAAGGAGATTCATTCATTCATTCATTTATTCACTCACTCACTCACTCAACATGTATTTATTGAGAGCTTACTACATACGTGCCCATACTCTGTGATAATAGGCAATGGGAGTAACGTTGCAGTGAGCAAGACTGCCCGCCTTCATGGAACTTGCATTTTTGTGGGGTGGGAGTGTTGAGCATGGGTTCAAATCCTGGTTCTGCTACTTACTAGCAATGTGACCTCGGGTAAGTTAAGCAGCCTCTCTGTGCTTACAGTTTCTTCATCTGGGACCTACTTTATCAGGTGGTTGTGAGCTGCAAACAAGTTGGTATATTAGGTCGAACACTGTGGAATTACCCATATTTCACCGTTTTTTATTTACAGATTGGCACTTTTATAGGGTTCAACCTGATAAGTAAAATACTTCAATATCATGTGTATTTGCTGCTATTATTTTTGTTATTAAATACTTGAAGAAGTTAACGAGGTAATATCAGATAGTGGTTTGAAGAAAAAAACCTGCTGATGTGATTGATGTGCTGACAGGCTACTTTTTATTTTTATTTTATTTTTAGAGACGGGGTCTTGCTCTGTTGCCCAGGCTGGAGTGCAGTGCTCACATAGCCTCAAACTCCTGGGCTCAAGCAATCCTCCCGCCTCAGCTTCCAGAATATTTAATAGCTGGGACTACAGACACACACCACCATACCCAGCTATTTTTTATTTTTGAAACACTTTTGTAGAGACGGGGGTTTTACTGTGTTGCCCAGGCTGGTCTTGAACTCTTGTCCTCAAGCCACCCTCCCCTCTTTGGCCTCCCAAAGTGCTGGGATTACAGGGGTGAGCTATACATCCCTGGGGGTATGTATGGCCCTTGGCCAAGCCCTCCTTTGCTGTCTGCTGGTGGGGCTGCAAGTATAGTGAGAGGGTGAGGTTTGAGAGCCGAGTGGTGGACTGAGACCGGATGGTATGGGACCATTTAGGATGCACTAAGAAATTGGGCTGTTACTCTAAGCAGAAGGGGAACATGATGTGAGATTGTGTAAGGGATACTTTTAGGTGGGACATGAATATGGTATTAAACAGCATGGAATCGGGCGGGGCGCAGTGGCTCATGCCTGTAATCGTAGCACTTTGGGAGGCCAAGGCAGGTGGATCACCTGAGGTCGGGAGTTTGAGACCAGCCTGACCAACATGGAGAAACCCCATCTCTACTAAAAATACAAAATTAGACAGGCGTGGTGGTTGATGCCTGTTATCCTGGCTACTCAGGAGGCTGAGGCAGGAGAATTGCTTGAACCTGGGAGGTGGAGGTTGCGGTGAGCCTAGATCGCGCCATTGCACTCCAGCCTGGGCAACAGGAAACTCTATCTCTAAAAACAAAACAAAACAAAAACAGCGTGAAGTCACACAGGGAGAAGGAGATTAATTCCTTTTTTTTTTTTCCTATCCTGATCTTGCCCAGGACGAAGTCTCAGCTTGACGTTAGCCTGTTTTTAACACCTCTTGTTCACCCCCCACCCATTTTTTTTTTAAACAGAGAGAACAAGCTTCAAGTCTAGAAGCGTTGGCAGGCAACAGTAGCTAGAATTTAATAAGGTTATGTTTTTATTGGGTTTCCTTTTGTCTTCAATTCATGGCAAAAGGTACTGGTTTCCCATTGGTGCTATAAAGCTTCTTTATAACAACATTTAAGTAAAAGGAGATGATTTTGCTAAAATATAAAAAGGTGATCTAGCTGAGGATCTGCACTTGTTAAGGTCCTGCTTTCTTGCTGACAAACTACATGGCCAGTGTGCATCTCTCCCCGTTTAATACTTTTTACTTATATTTTATGCTGCTCAATGTTGTTTTTCTTGGAAAAAAATCGTTTGATCTTGGCAATTTGAATGGAAGTACTTGCCTGAGATAGGGACTGGAAAAAAATGAGATCTATGTCAGAGATCTCAAAATTATTATTATTATTATTATTTTTGAGATGGAGTCTCACTCTGTCGCCCAGGCTGGAGGGCAGTGGCCTGATCTCAGCCCACTGCAACCTCTGCCTCCTGTGTTCAATCAAGCAATTCTCCTGTCTCAGCCTCCCAAGTAGCTGGGACTACAGGCGCCCGCAACATGCCCAGTTAATTTTTGATCCACCTGCCTCGGCCTCCGTAAGTGCTGAGATTACAGGCGTGAGCCACCGTGCCCAGCTGAGATCTCAAAATTAGAAAGGGAGAATGATCAGAACTGACTACTGTAGGTCCACCCTCCCCTCCTTCCCCCCCCCCGCCCCGCCCCTCTTTGCGTACAATTGCCTGTAAGTAGCCACAGCATTTGTAAACTTTTCGAGGTCAGAGCCTAGTATTTAATTTTGGTTTTCTCCTCTTTTCCAAAATGTGAAAATCAGTTTCTACAGCATCTTTGTATGTGAACATTTCCATTGCTTTTTATGAGTTTGTGTTCATTTTTTAATCCATTAAGCTGTGAACAGAAATGGGTCAATAATTCTAGAAGTACAGAGACTGATTTATAGGCATGCTTTGGCAGACATGAACAGATTCTTAGAGGCCTGGCTTTTTAAAAAATGTAATCTCCCGAACCTTTAGTAGGTTTCACTCTACATTCATTCATTTATCTCCCATTTACTGAAGGCTTACTTAATCAGTTAGGAATGCCTTCAGCCCAAGAAAGGAAAATCCCTAATGATAGTGCCTTAAGCAATAAAAACGTTGCAATTGGCAATTGGCAATTGGCACACACAGTGATTCCGGAGGTGGATGGTTCTATGGTTCAGTGGCTTGTTGGGCCCAACAAGGATCCAGACCATTTCTGTATTTCCACCTGTTGTCTTTTTAGCTATCATTGGCTTTTTGTTCTTAAGTTTGTCACCTCATGGTTGTCCAATGATGGCAGCCACAGCACCCGGCATTCTACCCAGGACGGCAGGAAGTCATTAGGGAAATAAAAATTCTTCCAGAAGCCCCTCAGCAGGCTTCTGCTGATATTTCATTGGCTATAACCATGTCAGTTGGCTGTCACGGAGGCTGGAGGGTGGGTGTTTGGGTTTTCCTGTCTTCATAGAGGAGATGAGTAAAGGAGGGGTTTACCTCCCAGGAAGCTATGAAGAGCTGAGTCTAGTAGGATCTAGGAAGTTCCCTGAGACAGCGCTTTTCACGCGTCAGTATGCACATAATTCACCTGGGGATCTTGCTACAAAGCAAATTGAGATTCCGTAGAGCTGAAGTGGTGCCCAAGATTCTGCATTTCTAACAAGCTCCCTGGTGATGCCAGTGCTTTTGGCTCAAGGACCATCCTGTGTATAGCAGGCACCAAGGAACAAGGAAAGCATTACCAAAAAGGTGGCTCCTGAGTAGTGTTCTGAAAGATGAATAGAAATTTGCGGGGCGAGGAAGTGGTGGAGTGGCATGAAAGGGCATGTGGTTTTGGGGAATAGATATTTAGTGGCTGGCTGCACCATAGAGAGCAGTGGGGGTGCAGGAAGCCTGGGAGAAGAGTGTTAGAAAGACACTGTGAAGGGCTTCGTGAGCTATGCTGGTTTGGATTTCATCCTCTGCAAGTTGAAAATCCAGAGGTGATTTTTAAGCAAGGAAGTGATATAATTAGATTCTTTTCCCCTTTTTATTCCCCCGGTTAGGTAACTCTAGCAAATTGATTACTTTTTAAAAAAAGGTTTTATTTTAGCTAAATTTGATGGGTATTATTTTGAGTATAAAGAAAGTTGAACGCTAAGGCAGGATGCAGTGGCTCATGTCTGTAATCCCAGCACTTTGGGAGGCCAAGGTGGGTGGATCACTTGAGACCAAGAGTTCCAGACCAGCCTGGACAACATGGTGAAACCCCGTCTCTGCTAAAAAAAATACAAAAAGTAGCCAAGCGTGGTGGCACACACCTGTAATCCCAGCTACTCGGGAGGCTGAGGCACGAGAATCCTTGAACTCAGGAGGTGGAGGTTGCAGTGAGCAGAGATCACGTCACTGCGCTCCAGCCTGGGTGACAGAATGAGACTCTGCCACAAAAAAGGAAAAAAAAAAAAAAAAAGTTAAACACCAGAAGATGGACCTGAGGCATACCTCACTGTGCTTTGCCTGCTTGGGGTGGACATCCTTATTTCATTCAGATATTCTTCATTTTCAGATCGCTCACATTCAGCCTTAGAATCCTGCTCCGTTCTAGAAGGGCTCCAGGCAGCCACCACCACCTAGTTGAAGCTGGCAGAGGAGATAAAACCAATTTGCCATCTTGAGATAGTTTACCTTGAGGTTAGAAAAGCACTTACTACATCTTTGTGCTTTTATTATCTTAAAAACTTTGTTACTAATGCTTTTCTTTGTAAGTTTTTCAGTTAGAATTCTTTCTTCCTTTCTAACCACATTGATTTGAGTTTTAGGAGCTTGCCAAGTAGATGGTTTTTGGTTTTGGATGGGCTAGATGGTTGTTAAAGTTGGGTTTTCATTTCCCAGGATGAAATGAGGTGACTAGCTCCACCTTGATATGCTTTAAAAAATGTCTCTAGCCATTACCTTTATCCTTTCTCTTTTTACACAGATTTTTTTGTTTGTTTGTTTTGTTTCCTACTCTTAGAGCACTGGTTTTCAATGCGGGCACTTTTGCCTGTCCTCACCCCACCCTGCTCCCACTCCCTGGGACATTTGTCAATGTCTGGAACCCTACTTGGTTGTCACAGCTGGGATCAAGGTGCTACTGGCATGTGGTGGTAGATTCCAGGGATGCTGCTAAATGTCACACAATGTGCAGGACAGCCCCTCTTAATAAAGGATTTTCACCCCAAAGTGTCAATAGTGCTGAGGCTGAGAAACTGTTTGGAGGAAAGTTTGGAGACTCAGCGCAAGTTTCCTTTTACTTCCCCAGCCTTTAAAATGGTTACGTTGTTATGTCTGGCTCTCTCTCTCTGTCTCCCCCTGCGTCTCTCCCTCTCTCTTTCTCCTTCTCTGTCTCTGAGTGTGTATATGTGTTTGCAGCAGCACTAGGGTAAAACTTGAGCTTCACTGGCAGGACCCTTGCATCACTTTCTTAGTAAAATAGTGAGAGTAAATAAATCACTTTGAATACATAATATGCCGTTTTAAAGGGAATCAGCTTATTCCTTTCGTAGGAGCATGGGTGCCCCAGATTCTTACAAATGCTTTCTGAGTTTTAGAGCTCAGAGCCGTTTTGCAACAAGTAAAAAGATGGATGGTAATCTTTCAAGCAAGAAAGATAAATTTTATGGCAACAGTTTTTAAATTGTGCTGGCGAAGAACAGCTAGCACAGAGTGATCTATTCATAAAAGAATTGTGGGGACTCCTTCCAGATTTGCAGTGAAACAAATAGTAATTGATGAATAGAATTCTCTTTCCCATATTTTTTTTCCTTGAACTTTGGTGCCTTGTGGTGCTTATTTATTAGTCAGCATTCTCAAGTCACAAAAGGAATAAACTTGTATAAGAGACTAGTGGTGAACAACCTGGCAATCGGAGGCTCACACTTGCTGAGTTTCCCAGCCTGCTTTTCCATGCACGCATGCTGGGGGTTCTGGTGCTATGCTGCAAACCCATGGTACATAGTTTTTTTCTGGTTTGTGTCAAGCTCTTTAGTATACTGATATTTCAGTGTTTTCCACAAAGCACACTGACTTCAGGGTGTCCCTTGGGGGAAAAAATGAAATTGTGTAGGTCACATTTAGCTTTGTGACAGAGTATAAAATAAAAAGTACATCCCTTCCTGGTCAGTTCTCTGGTCCATCAAATGCCATCACTTGTGTTTTAGCAAAGCTCCACATCTCTGAGGGAGAAGGTTGATAGAATCATGAGGTTTTAGACTTGGAAGGAGACTTGGATGTGGTGTGAGTAGTCCCTAGCCTTTCAGGATGAGGGAAGTGAGTTCACCCACTGGCTGGAGGTTGAGGGAACAGAACCAGAGTTCTGACTTCCACTGACTGTGAACTCTGTGTGCCCCTGCACTGCTGGTGCACAAACTGGGTCCTGGGCCTGGGGTGGCCTTATCAGTACAAGCAATGAAACGACAGGTTTCAACATAACACGTACATGGGCAGAGGGGATGTGCTGAAACATGTAACATTTTTTCCTCTGAGAATATGGTGCTGAATTGGAGTGAAAATAAGGTCATCTGCAGCTAGCTTCACGTTTGTACCATTGCTCCTCAGGCTTAGGTGTTTTTGGAAGTCTTTCTTAAAACACATTCTTTTCAGACTGTTTCAACACATATATCAACACATATGGATCTCTCTCCAGTAAGCTTTGAGCTGATGTTTGCCACATCTTACCAAGTTTGGTAAAAGTGAAGTGTAAGAATTACAATAAATTTTCCAAGAGGACTAATTGAGGAATAAAAATACATGGGATAATTATGAACTCCATATTTTGGACCTGAATCACATTTGCTGCACAGTTATTGTTAGTTTAGGTAAGGGGCTGGGAATACAGGATTGAGTACAAAGGTTATAGGACTAGGTTCATGCCCTCAGAGAACTTAGCTGCTTATAGAGAAGCTGTTTTAAGTTGTACTGATGAGGAAAGTTCACTGGGAGCTCAGAGAGAGGTGAGATCATTGTGTACAAAAGTGTAAGTAGAAAGATTTCATTTATTTGTCCTTTTATTTGTTGTCAGCAATTAAGCGTCTACAAATTTGACTTTCTAACTCCATGCCACATATTGTACAAGTCATTTGTTGTATAGTGGAAAACAAAGTGATATGATAATGGTAAAAAAATTGTAAAAGGCCATGTGGTCCCTTCCTTTACGGAACTTTTATTGCCACAGAGGAGGCAGAAATTATTCAATAAACACTGGTAAATATGAAATTAAAAATTACAGTAGGTGAGACATGGTGGCATGCGCCTGTAATCCCAGCACTTTGGGAGGCCGAGGTAGGCAGATAGCTTGAGCTCAGGAGTTCGAGACCAGCCTGGGCAACAGGTGAAACCCTGTCTCTTCAAAAAGTACAAAAATTAGCCAGGCGTGGTGGCACACACCTGTGGTTCCAGCTACTTCGGAGGCTGGCTGAGGTGGGAAGATCACCTGAGCCAGGAGGTCAAGGCTGTGGTGAGATGAGATTGTGCCACTGCCCTCTGGCCTGGGCTACAGAGTGAGACCCTGTGTAAAAAAAAAAAAAAATTATTGTAGAAGTGCTAAAGAGAAATAGGTGTATGAGAGGGAATAATGGGTGTGACCAGGCAGGAGGAATAAAATGCAGAAGGCGCTGTAGTTGGAAAGAGCTGAGGGTGCACTTAAAAGTCTGACAGATGTTGTTTGCAGCTAGAGAGCCAGGAGGAGAGTGGGGTGGAGGAGGTGGAGAGGCAGGGCCAGGTAGGCAGAGGCTGAGTCTGCCTTGTGTAGCTATAGTGCCTTACAGACCAAAGTAAGGGGTTTAGATTTTATTCCAAGAGACATGGGGGCTGTTGTAGGCTTTAAACAGAGTCCTGGTATGATCTTGTGAAAATGTGAAGTGGTCATTCTGGGCACTGAATAGTGAGTAGAATGGAGGCAGAGACCAGTCAGGAGGCTTTTGTGATGGACTGGGTAAAAGGGATGGTGGAGGGAGATGGAGAAGTGGATGGATTTAAGATGTGTCTGGAGGTAGACTCTCGACAGAACTTGTTAATGGATTGATTTGTGGCAAGACACTGGAGCAGAGAACGTTGAGGAGAGCATCCAGAATAACTCCCACCTGTTTTCCTGAGCAACTGGGTGATTGCTGGGGCTGTATACCTATTTGAGGAGAAGCAGTTTTGGGGGAGTCAGGAATTCAGGTTCAGATATGTTAAATAGTACACTCCTGAGATGTCTAGTAGGCAGCTGGGTAAGGAACTCAGAAGATAAGATAAACATTTTGGAGGCGTCACCAGTAGATGGTATTTAAAGCCATGGGCTATAGACTTAAAATGGGATTTGAAGATAAATAAAACATTGATAGTTAAGGGGAAGAGAGACGACATTCTAGGTTGCTAGGGAAATATTCTGAGCAGAGGTATAGATATAGCATGGTCTGGGGACAGAGAGCCTTGATTTGGAGCAGATTCTCGGCCTTGGCACTGTTGCTATTTTGGGCTGGCTAATTCTTTGTTGTTGGGGGCTGTCCTGGCACTGTAGGATGTTTAGCAGAATCCCTGGCCTTCACCCACTAGATGTGGTTGTACTCCCCCCTACTCCAAGTCATGGCAATTAAAAATGTCTCCAGATACTGCCAAATGTCCCTGGGCAGCAAAATTGAGAACCACTGATTTGGAATGAAGGGGAGATAAATTTAGATAACTGGGGAGAGGAGAGGGGGCACATGATGGATGGCTTTGAGAGTCTGTCACAGCAGTTTAGCCTTGAGGCTGCAATCAGTAGTGATTCAATTGAGCCTTCTTGAGTTGTGCAGAGAGATTGACTTGATGAAAACGATTTTAGAAAAATGGGTCTGATGGTGAGTGAAAATGAATCAAATGGAGGAGAAGATAAATACAGGGAGAAAACAATCACAGGAATGAAGTGAGGAAAAGGAGGAGGAAAGGTGAATCCAAGTGACATTTTGGAGGACACTGGACATTATGAAGAAAACTACAAGAGGCGGAGTGGTAAAGGGAATACTGAGATTTCAGGCCAAGGTGATAAAGCAATAATAGGGATATTTGATATAAATTTAATAGCTGATAGAAATTGAGCACTTAGAAAGGGAAGTGGTTTGTGGAGCGTGAGGAGCAGAAAGATTGTGCATTTAATTTGAATATGTGGGGTTGGGAGCCATAGGATATGACCTTCCCACTTAAGAGAGGAAGCCTTAATAGACAGTTGGAAATCAGGTGCAATTTAGGACTAGCTGTATAGACTTGGATTCAGCTGCATAGAGGTGATAATTGAAGCCAGGAGCATATTTCAAAGGTCTGAGGCCCATGACTAAGCCTTTGAGGGAAACTAAAAATGAGAGGACAGGAGGAGAGAGAGGACCTCTTAAGGGGCAGTCGGAGAAGTAGCAGGAAAACCAGGAAGGCACAGTCATGACACCTGGTTTGCTTTGCAGTTTGACTACCTGCTCTTAGTGCTGAATACAGCGTAGAGCTGCAGAAATATCAGTTTATTTTACTTTATTTTTTATTTCGAGACAGAGTCTTGCTCTGTTGCCCAGGCTGCAGTGCAGTGGTGTGATCAGCGTGATCTCGGCTCACTGCAACCTCTGCCTCCCGGGTTCAAGTGATTCTCCCGCTTCAGCCTCCTGAGTAGCTGGGATTACAGGTGCGCATCACTGTGCCCAGCTAATTTTTGTATTTTAGTAGAGATGGGTTTTCGCCATGTTGGCCAGGCTGGTCTCGAACTCCTGACCTCAGGTGGTCCACCCACCTCGGCCTCCCAAAGTGTTGGGATTACAGGTGTGAGCCACTGTGCCCAGCCTGAAATATCAATTTATGCCCATTAAGAAACAAATCAGGTTGGTATTTTGCAGACTGGATATAGATTTATTAAGTCTACAGATTTATTGAGCACATTTCCTGTGCTGGTCCTGCATTAGAAGGCGCTGGGGATATGAAGATGAGTGAAGTGGCCCATGCCCTCAAGGAATTCAGGGTTTAGAAGGGAAGACAAATGGGTATAAAAATAATTGCAATAGGATAGGACGAGTGCTGTGCAAACCTGGGGGTGAGGTCACCTGAGGGAGGAATGGGGCCTGCGAGGTGACTGAAGAAACAATACCTGCTCCGTGTCTTGAAGGATTTGGTAGGAACTTTCTAGGTGGATAGGGGAAAGGTGGGAAAGTCCCTTCAAGGGCAGCAAACCCGGTAAGTGCAAAGGTTTGGAACCTCAAACGACATGGCTTCTTCAGAAAATTTCAAGGTCTAGGGTGGTTGTAGCAGAAGGATACAAGGTACAAGGTAGGATGGGAGAGGCCCACTGAGTGATGGTTTGAGCAGGGCTGGATCTGGAAGTCCTTCAGTGCTGTGTTGCAGAATGGCATTCTGCAAAGCTAGGTACCAAATAATTTTAGACAAGCTTGTGGTATGATTGTCTTTTTTCTTTTATTTTTAAAAGAATGGTCACTCAGAGGCTAGGGACATGGAGGATGGGTTGAGTGATGATGAGAGAGGGGAAGGGACAGAACCTGGTTCAGGACAAACAGTATATATCTTAGCCTCTTTGAAACTGGTTACATTTAGGAAACTGAAGCAATTTAGAACTTTTCAAAGATGATAAATTCTATTTTAGACAAGTTTTATTTGTGGTCCCATGGTAATTCATGAGGGAAAATATTTGGTAGTTTAGGATAGAGTTTTGGCTAGAGATTTCTATTTGTTATAAAACTCCAATTCTGAGATTTTTAAAAAATGTCTTCCCAACCAACGATGTAAACTAGCACTAAATCTGTCATTCTGATTTGACCTAGTTTGGTTCTTTACACATTTGCAGGGGCAGAGCTTCAACTTGAACTTAGGGCAGTGTGACATACATGCTCTTACTCTGGAACACGTTGCCCTAAGAAGTGCCATTGATTTACATTTTTGTACTTCTTGTCCACTTATGATATTTTATATGGTTGTTATTCTGGTCAGACCACTTTGGATTATGATTTTTAAATGCAACTTGTAAAACATTTTTTACATGTTTCTAAAGAACATTCATAATACTGTTCAATGTTTAATGATTTATATGGTATTATCACATTGCTAAGTGATAATTTACTTATTTTGTCCTCTTCCTTTGGACGTTTTACTCTCTACTCTTTTTTTTGTTTGTTTTACTATAATGAACATGAATCGTGTTAATAGCCTTTTGCTTTGTTGGATTGTTTCTTTAGGATACATTTCCAGACATATACTTAGAACATCAAAAACATATGGACATCTTTTTGATTTCTCATGTGTTATATTACATTGCAAAGAAAAGAAATTACAAAAATTACAGTGCTGCTAGTTGATAATAAACTTCACCCAGCACAGTAAATGGTACATGTTGGTTACTCAGACCATTTGTAGAATGAGTTTGGTTTTGTAATTTAAATTTGGTATATCCATTCTTTGCTCATTTATCTCTTAGCATTTAAAAACTTTTTAAATTGTAATAAAATATACTCAACATAAAATGTACCATTTTATGTATACAATCCGGCTGGGTGCAGTGGTTCACGCCTGTAATCCCAGCACTTTGGGAGGCCGAGGTGGGCGAATCACCTGAGGTTGGGAGTTTGAGAGCAGCCTGACCAACATGGAGAAACCCCGTCTCTACTAAAAATACAAAATTAGCCAGGCGTGGTGGCACATGCCTGTAATCCCAGCTACTAGGGAGGCTGAAGCAGGAGAATCTCTTGAACCTGGGAGGTGGAGGTTGCGGTGAGCTGGGATTGAGCCATTACACTCCAGGTGGGCAACAAGAATGAAACTCCGTCTCAAAACAAAACAAAAAAAAGAAAAAACCACAATCCTGGGGTATTAGGTACAGACAATGTTGTACAACCATCTCTCCATTTCAAGAACTTTTTCATCATCCCAAACAAAAACTTTGTATGCATTAAACAGTAACTCTTCTCTAGTCTTCAGTAACCTCTATTTTTCTTCTGTCTCAATGAATTTGCCTATTCTAGGTGTCTTATAAAAAGGGAATTCTACAATATAATATGCAAAAATTTTTTGTCTGGCTTATTTCACTTAACATAATGTTTTCAAAGTTCATCCATGTTATAGCATGTATCAGAATTTCATTTCTTTTTATGGCTGAATACTGTTCCATCATTTGTATATAACAGGTTTTTATTCTTTTATCTGTCAGTAGACACTTGGCTCGTTCCCCCCTTTAGGTTATTGTGGATAATGATCCTGTGAATATTGATGTACGAGTTTACTATCAACTAGCAGCACTGTAATTTTTGTAATTTCTTTTCTTTGCAACGTAATATAACACATGAGAAATCAAAAAGATGGGCATACGTTTTTGATGTTCTAAGGATATGTCTGGAAATGTATCCTAAAGAAACAGTCCAACAAAGCAAAAAGCTATTAACGCGATTCGTGTTCATTATAGTAAAACAAACAAACAAAAAAAAGAGTAGGGAGGAAAACGTCCAAAGGAAGAGGACAGAATAAGTAAATTATCACTTAGTAATGTGATAATACCATATAAATCATTAAACATTAAACAGTATTACGAATGTTCTTGTTTGAGTTCTTGTTTTCTTTAATCTGAGTTCTTGTTTTCATTTTTTTCAGATCATATAATTCTATGTTTAACTTTCTGAGAGACTGTCAAACTATCTTCCACTAACTGTACCATTTTACATTCTCACCAATAATGGATGAGGGTTCTGATTTTTCTTCATCTTCACCAACATTTGTTAGTTTCCATTTGTTTTTGATTATAGCCATCCTAGTGGGTGTAAAGTGGTATCTCTTTTTTGTTTGTTTGTTTTGTTTGAGACAGGGTCTTGCTCTGTCACTCAGGTTGGAGTGCAGTGGTTCAGTCATGGCTCACTCTATACTCAACCTCCTGGGATCAAGGGATCCTCCTGCTTCAGTTCCCCTGAGTAGCTCAGACTACAGGTGCGTGCCACTATGCCTGGCTAATTTTTGTGTTTTTGTAGAGATGGGGTTTTACCATGTTGCCTAGGCTGGTCTTGAACTCCTGGGCTCAAGTGATCCACCCGCCTTGGCCTCCCGAAGTGCTGGGATTACAGGCATGAGCCACCACACTAGGCCTCATTGTGGTTTTGATTTACATTCTCCTAATGAATAATGATGCACTTTTCAAGTGCATATAGGTCATTTATATATCTTTGGAGAAATGTCTATTCAGGTCTTTGCTAATTTTTGAATTAGTTTTTTGTTAGTGGTGGTGATGAATTGTAAGAGTTCTTTATGTATTCTAGATGTTAATTTCTTATCAGATATATGAATAGCAGCTATTACCTTCCATTCTGTCATTCACTGTCTTGGTAGTGCCTTTTCAGGCACAAAAGTGTTTTTTTTTTTTTTTGAGATGAAGTCTTGCTTTGTTGCCTAGGCTGGAGTGCAGTGGCACGATCTTAGCTCACTGCAGCCTCCGGCTCCCGGGCTCAAGCAATTTTCCTGCTTCAGCCTCCTGGGTAACTGGGATTACAGGCGCCCACCACCAGGCCCCACTAATTTTTTGTATTTTTAGTAGAGACAGGGTTTCACCTTGTTGGCCAGGCTGGTCTCGAACTCCTGACCTCAGGTGATCCGCCCACCTTGGCCTCCCAGAGTTCCGGGATTACAGGTGTGAGCCACCGTGCCCAGCCAAGTTTTTAATTTTGATGATGTCCACTTTTTGTAGTTTTTCTTTTGTTGCCTGTGCTTTTGGTCATATTCAATAGATAATTGCCAAATCCAGTGTCATAAAGCCTCTATGTTTTCTTCTGAGAGTTTTATAGTTCTTATGTTTAGGTTTTTGATCCATTTTGAATTAATTTTTGTATTAATTTTTGGTAAGGGTCCAACTTTATTCTTTTGCATGTGGCTGTCCAGTTTTCCCAGGACTATACCATGGGTGACAAAATTGTGCTTTCCCTGTTGAATGATCTTGGTACCCTTGTTGAAAATCAATTGATCATATATGCGAGGGTTTATTTCTTGACCCTGTGTTCTATTCCATTGATTTATATGTCTGTTTCTATTAGACGTTATCTTTATGTATCTTTACCCCACTGTTCTCATTGCTGTAGCTGTGTACAGTAGTAAGTTTTGAAATCAGGAAGTGTGAGTCCTTCAATTTTGTCTTTTTTGAGATTGTTTTGCTTCAGTGTCTTGAGATTATTCCATATTAATTTTAGGATGGACTTTTCTATTTCTTCAAAAAGATGCTGTTAGGATTTTGACAGAGATTGCCTTGAATATGTAGATTGATTTGGGTAATATTGTCATCTTAACAACATTAAGTCTTCTAAGCCATGAAGATGGGATGTCTTTCCATTTATTTATGTCTTTAATTCCTTTCAACTATGTTTTGTGGTTTTCAGTGTACTGTTTTTTTCCTTCCTTGGTTAAATTTATTCCTAAGTATTTTATTCTTGTTGATGCTATTGTAAATGGAATTATTTTGTTTTATTTTTGGATTGTTCATTACTAGTATATCAAAGTGCAATTGATTTTTGCGTGTTGATTTTGTATCCTGCAATTTGCTGAATTTATTTATTAGTGCTAACAGATTTTGGTGTGGAATCTTTAGGTGTTTCTATGTACAAGATCATGTCATTTGTGAAAAGAGATCATTTTTCTTCTTCCTTTTCATTTTTAACGGCTTTTGTTTCTTTTTCTTGCCTAATCGCTCTGGCTAGAACTTCTCATACTATGTTGAATAGAAGTGGTAAAAGTAGGCATCCTTGTCTTGTTTCTTGGGCTTAGAGGAAAAGCTTTTAGTCTTTGACCATTGAGTATGATGTTAGCTGGGGGCTTTTTTATATGCTGCTTCTATCATGTTGAGGAAGTTTCCTTCTATTCTCAATTTGTTGAGTGTTTTTTTTTTTAAATCATGAAAGAGTGTTGAATTTTGTCAAATGCTTTCTTCTGCGTCAACTGAGATGATCATGGTTTGCTTTTTTCTCATTATTTTGTTAATGTTACGATCAATTTTCATATGTTGAACCTCCTTTCATTCCAGAAATAAATCCCATTTGATTATGATGTCTATTTAGATTTTGAAGACTGTTTTTGATTTTTAAACTTTATAAGAGCTCTCTATAGAATGTGTGTGTGTGTGTGTGTGTGTGCGTGTGTTTATAAAGTAACAACTTTAAACATTTGGTACATTTGATAAAAATATTTCCCTCATTCTCTTGCTCTTTTAGTTTGGTACTTTTGTATATTACAGAAAGTTTTAATTTATATTTTTTAACCTGACCTTTTCCCTTACTGCTTTTGTTACTATATAGCTGAAAATGGTATTCTTGTATATAGGATAATTTTTCTTTCTTTCTTTTTTTTTTTAGCTTTTTTTCTACTGTGTTCTAAAATATTTATCTCTTTAGAATATGGAGTTTACTTTGGTGCATGTGTACAGTGAGGATTTCCTTTAAGGTTTGGTATTTCCCATCTCGTGTAGTATAGTGAGTGGTTAGTGTTCAGATCCTGGCTGCACCACTTGCTAGCCTCGGGACCTTTGGCACTTAACTCTTTGGGCTTAATTTCCTCATCTGTAAAGTGGAGATAAGAGTATATCTGTTTCATAAGGCTGTTTTGAAAACAAATGAGAGAAAAACTTGGCAGGGGGCCTGGCATGCCATCAGGGCTCACTGAGAGCTAACTGATGTTGTTACCATTGTTACTCCAACCTTAAGATCATCCTGCTTATTTACAAAAGGTTTCTCTGTATTTAGAGTTATGGTTTATTTCTGAATTTCATATTCTGTTTCATCAATTCTTTTACTGGTGCTGTATGGTGTTATTGTTGCTTATTCTTCTTTCTCATGCTATTTAAAGTTTCTCCAAATTTTAGAATCATTTCGTCAAGTTTCAAAAACAAAGTAATCTGTTCGAGTGTGTGTGTGTGTGTGTGCGTGCGTGCGTGCGTGCGTGCGTGCGTGCGTGCGTGTGTGTGTGTGTGTGTGTGTGTGTGTGTGTCAGGGTCTCACTGTGTTGCCCAGGCCGGAGTGTAGTGGCATGATATTGGCTCACTGTAGCCTTGACCTCCCAGGCTCAAATGGTCCTTCCACCTCAGCCCCCCGAGTAGTTTGGACTACGGGTGCATGCCACCACGCCTGGCTAACTTTTGTATTTTTTTGTCGAGATGGATTTTGTCATGTTGCCCAGGCTGGCCTTGAACTTCTGGGCTGAAGTGATTTGCCCGTCTCCTTCCCAAAGTGCTGAGATTATAGGCATAAACCACTGCGCCTGCCCAATCTGTGTGAATTTTAATGTTAAATATATGCATTAATTTGGGGCAGGTAACCACGTTTGCTGAATGCCTGCCTGTCACTGATAAAATCAATAACTTTCCACAAAATATCAACTAAAAATGCTATAGTAGGAAAGCCTGAATTGACTGATAACTGAGGAAGAAATGGAAAGCTATTAAAGAACTGCCTGTTCCCTCAAAGGGTAGCAGGATTGGATGGATTTTTTCATACATTCTTCCAAGGATCAGATAATCCCCATGTTGTATGAACTGGTTAAAAACATAGAAAAATCACTCTCAGAGGCAAAATGATTCAGTTTCCTAAATCCATTGCCGTCTCCCCCCAACTCCCTTATGTTCAGTGATTATGTCTTATTCAACATCGAATCTCTGTGCCTGGTTTGTAGGAGGTGCACAATGTGTTGATTAATCTGAGAGGAACATGGCACAACCAAAGACAGCTTGCAGAGCAGCCAGCCCCAGCCTCTGATGTTATAAATGTGGATGTGCTGGTGGTGGGCCAGTTCTGTTGTGGGCTTGGGTCAGACCTCACTTGAGGACTGTGATTACTCTTGGGCTTTAAGCTTTGAGAGAGGAGAGGAGAAATTAGAAAAGGAAATGGCAGGCCTCGTATACAGGATTTATGAGCAGGTTGTCTGAAAATAGGATGAGCTGCCTCACATAATAGTATTTTTCCTATCATTGCACAAGCTTAAGCAGAGTCTTGGGTAATACTGTAGAGGGGCAGTCACATGCCTCATAGTGGATTGGGCTGGATTCACTTACTTTCTTTTCTTTGTCTCTTGCTGCTTTCTTCTGACTTTTGAGCTTATAAAAATGTATGTTAGAAGCAGTGTTGACAGTGTTTGGCAGCTTTATGGGCATGTGAAGAGTGGATAAGGAGGAGGAGATGAAAATAACAGAGGTTTTGAAACAGGGTGTTTGGGGATGGCACTCTTGGCGATTGGAAAAATAAAATGGAAAGCCATTCTGGAGGTGGGTGGATAAGTTTCGTTTTGGTTGGGTCATATAGTATTTGAACATAAGAATCCCAAGAAAACTTTTATTAAAAGCTATATTTATTGAATGTTACCATTTTCAGGTACTGTGCAATGTGAATCATTTAAGTTTTTGGTGACCCATGTAGAAAGGAACTGATCTAGTCTAAACATGGAACTATCTCTTAAATCAAGATACAGCTGTAATCATATAGATGCTTTTCCTGAGTTAGTTGTTTTACATCTTCCTTTGTGTGACTTAAAGTTTTTAGTTTGACTCTGCTACTTTTGTTTTATTTGTGCATGGCTTGATGGATTTTTCCTGTCCCCATCTATACACTTGTCACAATGAGGGGCTGCTAAATAGGGCAGTGTTCTCTGTTTGTGTAGTCCCCACAGCTGTTTCCTATAGTAAAGACTCTGGAAAACAATGACCTCATAGTTTCCACAAAAAAAAAAAAAAAAAAAACCTTTTATATTTAGTAGGGGAAAAGAAATCATTCAGAATTCAGTAATTTAAAGTTATGTCCTCTGTTGCTTCTTCCTTCAAAAATATTATTGTTTGCTCTGCTAATTAATTGTTCATTGGCTGTTCCTCAAATGACCTTTTATGTTTAACAAACAACATTTTTGCAGTGGAGCACGTCGGGATATCTTGTCTTTCATTTGATTGTCATCTTTCTCTATTTAGAAATCATTGTTTTAAGCCATGGACTGTGGCATTTCCTAGCGCAATTGGCCAGTCACTGAACATCTGTTGCTTCTTCCCTCCAGCTGTTGGGTTCGGATGGTAGCAAACAGTGTGTCCACAAATAAACAGTTCACGCTTTAGAAGATTTCATAGGACTGGTCAGCAAATGCCTTTGTTGGTATCTGCTTCTACTGGAAGGAACTCTTCTTTGTAAACGCATTACTAGCTCAGTACATGTTTTGGCTTTAATTTTTGGTATTCTTTTGATCTTGAAGAGCAAGGCAGAGAGCCATCTGATTGTCAGAAGATTTAAGAAACAATAATAATCACAGTGATGGAAATGCCGCTTATTTGTGTAGGGCCATATCATTTACAAAGTGATTTCATGTACACAAGCCCAGAGAGAAAAGCAAGCTGATGATGGCAGGTTCCATGTGCCTTTTATGGTTCATTAGAGTTCTTCAGCATCAAATGCCCTCCCATTCGTTGCTACGCTCATTTTACTGCTTGCTCATTTCAGTCCTTTAGTACTCTAGTGACACAACAGGTTTCTGTGTTTGATCCTGTCCCCAACAACATTTTTGCCAATGAGTTGGATGAGGACCTCACCTAGGTATATTAATTGAATTTGTAAATGTCTTCTACAAAAATTTGACTGGGTATGGTGGCTTATGACAGTAATCCCAGCACTTTGGGAGGCTGAGGGTGGAGGATTGCTTGAGCCCAGGAGTTCAAGACCAGCCAGGGCAGCATAACAAGATCCTGTGTCTACAAAAGTAAAATAAAATACAACTTTAAATTGTTATTATTTTTAGACAGTCTTGCTCTGTCGCCCAGCCTGGAGTGCAGAGGCACGATCATAGCTCACTGCAGCCTTGAATTGCAGGGCTTGAGATCCCTTGCCTCAGCCTCCTGAGTAGCTAGAACTGCAGGTGCACAACACTACCATGCCTGGATAATTTTTGTGTTTTTTTGTGAGGTGGGGTATGTTGCCCAGACTGGTCTCAAATTCCTGACCTTGAGTGATCCTCCCACCTTGGCCTTCTAAAGTGCTGGGATTACAAGCGTGAGCCACAGCGCCCAGCTGAATTTGTAAATGTCTTGACGGGTATAGCGTATACTCCAAATTAGAGAATGCAAGTCCATTAAGATCTTTAATTAAAATTAACGGCTAAAATGGAATAGAATCCTGCATCTTGCATTTGGATCCAAAAATGAACTAACTACCCCATACCACCTATGTGAAAGGACCTGGGTGTGTTACTAGCACATGACTTACGCTGATGTATCTATCAAAAGTGTTTAAGGTTTTTATGCTACCTTCAAAGAAGTATCTTGATCTGGGGTGGTGGGTGATAGTGCTGTTCCTGTCAGACCACACCTAGGATTTTATGTTTACATGTCATTCTGGAAACCTAGGATATCATGTAATTTCTGGGCTGACAAACTGTAGCGTGTCTAGAGTTGGTGGTGGAAGACTCCCTAGGGGAATCTTTCAGCAGGGAGAGGGGATTACTTTGAGAGAAGGCATTTGTCTTTGCACATAATTCCAACTCCTGTAGTTCTGGCCCTCATTATGTCTCAGTCACACAATTGCAGTAGTCTTCTAGCCCCTCCACTATTGCTAAACTCTGTCCTTTCTAATTGGTAGTTTTTATTTTTTAAAATTTTATTTATTATATTAAAAAATATTAGAGATTGGGGTGTCACTTTGTTGACCAGGCTGGACTTGAACTCCTGGCCTCAAGTGATACTCCCATCTTGGCCTCCCAAAATGCTGGGATTATGGGCGTGAGCCACCACACCTGGCCTAATTGATAGTTTTGGTTGCTGCCAGATGAGTCTTATTAAAGTTTACTTGAAATTACATATTTTTCTTTTCAACAGTTGCCATTGCTTTTTTATACAGAAAGTACCATGTAAATTTCTTAGCTTGGTATTTAAGCTTTCTCATGATGAAACCTTGTCTTCCCCCCTGTCCCGGAAAGGCAGAGGAACACAGGGAAAGAGCTGTAGCATCAGAGACTTTGGTTCAGATTCTGAGACCTGAGGCAAGTGATGCATTCTTCATAGGATTGATAACAAGGAATAGGTGAGAAATGTATGTAAAGTGCCTAATATGGTGCCTGGTATAGAGAACTCTGTTAGCATTATTATTTCACAGTCCCCTGACTACTTTGCTGGCTATTGTTTGTTCCCTATACCCTCCCACCTGTAGTGCTTTTTCTGTTTTCTCCTTCCTGGGTCCAGAGTACACCCCCACTTTACTAGTTTTGGAAATTGCTCTTACATTAAAGTTCCCCTAGCCTCTGTAGTTGGACATTATGGCTTCCTCATTTGAAAGCAGGTAACATTTTACATGGAACCATGTTAAAGTACTTGTACACTTCTTTCTTAGTTATGTTTAAATAATAGTAATAATAGCCAAATGTTCAGAAAACCTTTCTTTGTGAACATTTCAACTATATATAACTAAGAGGGGAGATCAGTACGATGAACCTGCATTTCCCTGTCACCCAGCTTCAACAACTACCAATTTGTGGACAATTTTATTTCATCTATATAACCTTTGCCTTTACTCTCCCCAAACTTTTGAAGCAGCTTCCAAATGTATTTCATCCATAAATGTTTAAGTATATATCTCTAAAAGATAAGGATGCTTTAGAAAAATCATAATGCCATTATCTGCCTAAGGAAAACGAATATTCCTTAATTAGTGTTCATATTTCTCTGATATTGTTTCTGTCTGTCACACACATATATACGTACACATATATGTGTACAACTGTGCATATATATTTCCTACACTTTATATAAGGATCCAAATAAGTTTCCAGAATTTCAATGGATTGATACATCTGTTGTCGCTCACATCCTCTCTCTCTCATTTATTTCATTTTTCCTCTGGCAGTTTATTTGTTGAATGCGTGTTTGTCTAGTAGAGCAGAGCTCTTCAAATTATTTGTGGTTTAGGACTAATTTTTAAAATTTCCAATCTATTGTGGGCTGTTTGTAAAATACAATACAAATGAATTAATAGAAAAGTGACATAAAAAAGGCGTATGTAAGACCAGCCCCATTAAAAAAATTGTTAAATTCAGAAGACATAAAGTTATGGTTTAATTTGTAAATACTTCTAAATGCTTACTCTCAATTTCTATAATCTCATCATGGACTGGCAACAGAAACTTCATAGTCTTGATTTTTTGTATTATATTCCAGTAGCTTCAATTAAGATGTTCCTCTGTCCATGTATTTCCTGTAAAATGGTAGTTAGAGCTAGAGGTTTAGAGACTCGTTTGAGGTTTTTTTCTCCTTCTCTTTTTGGCAAAACTTTCTGTGCATGGTGTTATAAACTTCCATCAGAAAGCCTGCACTGTTTGGTTCTATCTCTTGTGGTGCCAAGAATCACTGGTAATTGTTCCTTGACCCGTTAATTTATTAAGGGTTGAAAGTGGTGAAATTATAATTCTAACATTCCTTTTTTACTTGTTAGCTGGAACACTTCTACAGAGACTCTTGTCCAGTTATTTGGTTTCCCTGAAGTAAATTTTGCAGAAGAAAGACTAGATAAAAGCTTGATTTTTCCCCCTCCTTTATTTTCCAGTTTTCAAAATTATTACTTGATTTCCAGTTGTGTTTAGTGAATTTTTGTAACCTTATGAGCTCATGGGTTTAAGCATATTTGATGTAGTCAGTCATAGTTTTTAACCTTATTGATGCTCAAAATTGTCCCATTTTTGTCCAGTGGGACAAGTCGACTCTCAAGTCGTTTTGACACTGTACTAGTAGCCTGGCATGTCAAACGAGAATGCAAGGATGTTAAGATGTTCCAGGCTCATCATTTCTTGCACCAGATCTGGAATTAGTCATTTCCAGATACTGGAATCAGGTTCCTTTGGTACGGTGGTACTGAGAGACCACAGTTGAGGCATGAGGGATGTACATGGTTTCTAAGAAAGGGGTGATTTCTTTTAAAGCTAAATCATGAATTCACATTGATTATTCCAATACAGGGTTTTGGGGTTTTATTGACCCTCATTGGTCTTATATCTGTGGCTCGTTCCTCCCATGCTGAAAATCCTATTTGTAGCACCAGCGTAAATTCTCATTTGCCTTATCCCACAGTATGCTCCTAAGTCTCAGAATAATAATTCCAGTACTACCACCAACAATGTTAGTATTTGAAAATGGCTTAAGACTTATTTGGTAGTTTTTTTGTCCGTAGCATATATTCTACTAGGACCGTGTGGTACAAATTACTTTGTTTTAAAGTTACTTGGAATAGTTCTCTACGTGGTTTTGTCATCGCTGGATATATAGTTAATATTAGTTGTTTCAGCCAGGCACGTTGGCTCACGCCTGTAATCCTAGCACGTTGGGAGGCTGAGGCGGGTGGATCATGAGGTCAGGAGTTCAAGACCAGCCTGGCCAAGATGGTGAAACCCCGTCTCTACTAAAAAAAAAAAAAAAAACCTACAAAAATTAGCCAGGCGCAGTGGTAGGTAGGTGCCTGTAATCCCAGCTACTTGGGAGGCTGAGGCAGGAGAATCACTTCAACCCAGGCGGCAGAGGTTGCAGTGAGCTGAGATCGTGCCACTACACTCCAGCCTGGGTGACAGGGTGAGACTCCATCTCAAAAAAAAATCAGTTGTTTCTTTTTTAATCTTTTTTAAAATGAGGTTTTCTTTTTTTTCTTTGAGATAGAATATTGCTCTGTCGCCCAGGCTGGAGTTCAGTGATGCGATCATAGCTCACTGCAGCCTACCTCTCAGGCTCAAGTGATCCTCAGTCCCTGGAGTAGCTGGGACCACAGGTGCTCACCACCATGCCCAGCTAGTTTTTTATTTTTTATAGAGATACTGTTTCACTATGTTGCCCAGGCTGGTCTCGAACTCCTGGGCTCAAGCAGTCCTCCTTCCTTGGCCTCCCAAGGTGCTGGGATTACAGGAGTGAGCCACCACACTGGCCCATTTGTTTCTTTTTTTTGCTTTTGATTTTGATAGATTGGTTCCTATCCTAAATTTGATTTTGTCACATCATAATTATATTAAAAAATACAATATATGGCTGAAGTCAAATCTGCAAAACAAGATCTATTCAGAAATCTAGCTCTGTCTCTGATCCTTCCACTCGATTGCCTTTCTCCCTAAATTTTATGATTTATTCTTTCATTGTTTAAATATAAGGCAGTATGTGTAGGTATATATTAATATTTGTGTGTATTCATATATGGGTGTGTATTCATGTTCTCTCTTGTTTAGATAAATGGTAGCACACTATGGATAATTTTCTCCTCTTGCTTTTTTTCGTATCGGTAACATATGAGTGCTTATCACATGCCCTGCACAGTGGATTATTTTATTTGCTCCTTATAATGTTGTAAGGTAGATGCATGTGTTACAATTTCTGTTTTATAGTTGGAGACAGAGGTATTTCTGTGTAGACCTTTACTTCTCTGAGTCCCTTTTTTATTTGTTTTCTTTTCTTTTTTTTTTTTTTTTTTGAGACAGTCTCACTCTATTGCCCAGGCTGGAGTGCAGTGGTGTGATCTTGGTTCACTGCAAGCCCCACCTCCTGTGTTCACACCATTCTCCTGCCTCAGCTTCCCAAGTAGCTGGGACTACAGGCGCCCGCCACCATGCCTGGCTAATTTTTTTTTTTTTTTTTTAAGTAGAGACGAGGTTTCACCATGTTAGCCAGGATGGTCTCCATCTCCTGACTGTGATCCACCTCCTGACCGTGATCCACCTGCCTCAGCCTCCCAAAGTGCTGGGATTACAGGTGTGAGCCACTATGCCCAGCCTTTTTTTTTTTTTTTTTTTTTTTTTAAAGAGACAGGGTCGCTCTGTATCCAGGTTAGAGTTCAATGGTGCAATCATAGCTTACTGCAGCCTCAAACTTGGGCTCAAGCAATCCTCCCACCTCAGCCTCTGCAGTAGCTGGGACGACAGGTGCCTGCCACCACTCTCAGCTAATTAAAACTTTTTTTTTTTCTTGTTGAGACAATTCTTGGTATATTGCCTAGGCTGGTCTTGAATTCCTGGCCTCAGGTGATCCTCTCGTCTCAGCCTCCCAAAGTGCTGAGATTATAGGCATGAGGCACCAAGTATGGCTGCTATGATTCCCTTTAACCCCCATAGTAACTAGTCGTGACCCTTGTGTGCATATTCATGAGCAAATGAATGAGCAGGGAATTAACTTCTCTATTTACTTTACTTTGAGCAATGATGGGAGCAGAGAAAGGCTGTTTCCAAACTCTAGAGAAGGAAATTAAACGCTTTCTTTATTTGAAGGTTATGGCTCTCTGTAGCTGGAGAAGAATAATAGTAAGAACTTATTCCCTGACCAGAGTTGCTCCCAGTAATTACACAGATACATTAAGTTGGAAAGTTCTTTAATCTTCTAAAAATAAGAGTTCCTTTTTAACAGTACAGTGACAACTTGGTAAATCTTCCTCATTTCAGAGTCTTCGTGTCATGGAAGTTATAATAAACTAGGGTAGCTAAGGAAAAGGACAAACTCCTTTAAAAGCAACAGCTAGTGGAAAATATCTACTAGTTAATGATTTCACAATTTTAATAGTGACAGGAAGAAAGGAGAGTAGCTTAATTTCCCTTCAGATGGGAAAGAAAGGAGTATTGGCTGCTTTTTATTTTATATCCAGCTGGAGGAAGGGGTTAGTTACCCTTCAGGTTCTATTGTGATGTCAGGCAGCTGGTTAAGCTGTTGGAGCTGCCCCCACCCCTTCCCAGATTCTGTCAAGCGTCAGAGGGTAGAGCTGGGGGAGGTGGAGGGCATCCAGGGTCAGAGGCTACTCTTTCCCTTTTGAAAATCTGTGAGCCTTTGAGTTTTGAACTTAGTGAGACTCCTAGTGCAGCTGAGATCTTGGGCAGGTCACTGAGCCTCAGTTTCCATATTTTCCTTTTCATTGCCACATAGTAATACCATCCTCACAGATCGTGGTGTTTAACAACCATTGACTCCTTTACACCTGAGTGGTGAAAACATTTTAGCAAGAACAACCAACCAACACACCAACCAACTCAGCCTGTGACAGCAGGTCTGGGACATAAGAAAGGGATGCTGGTAGGACAGAGGCGTAGAAAGGATCTTGCAAAATATCACCATAGTTAAGTGCTGACGAGAAGTACCCTCCACCTCTACACTTTCACTGGGTCTAGCTTTGCAAGTCTGATTGTTTTATAGCTTACCTTTGATGCGTAGATGCTCTAGGGTTTTTTTAATTTTTTTATTTTTGTGAGACAGAGTCTTGCTCTGTCACCCAGGCTGGAGTGCAGTGGCATGATCTCGGCTTATTGCAACCTCCACCTCCCGGGTTCAAGCAATTCTCCTGCCTCAGCCTCCCAAGTAGCTGGGATTACAGGCACCCACCACCACACCTGGCTAATTTTTGTATTTTTAGCAGAGACGGGGTTTCACCATGTTGGCTAGGCTGGTCTTGAACTCCTGACCTCCGGTGATCCACCCGCCTCAGCCTCATGCTAGGATTACAGGCATGAGGCACCATGCCCGGCCATGATGCTCTAAATTATGACCACTTGAATTTCAGACTGTTTTTGAAGAGGTGGTATTTATTTATATCTCCAGTGTTCTAGTGCTGGATGACTCACTGAGGAGTATGTCCCGGAGAGGGCACTCACTTCTCAGTATGATACATTCTGTGCCATTGTATCATCGTTGAATAACACAGTGATAATCCATGTGCCTGGCATTTTGGGGAATGAGTCTTTTACATAAGTGACTTCTGAGGTAACTACTTATTTGAACATCAGATCCTTACAATTTTAACCTTTTCTTTTGATTAGATGGCTTGATCATATTATTTTGTACTCATTGCCAGGGTATTTGTTCCTTGGTGACTTAGGGTTGTTATGAACATCATTGATTGATCTCCTTTTAGGTAATATGGAGGTTTCTTTTGGGGCTAGTGGGACTACATAGGCCCTATTGAGTGGTTCTGGATTGCTATATTGTTCGAATTCTTATTTCTCCTATGATATTTCCTTTCATTGCTCCCTACCATCTTCATGCTAGTTTTCTCTTGCTTTATCCTGTTGCTGGGATCCTGTACCTCCTACTTCCTCCTGTACTTTCCTTCTTTTTTTTTGAGACAGAATCTCACTCTGTCTCCCAGGCTGGAGTGCAGTGGTGTGATCATGGCTCACTGTAGCCTTTATCTCCCAGGCTCAAGCAATTTTCTCACCTCAGCTCCCCGGTAGCTGGGACCACAGGTGTGCGCCACCATGCCTGGCTAATTTTTAAATTTTTGGTAGAAACCAGGTCTCTCTTTGTTGCCTGGGCTGGTCTCAAACTCTTGGCCACAAGTGATCTTTCTGCCTTGGCCTCCCAAAGTGTTGGGATTATAGGCATGAGACACCATGCCCGACTATTTTGCAGTTTCTAATCTGCTTTTTAGTTAAGTAACTAGATAAATAGAATCGGCTCTAAATAAGATTAACTAAACTGAGTTAGAGTCTGAGCGTCTGACTAAATTAAGAAACTTTAGTGTTTTTCCATTTTAATGTCAACTTTTTAATTTTTTATTTTATTTATTTATTTATTTATTTATTTATTTGAGATGCAGCCTTGTTTTGTTGTCTAGGCTGGTGTGCAGTGGCATGATCTCGGCTCACTGCAACCTCCCTCTCCCAGGTTCAAGTGATTCTCCTGCTTCAGCCTCATGAGTAGCTGGAATTACAGGCGTGCACCACCACGCCTGGCTAATTTTTGTATTTTTAGTAGAGACAGGGTTTCACCCTGTTGGCCAGGCTGGTCTCGAACTCCTGACCTCAGGTGATCCATCCACCTTGGCCTCCCAGAGTCCGAGGATTACAGGCGTGAGCTGCCGCGCCCAGCCTATTGTCAACTTTTTGAACAAAGTATGGCATACATACAGAAAAATATATATGTCGTTAGCGTACAGCTTGATGTGTTATCCTAAAGTGATAATTTGTAACCCAGATCAAGAAATAGGACATCTCTAACACTCCAGAAGGTACCCTTTCTGGAATGTTAGACTGTCTTCTAACACCATCCGTTAGACCGTCTTCTAACACAATTGATTAAACATAGACTGTCTTCTAACACCATCGATTAGTTTTGTCTGTTGTTGGACTTTATTATGAGTGAAATAAGTATATATTGTTTTAAAAACAGCTTTATTGAGATACAGTTAACCTACGATTTAATTCATCCATTTAGTGTACAGTTCGATTATATTCTTGGAGTTGTGCAAACATTATCACAATCAATTTTAGAACATTTTTAATTACCCCCCAAAAAACCCCATACTCATTAGCAGTCACTCCCTATTTCCCTGGAATATTCCAGCCCTACATGAACGCTAAGCTACATTGTGTCTCTATCTAGTCTGGACATTTCAGATAAAAGGAATCATATATGTGGCCTTTTGCATCTGGCTTCTTTCACTTAGCATGATATTTTCAAGATTAATCATCTTGTAGTATATATCATACTACATTCCTTTTTATAGCTGCAAAATATTCTATGAATATTTCACATTTTGTTTATTCATCTGCTGATGGACATTTGAGTTGTTTTTACTTTGGCTATTATAAATAATGCTGCTGTGAACATTCATGTACAGATTTTTATGTGGAGATGTGTTTTTGTTCCTCGGGTATATTTTAGAGATGGAATTGCTGGGTCATATGGTAACTGTGTTTAATTGTTTGAGGAGCTGTCAGGCACTTTTCCAATGTTGCTATACCATTTTATTCCCATGAGCACTGTGTGAGGGTTCCAGTTTTTCCATATCCTCATCAACACTTGTTAATGTCTGTCTTTTTCATTACAGCCATTTGAGTAGCCGTGAAGTGGTATCTCATTTGGTTTTGGTTTGCAATAAGTATATATTCTTTTGTGTCTGGGTTCTTTTGCTAAAATTTGATATTAGATAACATCTATTTCTGTAAGAGTAGTGTCTAAAGTTTTGTAGGAAACATGGAAAATATATGCAAGTTGAAATAATAAAATTGACTTACTTGCCTTCCCCTCCCCTATGTGTGTATAACGTAATTGATATCAAACCATATATCCAGATTTTCATCATGTGATCTTTATTTTGTATTGTCTTATGAGTAATTTTCATCATAAAAACTTTTCAGATCATTATATGAAGGTACTATAACCTATTTTTGGGCATGTAGATGGCTTCTGGTTGTAATGAATGTATTTTGTACATTAATCTTTCACTTTTGATTATTTCTTGAGGCTATATAAAACGAAATTCCTTTCAGTAGTTACCTATTTCAAAGGCTCTTAAATCATATTATTACCTTATTTACAGAAGGATTTTACCACTAGCATTGTTAAGAATGTGTGGTACCCCACTGTTGTAATTAAAAAAGAAATCTTTAAGTTGCTAAGTAGAAAATAGCATTTCATTGTTTTAATTTGCATTTCTTTGGTTAGTAGGGAGAACAGCTTGATCTATTCTTTGAAGTTACTATGTGATAGTAACATTTTGATACTAGGGAATTGCCCTATTTTGATTTCACACTCTTCTCTTTGTTTACTGTCTGTATATTCACACACTCATCCATTTAGCATCCACATAAGACAGGCAGATGACCAAGGCCTGAACTGACTAGAACTGGTAAAGATTGGGCCGGGCCCGGGCAGGCCTAGGCTGGGAAGGTTCTAAATTGTACTTTGCTAGGAGAAGACTGGAGCCAGGATGAGCTGGAGGTGTCTGTGCTGGTTTTTAGGAGCTCTGATTCTTGTGTCCAGGATTGAAAGAATGAGCGGAGGCTGTGATTGATTGGAGGCCTAAGAGTCAGCCTGGCTTGCCTGTCAAGTATCCATACGGTTGGCTGTGTAGAGTGCCACAGCAGGTCTGTGACTTGCAAGCGTCTCAGGCAGTTACAATTTACTGGGAGTACTCTGGGTTTATGGCGATGTCAATGCATAATTTATAGTGAAACTTGCTGGATCTGCTTATGAATAGTCTCCCTTAGTTACTACTAAGTGATGTTGCAGTTATAAAAATGCAATAGCAGAATAATGAGTCAACGCAAGGTTATTTCCAGAATATTTCGGATCCCCTTATAAAATCGGCTTCAGTCAAAAACATTTTAGGTCTGTTGTAATAAAATGTCAATATATTCAAAATCAAGAGGATTTTGCCTCTTGTGTGTGTATATATAATCTGTGTGTGTTTATAGAAGAAATATATGCATCTTTGGCTTAGGGGTAGTTCAAGGCCTTATCTCATTTTTCCTCTAGTCCTTGCCTTTCCCATCTTATTCTGCCTCCTGGGATGTATAGGTCACTTTACTTCCACTTCGGAGAGGAGCACCACTCAGTGAAGAACATTGATTGGCTCTTGTGCTGTGGGCAGGGTCATTGTGCTGAGTTCGTAAGTCTGTATGTTCCTCCTCTACCTTCTTTTACTTGCTCAGAAAGCTGCCACTGCCATTCTTTTTTTCTCTTCCTAGGGTTAAGCATTCATCTCCCACCACCTGGCAAGCCAGGATGGCCTGAAAAGGCCACTGGATGTAGCTGTAGGGATACATTCTTTTTCTCTCTCTAATTTTCCTTTGATGCTGGCTGCTATCTCTTTCCCCAGTGGTTAAGATCCAGAGGTTGGTTTGGGCTTTGGGTTTAGAGTTAGTATAAATGGAAAACTTTGGTTTAAAGCTCCATAGGTCTGTCTCTTGTGTTTAAACAGCCTGAGATATCATTGACACATAAAAATTGTGTATACTTAAAGTGTACAACTTGATACTTTTTAAACCCTCAACCATTTGTAATGTTTCATGACAGGAATATATAATAATTTATTAGATATTTAGGTGGCTTTTCAGTTTTAACTTTAATTCTTTCAGATTATCATTCTTCCTGTATGATGACCAACTTGCATTGGGACTGGACATTTGCTTTTTTGTGTTGATTGTAAGTCAAAATTTCCCCCCTTCCTCCTTAAAAAAAGGGTTTGTTTTACTATAGTTTTGAATGGTAGATTGTGTTGGAAAAATGAGAAAGAGTCCAAAAAGAAGATATTTTTGAGTTACTTGAGTTAGTTGATTGGGTAGTTAAATACATTTTGGTGACCTGAGCTGACTCTAAACTTGGAGTCAGCAAGTCTTGGCCACTTAAGTTGTGCGGGGAAGGATGAACTATTGGTGGAATTAATCTCCACCAGAAGAGCAGCTTGAGCATTTAAGGTGAAGAACACCCCCTTTACATTACTGATGAGAGACAGATGGAGTTCCCTGAAGCCAGATCTTTGTCTCTGGTGTGTTTGCTTTCTCTAGCATCCTGGGACACTTGGGCAGGACATAGTTCTTCACATGCTGCAAGATGAGAGACGGATGGAGTTCCCTGAAGCCAGATCTTTGTCTCTGGTGTGTTTGCTTTCTCTAGCATCCTGGGACACTTGGGCAGGACATAGTTCTTTACATGCTGCAAGATGAGAGACGGATGGAGTTCCCTGAAGCCAGATCTTTGTCTCTGGTGTGTTTGCTTTCTCTAGCATCCTGGGACACTTGGGCAGGACATAGTTCTTTACATGCTGCAAGATGAGAGACGGATGGAGTTCCCTGAAGCCAGATCTTTGTCTCTGGTGTGTTTGCTTTCTCTAGCATCCTGGGACACTTGGGCAGGACATAGTTCTTTACATGCTGCAAGATGAGAGACGGATGGAGTCCCCTGAAGCCAGATCTTTGTCTCTGGTGTGTTTGCTTTCTCTAGCATCCTGGGACACTTGGGCAGGACATAGTTCTTTACATGCTGCAAGATGAGAGACGGATGGAGTCCCCTGAAGCCAGATCTTTGTCTCTGGTGTGTTTGCTTTCTCTAGCATCCTGGGACACTTGGGCAGGACATAGTTCTTTACATGCTGCAAGATGAGAGACGGATGGAGTTCCCTGAAGCCAGATCTTTGTCTCTGGTGTGTTTGCTTTCTCTAGCATCCTGGGACACTTGGGCAGGACATAGTTCTTTACATGCTGCAAGATGAGAGACGGATGGAGTTCCCTGAAGCCAGATCTTTGTCTCTGGTGTGTTTGCTTTCTCTAGCATCCTGGGACACTTGGGCAGGACATAGTTCTTCACATGCTGCAAGATGAGAGACGGATGGAGTTCCCTGAAGCCAGATCTTTGTCTCTGGTGTGTTTGCTTTCTCTAGCATCCTGGGACACTTGGGCAGGACATAGTTCTTTACATGCTGCAAGATGAGAGACGGATGGAGTTCCCTGAAGCCAGATCTTTGTCTCTGGTGTGTTTGCTTTCTCTAGCATCCTGGGACACTTGGGCAGGACATAGTTCTTTACATGCTGCAAGATGAGAGACGGATGGAGTTCCCTGAAGCCAGATCTTTGTCTCTGGTGTGTTTGCTTTCTCTAGCATCCTGGGACACTTGGGCAGGACATAGTTCTTCACGTGCTGCAACTTGATCATTCTACATTGTCTGCATTCCTCCTTATTTCTCAAATAACACGCCAATTAGATAAACGGCATTTTTGTTTCTGGGCCATATTTCAGTCATAGGAAGAAATACAAATTGCCACAAAACAAAAACTGCTTAACAAGGATTTATTTAAGAGCAGATAAATTCCCTGAAGCCTCAGGGTTGGTGCAGCTGTAGTTCATTTGTGCTTTATGTCTAACTGAGAATTGACATTTAGAATGAAGAACGTGAGCCCTGTAGGATGCTGAGTCCTATATGGGGACAAATCATTTTAACGTACTTTGTTGAAGAAGGATTATGGGCAAAAATATTTTAAGGCTTTTTTAATCAGCTGAGGTTGAAGAATAGTGGTAACTGGCCGGGCACGGTGGCTCATGCCTATAATCCCAGCACTGTGGGAGGCTGAGGCAGGCGGCTCACTTGAGGTCAGGAGTTTGAGACCAGCCTGGCCAACATGGTAAAACCCGTCTCTACAAAAAATACAAAAATTAGCTGGGCATGGTGATATGCGCCTGTAATCCCAGCTACTTGGAAGGCTGAGGCAGGAGAATCGCTTGAACTCGGGAGGCAGAGGTCGCAGTGAGCTGAGATTGTGCCACTGCACTCCAGCCTGGGGGACAAAGTGAGACTGTCTCAAAAAAAAAAAAAAAAAGAACAAAAGAAGAGTGATAACTTTGAAAAGTTACTTTGTTTCTCTGAGGCTAGGTTTTTTCATCCATAAATAAGAATACAGCATACGGAATTTCCTAAGGGTGAATTTATTTATTTTATTTTATTATTTTTTTGAGACAGAGCCTTGCAGTGTCGCCCAGGCTGGAGTGCAGTGATGCGATCTCAGTTGACTGCAACCTCCGCCTCCTGGGTTCAAGCGATCCTCCTACCTCAGCCTGTAGAGTAGCTGGGATTACAGGCATGAGCCACTGCACCCAGCCATTAAGGATGAATTTTATAGAAAATAACATCTATAAGCAATAAGCGTAATGCCTGATACAGTATAAGCGCTCAATAAGTATTAACTGTTATTGTTACCCTTTGCACCAAGCATTGTATTTGCTAGGTATTGGGGAAGTAATATTGAGTAAGACATTATTCCTGTTCACTGTCTAGTGATGCATGTGAGATGGTATGTCCTGGAGATATGAATAAAACGTAATGTAAGAAGTCATATAATGCGCTTATGACAAAGGAGCCTCCCATAAGTTTTGGTGCTTTTGGAAGTGAAACTCCGGAGCTTTTCCAATGTGGCTGTGTTTGTTCTCAGACTTGGCTTCACATTAGAAATAGTCATTAAAAATAAGTCACACTTGAAAAAAAAATTAGCAGTGGGCTGCTGCCAGGACATGGTTTTTATTTTTAACTTTCCCCAGGTAATTCTAATGTGCAGCCAGGATAGAGAACTAATGCTTTAGATATTTTCTCGTTTTCTTTCTCTTTGGCATTTTTAAGGATTGTGTAGTATCATAGGGTGATTCTTTTCTTTTTTTATTCTATTTTTCAAAACTAACATAATAGCATCTGTACAGAGTTTTAGACTTTACAAAATGCTTTTATGATCTCATTAAAGCCTTACAGTAATCCTTTTAGAAAAGCATTACTATCACCATTCCCATTTTGCAGAAAAGATGACTGAGGCTCAGAGAAGCACATGTTAAGTAAAAAATGGTAGAAAGTTTGGGCGCAGAGGCTGACACCTGTAATCCCAGCACTTTGAGAGACTGAAATGGGAGGATCACTTGAAGTCAGGAGTTCGAGACCAGCCTGGCCAACATGGTGAAACCCCATCTCTACTAAAAATACAAAAATTAGCGGGACATGATGGCGTGCACCTGTAGTCCCAGCTACTTGGAGGCTGAGGCAGGAGAATTGCTTGAACCCAGGAGGCGGAGGTTGCAGTGAGCTGAGATCGCACTACTGCGCTCCAGCCTGGGCAGAGAGAGACTCCATCTCAACAACAACAACAACAGAGAGAGACTCCATCTCAACAACAACAGCAACAACAACAACAACAAAAATAAGAAAAGGAAAAAAATCAAAAGTAGTAGAATGAGAACTTGAACTCTGGTATTCATAATCCAGTCTTTCTTTTTCTACTGCATTTCTAGCAGAAAGTTTTTACCATTGTGTAAATACTTACTTGGAGGTCTTCTCTTGCTACTTGTATAATCAGTTGGGACAACTTTTGCTCCTTGTTTGTCTGGCTGAATCCACTTATAGGATATTCCTTTCACTATTTCTCCCTTTTTTCCTGGCTCTTGACCATACTTCATCCCTTAGTTTTGTGGTTTCACGAGTCAGTTATAATTTCTTGAAATGCAGTAACCATTACTCAACCCCTTTATTATAGCCTTTTCTTTTAGGTGAGGAATGCATACTTTACTAGTCGTTATTCAGCAATGAGTCTTTGCCACTAGGTCTTTGTGGTACATATGAATTTGCTTAAAATCTGACACCAATCTTACAGCAGTGCAGATATTCTTTGCTATGCAGATCTGTTTGGTTCCTGAGTTTGGATCCTGAGAACTTGGATATGATGGACACCTATACTTGAGTTATCCTATGCTTGGCCCTCGTGCCTGGAAGGATCAGGAGCTCTGTACAGGTTGACCATCCTAAATCTGACAATCTGAAATCTGAAATGCTCCAAAATTTGAAACTTTCTGAGCACTCACATGATGCTCAAAAGAAATGCTCATTGGAGCATTTTGGATTTTGAATTTTCAAATTTGGGATACTCAGCTGGTAAGTATAATACAAATAATCAGAAATCTGAAAAAAACATGAACTCTGAAATACCTATGGTTCTGAGCATTTTGGATAAGGGATACTCAACCTGTACCAGGAATAACATGCTTTTCTCTGTGGCCAAATGTGAACAGAGTCCAAGGAATGTGTGTGGCATTTGCTCCTGTCCTCATCAGGTTGTCTTTCCATCCTGGATGGAAGCCCCCTTTCCCTGTGCCTCATTTCTCTCTCCTCTCCCACCAGGGTCCCCTGCTTATCTTTCTGAGGAGGGAGAGTGGTTTGAAGGGTGTGGTGGAGGGCATTCCAGCCCTAGGGGAAGTACATATGAAAGCCTAGAGGCCTTAGGGTCCCTTTCAAGGGGCTGTTGCCCCAGCCAGCAAATATTAGGGGCCTCTCAGTCTTATTTGTCTCGTCTCCCCTCAGAGGAGAAGATAAGGAGGAAGAATAGATGAAGGGCACAGAAGGCCCTATTTATTCTGTGTCCTAGTATGTCATACTATTGCATGGACACTATATTACCATTTTTTCATGAGTCGTATCTGTTTTTACAGTGTTCATCTATTTGTACAAATTTTATCCCTTACGTTTTAGCTAATTATTCTTCATCAACTTAGTAGGCTTCCTGAAAGTAAAATTCAAAAGATGAAACTTCTCTCAAGACAAGCGCTTATTATTTTATTTCCAGCAGCAGCCCATAAACCAGATTTCACTTTTAGATACCACCAGCTGTTTGCATTTCATCTATTTCTTTTTCTTAAAATGTAAATACTATTGTCCTCCTGAGTTCTTCTGTTTTTGTTTGTTTGTTTGTTTTTGTTTTTGTCCATGATCACTGGAAACAAATTTTGTGTTTCTTCTGGCATAGAATCAAAGAAAGTGGGCAATGATTGGGTTTGATGAGTCTTGCAAGCTACCCTTCTTCCCAAAAGAGAAGTCCAACTCCCGATCATTCATGTCAGACCAATATTGCCACATCCATTTCCCATGGGTGGAAGTCACCAGTGACCGACCGTTGCTTTTTCTTCTTCTTCCTGGAGTTAGGTGAAGGATGTCTTGGACCAGTCAATATCTTTTCCCTGGAGCCTGGGATGCTTCGACCTCTTTACTAGGGCTCTACAGGAAGAAAGACCCTCATGTCTCATTTTATGGCTCTTTTCTTTTCTGACCCATGTTTCCAACTCTTTTTTTTTTTTTTTTTCTTTAAGGGAAAAAAATAAAAACATTCTCTCTTTGAAGGGTAAGGGAAATTTTGTGAAACTTGAACACCCGGTAAGTGTTTTGCCTTTTACTTTATTATTTAGTAACTATATGCTAAGGATCATCCCAACTGAGGGGAAAATAGGAGCAGGGGTCAAACTTGTTTATAGTAGGATGTACAGGATTTAAGCCAGGAGACCAAGAGACTCAGTTTAATATTTTTTTCCAAACAGAAACACTATACCCAAATTCTGTAAAATAGACACAAATATGTAAGATTAATTTTAAGAAGGTGCATGTTTTATTTTTTCTTTTCTCTTCTATTTTCTTTTTATTTATTTTAAATAGAGACGGGGTCTCGATATGTTGCCCAGGTTGGTCTAGAACTGGGCTCAAGCCATCCTCCTGCCTTGGCCTCCCAATGTGCTGAGATTACAAGCATAAGCCAGCACACCTGGCCCACATTCTGTTTTCTATAGAAATGACATAAATAATTTCTCAGATTGTAGCAATGCTTCTATTTACAGAGGACATTGATAATCAACTTTTTCAAAACTGCAAACATACAGAAAGGTTAATTTAGGACATCAAATAAACTAAGGTTTAATTATGAAAAAAGATCGTAAAAGGCAAATCAAAGCAACATCAGATGTGACCAAAAACGTATACCAGATCACTTGCCGGGACTCTTGGGGAAGGGCTTGGGTGAAGATTTGGGATGCAGGGGTCTCATCTGCTCATTCGATGAACCAGGATTCGAATCACAGGTTCAGTGAGTTGCCTCTGATAACCAGTGGTTTGTGGCAGAGCCGGAGCTTGAGCTTAGGATTCTTGACTCCTACTGCTTTTCTTTTTTCTATGATACATACTAAAGGATTGGCCATTAGATTCTTCTGTGTTTTGTTTTGTCTGGGGAAGAGGTAAGATAAGTAGTCCCCTGGGTATCTGCAGTGGGAATAAGTTACCATTGTGAGGGGTAAAAAGAGGCAGAAAGAGGACCTTTTGTGTTTGTGTATTGAGATTTTCTTTTCCTTAAATTTCCTTTAGGGTCTGATATAGTGATTTAGGGTGGGGTTGACCCAGAATGGTTTTTGCCCTAGTTACGAGGATTGCGGACGTTCTGTTACCTGTTTGGTCGTGCCCAACAAACATGTTGAGTAGCCTTGGCACTCTGCCTTAGAACACAGCAGTTGGTGGATAAGTGTGGATGAGTTGAAGTGATAGTGGACAGAAGCGTAAATAAATTTAATGCAGTCTTGATAATTGAACGTACTCTCCACCCTGAAATCTGAATGGATGCTGTGTATAAAATATCTGCTTTGAAATGTAAGGAAGAGTTTGATTTCAGTTAATTTGTTAGGAATGTCTATGCTGAAACTTTTTTTTTTTTCTATTTTTTCCCCATTGGGAGTCAATTAAGAGAGAGGATTCAGAACAGAAGCTTGCTGTACTTCTGACAGTTTGTGTGGCCCAACTCTATGCTATGGGATTGTCATTACTCCTGTTACAACTAAGAGCTCCTCTTGGCAGTTGTCCTCTACTTTCTTTACAAAATAAACTCAAAAAACCAGGTTCCCTGCTTTCCTATCTCTAGTTTATCTGCATCCAAGACTATCTTTACCTCCTTCTCTTCCATCTCTCCTACCTACCTTCTGTTTAAGGCCAGTTCCTCTGCAGCCTCTTTTAAATCAATCTCTCCTTTTCCCCTTACCAAAGAATCACCTTTTTTTTTTTTTTTTGAGTAAGGGTCTTGCTCCATTGCCCAGGCTGGAGTGCAGTGATGCGATCTCAGCTCACTGCAATCTCCACCTCCCAGGTTCAAGCAACTCTCCTGCCTCAGTCGCCTAAGTAGTTGGGATTACAGGCGCCCACCACCACGCCTGGCTAACTTCTGTATTTTTAGTAGAGATGGGGTTTCACCATGTTTGCGAGGCTGATGTTGAACTCCTGACCTCAGGTCATCCACCCACCTCAGCCTCCCAAAGTGCTGGGATTACAGGTTTGAGCCACTGTACCCAGCCTGAAGAATCATCTTTATTCAGATATCTCCTTTCAGTTAGCTCCTTCCCTTAGCCTGTGGGTCCCTCTGCTCCTGAAGGTCCCCTCCAGATGGTCACAGCATCTTTCCTCCATCCTTTTATAACTGAGCTCCTTGGTGATGAAAAATGATCTCTGGCAGTCATTCAAACCCTTGCCTTGTTTCTTTTAACCCTCTCTGATAAATATTCTGCTTCATTGAGATTACATGAGCAAGCAGCCTCTTAATTTGCTATTCTAGAGGATCTGCCTCAGAGCCTGCCTGACTTGCCTTTTCTGCAGTAGTTTTCATTGTTGCTTCCGCCTCCGTGGAGGTTTGTCTGTCCTCACTTGTATGATGCCACTCTCTCTCTCCTGGCTGCCACCTCTTTGCTTCTTCACGGGCAGCTTTTCTGTGACCTTTTCCAGTGTTCAAGATTCTGTCCCGGCTGCTTCCTCTTCTTACCAGATGTTCCCTGGGTTCTGTCTCATGTGATAGGCGTGTGCTGCTCTGATTCAAATTTCCAGCTCAAATCTCTTTCCTGAGCACCAGATTTAACCTCACTTGGGATCATGTTGATACCTCAAACGCAGCTTGTTCAAAACTGTGGTCCCCTAATCTCTTCCTCTGTTCCTGGTTCATTACCTACTTAAGTCAGAAATGGGAGACCTTGGTGTCATCTGCTTTCCTCTTTCGATCCATCAGTATAGTGACACCTACATGTTTGTCTTACATCCCGAGTCAACCAAGGTTTCATTACTGCTAATGATGTTTTTTATCAATTCTTTTTTTTGGGGGGGACGGAGTTTCACTCTTGTTGCCCAGGCTGGAGTGCAATGGCGTGATCTCGGCTCACCACAACCTCCGCCTCCCGGGTTCAAGCAATTCTCCTGCCTCAGCCTCTTGAGTAGCTGGGACTACAGCCATGCACCACCATGCCCGGCTAATTTTGTATTTTTAGTAGAGACGGGATTTCTCCATGTTGGTCAGGCTAGTCTTCAACTCCCGACCTCAGGTGATCCGCCCACCTCAGCCTCCCAAAGTGCTGGGATTACAGGTGTGAGCCACCGCACCCGGCTATTCATTTTTTTAAAATTAGGAAATCTTCTCTTCTGTAGCTCACATTCTTCCATTATACATACTAATGCCTTTGGTTTTGATTCTTCTAAATGAGGGGAACATAAGGCCATAAGCCAAACCATTTCAAGATGGAATAAGATTTTTTTTTAAATTATTTTTCTTTTTATTGAGATGGAGTTTCACTCTTCTTGCCTAAGCTGGAGTGCAATGGTGCGTTCTCAGCTCACTGCATCCTCTGCCTCCCGGGTTCAAGCATTTCTCTGCCTCAGCCTCCCAAGTAGCTGGGATTACAGGCATGTGCCACCACGCCCGACTAATTTTGTGTTAGTAGAGACGGAGTTTCACCATGTTGGTCAGGCTGATTTTGAACTCTTGACCTCAGGTGATCCACCTGTCTCAGCCTCTCAAAGTGCTGGGATTACAGGCGTGAGCCACCATGCCTGGGCCGTTTACATATATATAATGCTAAAGGGAGATAGACATGAAGACTGAGGAAAAAGCACTTGGATTTGTTGATTTAGTGGGGAGGTTTTGTACCGTGGTGAAGACTTCCCATCACGCCTGTTCCTCCTTGTGTACCTGTTTCTGAGATGGCATCCAGTGGTCCCTTCCAGGTATTTGAAACTTTGTTGCTATCAGGATCCTTCTCCCTTGCTCATTTTATTCAGTAAGTTGTGTCAGTGACACCTCCATATTCTCTGTGATATCCCTTTGTTTTTTTCCTCCCGAATCTGAATCTCAAGATCTATAAATGAATATTTTCTTGTTGATTCACATCAAACTGATCATCAGATTGTGATGCAAATCGCAAATCTGTTCCTTCTTTTCACCTCTGTTATCATTGTCTTAATTGGAATATAGTAGACAGTTTTTCATTCTCTGGCCTCCTTTATCATTCTTCAACATTTCACACTGTTGATCACCCTTTTCTTCATGAAGCTCTCTTCATTTGACTCTTAGACACCATTCTCCTGATTTTCTCACTACATCTTTGATGGTGTTTTTCTTGGGCTTCTTTGAGCCCCCCACCTAAATATAGGTTACCTCTGCATTCTGTCCTCTGGCTCGATCTCTTATAGATGATGTCTGGGCACTCTCAGCCTTAGTTGAGGTTTCTACCACCACCCATCTGTTGAATTCCAAATCTTTGTCCTTAGCACAGACTCCTCCAGTGAGCCCACAGATCTGTATTTTTCAGTTGTTTACCAGATAACTTCCATTCAGAGCTTCCGTAGAACTTTAACTACAATGGATTCAAAAGGGGGGACTCATTCTGGGAACTCTTTCCTGGACTTCCTCCTTTTTTATTTTCTATCTTGATGCAGCGTACTACCAGTTGCTCATCATCTAGGTAAGACACCTGAGTGACATTAATACCTCCTTCCTCCCTCTCCACATTCATTAGGTCACAAATCCTATTGATTCTACCACTCAAATTCCTAAATCTCTCCCAAATCTGCCTTCCCATTCTGTCCTCACTGCTTTAGCTTAGACTGTCATTATTTCTTGCCTCTTTAGTTTGTTTCCTAACTACTCTCCCATTGTGCAGTTGCCTCCCGTTTTCTCTCTTTTTAATTTTTATTTATTTATTTATTTATTTTTTTTGAGATAGAGTCTCGCTCTGTCATCCAGGCTGGAGGGCAGTGGCATGATCTTGGCTCACTGCAAGCTCTGCCTCCCGGGTTCACGCAATTCTCCTGCCTCAGCCTCCCAAGTCACTAGGACTACAGGCGCCCACTACCACGCCCGGCTAATTTTTTCTATTTTTAATAGAGACGGGGTTTCACCATGTTAACTAGGATGGTCTCGATCTCCTGACCTTGTGATCCACCCTCCTTGGCCTCCCAAAGTGCTGGGATTACAGGTGTGAGCCACTGCGCCCGGCCCCCTGATTTGTCTTTACTCCCATATATAATATGGCTAAAATTTGAGTGCTGGTTTTATCTCATTTACAAGTGAAATGTTTGGCATGCATTCTCAAAATCTATTCATCACACTGAATCATTATTATCCATTTTACTTTGGAGGAGAGTAGTCCCAGGCCTCACAAATAGGAAGTGGGGCAACAGAGATCTGAACTCAGGCTGTATGCTCCAGAGCCCATGATCTTAATTTACCATTTCATTTATGGCTCCCTGTGCCATGTTTGAGTGGCCTTTAAAATCTTTCCTGAGCTGGCATCTGACTTTACTGTTTCATATCCTCCTACTCTGCCTAATCTGTTTACTGTTTGATCTCCTCCCATTCTGTCTAATAGATCTGGAATTTCAGGCCTATTTCTACCTTGTTGGTCTTCCTTGAAGGTGTCATATTGTACCTTTGTGTGTTTGTGCATGTTGCTTCCTCAGCCTTGAATCCCTGCCTCTTTATCTTCAAGGCCCAGCTCAAATGACATCTCCTGGAAGGGTTTCTTGTCTATTAGTTAACACCACCATCCTCTTACTTCTTAATTAGCCTCTCTTCTTTTCCCATGATACACGTATACACAACTGCCATATATATATTTATAGAAAGTTTGTAAATATATATATATTCATATTTAAATAAACTTTTAGGATAGTTTTAGATTTACAGAAAAGTGGCAAAGGTAGCATAGAGTTTCCATGAAGCCCATACTCAGTTTCCCTTTTGTTAATATCCTGTCACTGTAGTGCATTTGTTATAAGTAAGAAGCTAACACCAGTACATTGCTGTTGATTAAATTTGATACTTTATTCAGGTTTCCCCAGTTATTCTCTTGTGCCTTTTTTCTGTTCCAGGCTCCCATGGGATAACACATTACATTTAGTCATCACATCATCTTAGTCTCTTCTGGTCTGTGATTGTTTCTCAGACTTTCCTTATCCTTGAAGACCTTGATAGTTTTGAGAAGCACCAGTCACATTTTTTTTTTTTTTTTTTTTTTTTTTTTTCAGAATGTCCCTCAGTTTGGGTTTTGTCTGATGTTTTCCTTATGATTAGACTGAGACCATGGGTTTTTGGGAGGAAGACCAGAGGTAAAATGTTCTTTTCATCACATATCAAGTGCACATGCTAGCAACGTGACTTACCACTGATGATGTCAACCTTGCCCAGCTCTCTGAAGCAGTGTCAGTTACTGTGTTAGTAACTATAAGTTACTTTCTACTCCTCTTTCCATTCTCCTGTCTTTGGAAGTAAGTCACTATCCCAAACCGCACTCAAGGTGTAGGGGTGGTAAGCTTTACCTCCTGGAGGGGGGATTATTGATATAAATTATTTGGAATTCCTCTGTAAGGAAGATTTGTCTCTTCTCCCTATTTATTCATTCAGTCATTTAATTATATCAATTAATACTTTTTTATACTTTGGGTTATAACCCAATATTGTTTATTCTGTTGATCAGATTGTTCCAGCTTTGGCTGTTGGGAGTTCTTTTAGATTGGTTCCTGTGTCCCTTTGACATGTCCCCTGTCCCAATGTCCTTGAATCGGCCATTTCTCCAAGGAGCCCTAGTTTTATATTGGAAAATGGTATTGGAAACCAAGATATGGGCACTGGATGTGCACATTGTTACTGGGGTGTCACTACTTCGCCTTTCAGTGTACAGATATATGGATGTGAACCCAAGTTTATATAAATATCTGTAATTATTTATCTGTTCATCTCTATGTTAAGCTAAATAGGAGTTTATACTAACTTCAGTTGATTCATTGCCTTCCCTCCTTGCTTATCTGTAACTTCCCTCTCTGACTATGAGAAACTTGGCATCCATCACCACCATCCCATTAACTACACTGTAAGCGTGGACTTTCTCCCTGTCCCCCTCACTAGGCTGTTAGTATCTTAGACACTTATTAAATCTTTGTTGATGAGTGATGAATCTTGAAGCTGTTATGTATCTTACCTAATAAAAGTTTAGCATTTTAGCAAAAGCAATGTAAATCAATCTTGTAAAGTTTGAAACAAAACTTTTAACTGCTTTGTTATGTAACATGTATTCATTGTAGAAAATATGAAAAGTGAGAAGGAAAAAAAGCACCTGTTATTCTGTCACCCAGAGATAATACTGAATATGTAGGTATGTGTTATTTTAGAACTTTTTCTTTGTATGTATATGTCTATACCCCCCTAAACGATTTTTACAAGAATACATTCACATTTCACACTACTTATTTATAACCTTTTTTCCCTTAATATAGTATTTCTTAAGGATGTCATGTAGTTGTATCATAATTTAACTGTCTTTACTGTTTCAGCTCCTCCTACTCTTAACCAATTCTCTTTTTTAAGATGTCCAAGTTATTACCAATTATTTGCTTTTATAAACCCTGATTAATATTTTCTTAGAAGTCTTGACAGGCTGTTCTGATGATTTCTTTAGTTACACTCCTAAAAGTAGAATTGCTGGAGTAAGTGCATTTTAAGGGTTCTGGTACATGTTTCTAGGGGTGAGGTTTTTACACTGGCATCTGTTTTTACTTTTCACTCCTTCTGGGAAGTACTCTCTAACACCCTTGAGATCTTGCATCCCTTTTGGGATTATGAATAAATAGTTTTTCTTTAAAGCCAGGAACTCACAGCTGTTCATGCTGATTTATTTACCTGCATAGACTATTGTGTCAAAGAATGCACTGCAGTACCGGGGAAATTCCCAGCATGATGCCCAGGAGTTTCTGCTGTGGCTTTTGGACCGAGTTCATGAAGACCTCAACCATTCAGTGAAGCAGAGTGGCCAGCCTCCTCTGAAGGTAAGGACGCATGCTCCCTAGGGCAGTCAGCTAGCCATGAGAGTGTGTAGATTTTTCTACTGAGGATTGTTGCATTGCGTTAATACAATGAAATTGACTAAGCTCTGGGTGAGTATAAGATTCAATGGCTACTTAAAGGACATTTCATTTTGTTTACTACTGTGCTGGCAGTGTAAGATACAAGAGCTGTTGTCCCCAAGGAATTTATAGTCTGATGAGAGGGGAAACATTTGCATGTATGATGAGCTTCAGATTAAAAAAAGTGATTCCATTTCACTAAACTGTTTTTAAAGCAGAATATGTTTGCTTTCTATTCTAGTAAGACACATACTCTGTAGTTCACTGGA